>NC_067488.1:45669014-45969014 GCF_947179515.1 Apodemus sylvaticus | reverse complement strand
GGGGGGGGGGGGGGGGCATTAAGGGGAAGAAAAGAAAAAAAAAGTAGTGATGAGGATTGTAGCAGAGACTTATATAGTATATGCATTTCTCCAATTGCAGCTCCAAAAAGTATAACACCTGTATTTCCTGGTTGAAGAATGTGGACACTATTGTGTCCTCATGTTTAGGTAGAGTCTGTAGCATGCTAGGAACCCAAGAGCTCTGTGACTCTAAAACCTTTGTTAATGGTCTTTTCAGACAGAAGGCTGTGTTACATAGGAGCAGTAGTGATGGCAGCAAGGACTAATAATGATGAAAAGCCTTTTTAAGTGTGTCTGAATTTTCCTGTATTTTAAAATCTTACAGATTGATAGCTTTTAGTGATGAAGTGACAAAAAGCATAATGGGCCCCAGGCCAGTGGAAAGCGAATGCAGAAGCCCAGCAGATCTGCGTGCATGCCCAGCCTCTGCCAGAGACCCGGAAGAATGGGGACAGGGGGCAAGCTTGGTGCTACTGCCTTCATCTTGGAGGGTGGAGTGTCTAGGTTGCATCACTTGTGTTTGAACTGATTTGTGTCTGACACTAGAATCAGCTGCTGGTTGTTCATTAGCAGCCCCGCCCTGCCCTGCCTCTTGCAACAGTCTTTGTGAGTGGCAATCTTGCTTCTAGAAGGAGAATGATAGATTCCCTGAAGGCAAATACAGAGTGTGTGCTGTGCACTCCAGTTTAGACACTTGGGCTGGGAACTCCCTGAGAGAGGGGGAGGAGGGAGGGTGAGAGGGAGGAGAGAACAACAGAACAGTCTGCGGAGAGGAGGGAGGAGGGGGGAAAACTGGTAGGGATATTTTTAGGGGATTTTTTTAACTCAAGTGATTTTAGGGGTTCACCCCACTTGATCCCTTGCCCCCCATTCTACTATCCCTTTTCCTCTGGCTCACTGAAGTGCCTTTTTGCAGTCCAGGCTCAACGCCAGCTGAGTCTGCAGCGGCTCTGCCATGATGTACCTCTGGGTGAGTAGAGTGCTATGGTGAGGCTCGCACTTGCACATATAAGGAGTGGAAAGCCGGGGCTCTGCTCCTGCACAGAGGCTCGGGCACAGGCCCCGGCCCTGGCCCTTCCTTGCACAGGTGAGGGCCTTCCAACCTAGCACATCACTATGTCGGTGTTTGCTTTTTGAACGTTGTTTATCTTGTTAGACTTCATGCAAGGGCTGAGCTCCCAGAGCAGTGCTGTCCCCTGGGCTTGGAAGGTTTGGAGAAGGCAAGTGGGCAGGTGACATGAGCTAAAGGCTTCAGGAGTAGCAGTTCCCTTGCCGGTCGAGATGGGCTTGTGTTATGTGTTGAGAACACTGACCTTGATAATTCAGCCACATCTGCAGAGAGCACCAGTAGATGGCATAGTCCTTAATTAGGAATAAGTGTTTGTAAGTTTTTTTCTAATAACTAATGTCCTTCACAGTTGCCTTGTGAAGTAGGCCATTGTTATTAAACCTATATGAGGGAAGTAATTAAGTCACAAAGTGACTGGCTCATAGTTAGAAAATAAGGCCTTTGGCAACTGGAATAATAATTAATAACCAGCCATTATAAAGCATTTTATATTTGTAAATCGAGAACATAATATGTATCTTACTTTATTTTAATTTACTGGTAATCGTGGCATTGTAATTTGGGAGTAAAGAGAACTTTCTATTGTTAGAGAAATTTATAAAGGGTGTCATAAAATCTTTAAGTAAAATGTCAGGGAAAAAGACACAGAGCCTCCTTTCTCCCCTTTGCCTGTAGTTGTAAAAACACTAAAATCAGTAATCCCTTGTAAAGATGGCGATATCTGTCTTGAGCAGATAGCTGTTTTGTGTTGCTAAGGGAGCCTAGGAGTCCTTGTGATGCCTTTGGCTACTAGCCAGCTTTTGGAAGTTTCGCTCTGCCCTTTGCCCTTCAGCCCAGATGTCTGGAATTGCAGGAACCTACTTGGCTCGGGGAAGTTACATTTGTAAATGCCAGAAGCCAACATTTTAATGAGGTTTGTGAAGATGGAGCTGGGTCGTAGTGCATATCTGTATAGTGTATTGGGAAGACTTCTTTATCTGTTTCTCCTTTCACATTTGAATATGACCTTGAAATGTAATTTCCTCCTCTCTATTGATTTATTTTTGTAGTACTGTATTTCTGAAAACTCAGGGGTTTGCTGGTACACTAATGTGCATTAAGTAGTTTCTGCTGCATGGGGGATTGATCCCATCTTCTGGAAGGATGGCCTTGTCTAGCTTTTGATTGTTTCTAAGAAAAATTGTGAAGGGATATGAGTGGAGTTAATCTCATTTCAGCTTACTTAGGTTTGTTGAAACTGACAGTGACCATCTCGATTCTTTCTTTTGTGTGTTTCTTATTGTTACACATATATTTATCTTAGTCCCTTTACTTAGGGCCCCAGAACAACTTGCTAGCATCACATGTTGCATTGAGATGCCATTGTGCCAAGAGAACTGGAACAGCCAAGGTCTTGTGATTTCCTTGGTTGTATTGACCATCTGAATCTGCAGCCGCCACTGCATGCCATAATGTATCTGTCTTCCTGTCTGTCTGTCTGTCTGTCTGAGTCAGGATCTTTTTTAAGTAGTTCTGGCTGTCCTGGAACTCACTGTGTAGATGGGGCTGGGCTTGAATTCACAGAGATCCTCCTGCCTCTGCCTCCCAAATACTGGGGTTAAAGATGTGTGTCATCACACTCTGTTTACAAAAATGTCATTTTTCAGAACTAGAGAGTGGCTCCGTGGATAAAGTACTTGTATATGTTCAGAGACCCAGCACCCACATAAAAGAAAATCTAGTTGTGGCAGTGTGTACTTGTAACCCCAGCACTGGGGAGTGGAGAAGGATAGATTGTCAGAGTTCAGTGGCCCGCCAGTTTAGTTAAAACAAGATCAGCAGGTTTTGTGAGAGATCTGTCTCAAATCATAAGGTGGAGAAGTGATAAGGAGGAGACCCTGATGTCATCCTCTGGCCCTCACATCACTCATGCACACATAGTAATCCCCAAGCTATGTTCTATGTGTATTGTGACACCTGCGGCACCTGAGTGTTATCATTTGCTCCAGAAATGTGCATTCACCTTACCATCTTCATTGTCTAGCCCCTAGACATCCACAGAACTGTACCTGTACAACTCTGAATGTGAAGGAGGTTATCTATGTATTCAAGGGCTAAGCAGAAGTCCTTGAGCTGCTGTATGGGAAAGATCAGAGCTCTGCTCTAGGGTTAGCCTGGACCAGAAATAGTTACTGAATACCAGCTCCTGTGACTGTAGGTACAGTCCTTCAACTGTTATATACCTCAGCTTCCATATTCATGAGACAGTAGGGTTGACCTGTAATGTCCCTGATTTTGAGAATTTTATATAGAGCAGTAAGCATGCCCAAAAGGTGTGTTCTTTGAACACAAGAAAGCTATGAAGGTATACAACACATTATCACCAGCTGTCTGCATGATTTAGTGTTAGTAATATGTCAGCAGTACTCTTTCTAGTGTTGCAGAAAAGTTGTTGAGCTAGGTTCAGTTGTCATTACCTCTGAAAGGTGTTGGACATTCATCTAACCTGTAGTTGAAAGGTAAAGGTTACAGAGCATCTTAAGTGTTTTCGTTTGTGTGGTTAGCAGTTAGGCACAGCTCATTATTTGCCCATGTGTTTGTGTTTAGAACAATGAGAGAGAACACCTATTTGCTGTTCTCCTCCTAGGTGAATTTGGTGATGTTAGTGGGTGGCCTAATCTGGTCCAGAGTCTAAGTGTTAGAGACTTCTCTGCCTGCTACTTGTGGCCTTCCAGTTGTATGGCTGGGAACAAGTTACTTAACCTGTAAACCTGTTTCCTCATTTGTTGTACAGGGAAATTAATGTATATCATGCGATTATCGTGATTTGATATGACTATGAGACAAAGGACATGGTGTAGGTAGTTGCTCAGTGAATAACTAGCACACAACAACTATTTGTGTTTTGTTTGTTTGGTTGGTTGGTTTTGTTTTAGCAGTCTCATATAGCTCAGGATGGCTTCAAACTGACAAAGCTGGCCTGGAACTTCTGCTTTCATTTGCTGAGATTGTAGGCATACTCCATCCTGCTCAGCACAGGCCAACTTTTGGTTTGAATACTTGCATCAATAGACTGTAAAACACCCCTGAATGTTTTCTCCATTGTGTTGAATGTGTCCTTGAATTCACATAGGGAGAACATTGACAAACACAAATTAGTTCTATGTGAAATATTCACCCCTTATTGATATTTGAAGTGTTGGTGGTTGGAAGGCCTCATTAGGCTGCCTTGGGAGTATAGACAGTATATGGAGATTCCTTGTGCCATTCACTCACCCTGGCTTCTCTACAGATGTTCACATGAGGACGACAAGGTGAAGAAGACAGAAAGGCCTGGTGCCTGTGTAGAGCAGACATGTTTGCTTGATGATTATGCATTTTCAAATCAAGCAAACAAGATTATACTGCACTTTCCAAACTCCCCAGAAGGCATGGCACACTTTCCAGTCTGAACTGGACTTGACTAGGCTGTAGGGTCTCTAGATCTCATGTGAACTGTTATGTGGTCATCAATTAATCCTGTTATCTTAATAAATAAGTTTACCCAGTGTTTAAGGAGTACCTGCAATGAGTGGAACCAGCTGTTACAAATACAAAGAGGGTCAAAGATATCTTGAGCCTTAAAGAGTGCCTATACTATATGGAGGGTGTTTATAACAGTAGGGATTGTTGTATGATGTTATCCAATTAAGAAAGTCCTTCTATGAATTACATGTATGCAATTCTTACAACATTGCTAAAGGATGTCTCTACTGCTCAGGTGAGGAAAGAGAAGAGATCAAGAGGGAATTCACGACACTTAGCAAATGGCAGACTTGGAGACTCACCATCATCTCTTAAAAAATGGCTTTATTTCTTTTCACAGAATCTTTTGGGAGAGACTGCTGTGTTTTAAAATAGCCTATTCACTGCTGACGTGTCTGTCAGGGTAAATACATAATACACAGACATATATATGTGTGTGTATATATATAGACTAGCAAACAGAAAGTTGTGAGTCAGCAGTTAGGATTGTGTCCTAAACTACGTTGCCCCACTCTCTTTGTGCACTGTTAACTGTTGGCATCATGGCCACCCACGGTGACACAGGCATGGGGGTTGGGGGTTAAGGAGACATGGATTTTGTTCTCCTCACCACTACTGCTTCCTTGAGCCATGCTGTGCAGGTTGTGGAAGGAAGACACCGTGCTTGGGGATATTCTGGACTGTCCATGGAGTCTTAGAAGACCATCCCTGTCGGCCATCTCAGCCCGTGCCTTCCTCATGCATCCTGGGTGTCTTAGAATGAACATTGGCCTTACTTGGCTGTGCATCAGTGTGTGGCATTTCTGAGTAATAGTGTTCACATTTCCAAAACAGGATGGATAGCCAATTGCTGTAATTCCTGTGAAAGTTTTCTCAAAGTTAGTTTGTGCTAAGCAAATATAAGGCAAAAATAATAGCACCTTTTAAGTAGACGTTATGTGCTATTTTTTTTAACTCCCCACTCTCCATAAATCACTTACCATTCTAATTGATCTATAGGACTAGAGAATGAGACACTACTAAGTTGTGTTAATATAAATGTAGAAACCATTCAGCTCAAATAATATAAGGCTAGATACTACAAATGGCTACCTGGCAATGAAGAAATGTTAAGAGACTTTAAATGGGCTAGTAGTATATGAAATAGTAGTTGTATTTTTATTTTTTAAAGCTATCTATACAGATTAAGGTAGAGTAAAAACCCGGAGGAGTAAAGTGACTCGTGAAGTGGCCTCAGGGACAGGACTGGTGTAAGAGAGACTCTGGGAGAGCCTAGAGGTAACATAGACAAGGCATTGCCAGGATGTGGATGAGTGACAGTTTTTTGTAGAAGGAAGGTGAAGGGGATCATAGATAGGATTTTGGATTTGATATTTTGAGGTAACATTGAGATGCTCAGAGAGGAAATACTGTGTAAATAACTATCTACCCAGGACCAGGAAATACGGAAAGATAGAGGTTTAATTTGTGAGAAACTGCATAAAATGTCATACAATCTACATGCTTAAAATGAAATGACCTAGCCGGCGGTGGTGGTGCATACCTTTAACCCCAGCACTTGGAAGGCAGAGACAGGTGGATTTCTGAGTTCCAAGGCCAGCCTAGTCTACAGAGTAAGTTCCAGGACAGCCAGGACTACACAGAGAAACCCTGTCTCGAAAAAAAACAAAAATGAATGAATGAAAAAGAAAGAAAGAAAGAAAGAAAGAAAGAAAGAAAGAAAGAAAGAAAGAAAGAAAGAAAGAAAGAAAGAAAGAAAGAAAGAAAGAAAGAAGGAAAGAAAGAAAGGGCTTGAAGAGAAAATGCAGTCAAGAAAAGGTGTTAATTCCTGTTAGAGCGGTATTAGCCTGGCAGGAAATTGGGAGCCTGTTCTTCAGGTGTAAGCCCAGGGTGTGGAAACCAAGGAAAGAGATCTGGAATTAGCAACATGACTGTTGAAACAAACAAACAAATATCCAGAAAACTGGGTTTAGGTGATGGCTCAGTCTATTTGATGATTATATGAAAATGCTACATGTGGTAATGGAGAGCTTTCCCACTAGGGAGTCGGGACAGAGACAGGAGGGTCCTTGAGACTGTCTGGCCTCCCAGTCACCTAATTGGTGATCTCCGGGCCAATGAGATACCCTATTTAAAAGAAAGGGATGACAGCTCTGGGGTTTGTCCCCCCCACCCCCACCCCCACCCCTCTCCCTCTCTTTTTCTCATGTGCCTGCACACATTCAAAGAGTAAAGTTCAGAAAACTCTTAGGTTAATCAGACTTAAGCCTTAATGTATACTAGCTGAAATTCTTGTGCTGGGGTGGTAGAAGAGCAGCAAGCAGGGTAGGGGATTTCCCATAGGTGGTTTTGTTTCCTTGTTTTAAAGTGGTGAGAGAAGGCAATTGAATATATAAGGAGAGGAGCTTTGGGAACTCTTAGATACTTAAGAAACAAGGACGCATGACCCTGGATGGTTGCACTGCAGTAAACAAGACCTGAGTGAAGAGAGCTCCTCTTGGGGCCTACAGGAAGAAAGACCACAAGCCTGGGTCAGGGAGAAACAAGCTGAGAGAACAGAAAGGAGATGGTCTGAAGTCAATTAAAATATATATATATTGAAAAAAAAAAGCAAATGGCCAAAATGTACTAATAAATCTGTCAAAGAAAATTAAAATTTCTGTGAAGGTTATCATGAAGGTTTTTAAAAAAAAAAAAAAAAAACCTCAAAACCAACCAACCAAACAAACAAGGAAAAAGAAAGGTATTGGTCTGGAGAGCTTGCACAAGTCACCTCATTCATTGCCTATGGGAGACAGCTGAACTTTGTTCAGGTTTAGAATAGCCAGTGCCGTCAGATCTTAAGAGTGGCTTTCTTAGGATGAGAGATGGGAGACCAAATGGAGGCTCTTGCCAGAGTCTTAGGCAAGAATCTGAAGGACAGCTTGCTAGGACTCGACAAGCAGGCTTAGATATGTGCTGAACTGAAGGAGAAACCTGGATACTTAGCTCTTGGTTTAAGAAATTAGAATGGAAAGGACTATTTCTTAAAATAGAAAAGAGATACATAGACTAAACACACCACAGCCATTTTTTTGTTGTTCTTATTTTGGTGTGTGTATGTGAATGTGTGTGTATGTGTGTGTGTGTGTGTGTGTGTGTGTGAGAGAGAGAGAGAGAGAGAGAGAGAGAGAGGTTAGATAGTATAAGTGGATCTAGAGCTCAGAAGAGCCACGTGAGTTGCAGGCAGAGGAGATTCATTAGGCACGCTGGTAAACACTTAGGGCCTGCGAGTTAAGTGTGATAGAGGAATGGTTGGTCAAAGCCCTGAGTCATTTCTAAATGTTACTGAAAAGAATGGGGTTGGGTGGGAAGAAAACTACACAGATCTGCTTAGGGAAGAAAGGGCTACTAGGTGTGGGTAATAAGATCAAATAATAGTCGTTGGGGACTAAGAAAGGCTGTTTTGGAGAATACGGGAGTGAACTGTATTATTAATTGGCTGGTGCCAGTGTTGAGACAAGGAACACTGTTATGGAACAGAAAACAAAACTGGGAAGTGTAGGACGAAGGACCTTTACAAAGTGTTAGGTATGTTTCACGCCACTCGAAAAGATCCAAGTAGAGATGAAGAAACAGTATGGAAAGAACAAGGGCGTTGCAGGAACAGAGTGTGCTCTGTCCAGCCCGGCATAGAGGTCTAACGGGAAGGGGGCAGAGTGTGCTCTGTCCAGAGGTCTAACAGGAAGGGGGCAGAGTGTGCTCTGTCCAGAGGTCTAACAGGAAGGGGGCAGAGTGCATGGGTGTACAGCCAGGTGGGGTGGGAAGGGGGGCAGAGTGCATGGGTGTACAGCCAGGTGGAGTAGGAAGGGGGGCAGAGTGCATGGGTGTACAGCCAGGTGGGGTGGGAAGGGGGCAGAGTGCATGGGTGTACAGCCAGGTGGGGTGGGAAGGGAGCAGAGTGCATGGGTGTACAGCCAGGTGGAGTAGGAAGGGGGGCAGAGTGCATGGGTGTACAGCCAGGTGGGGTGGGAAGGGGGGCAGAGTGCATGGGTGTACAGCCAGGTGGGGTGGGAAGGGGGGCAGAGTGCATGGGTGTACAGCCAGGTGGGGTGGGAAGGGGGGCAGAGTGCATGGGTGTACAGCCAGGTGGAGTGAGAAGGGGGGCAGAGTGCATGGGTGTACAGCCAGGTGGAGTAGGAAGGGGGGCAGAGTGCATGGGTGTACAGCCAGGTGGGGTGGGAAGGGGGGCAGAGTGCATGGGTGTATAGCCAGGTGGAGTAGGAAGGGGGGCAGAGTGCATGGGTGTACAGCCAGGTGGAGTAGGAAGGGGGGCAGAGTGCATGGGTGTACAGCCAGGTGGGGTGGGAAGGGGGGCAGAGTGCATGGGTGTACAGCCAGGTGGAGTGGGAAGGGGGCAGAGTGCATGGGTGTACAGCCAGGTGGGGTGGGAAGGGGGGCAGAGTGCATGGGTGTACAGCCAGGTGGAGTGGGAAGGGGGCAGAGTGCATGGGTGTACAGCCAGGTGGGGTGGGAAGGGGGCAGAGTGCATGGGTGTACAGCCAGGTGGGGTGGGAAGGGGGCAGAGTGCATGCGTGTACAGCCAGGTGGGGTGGGAAGGGGGCAGAGTGCATGGGTGTACAGCCAGGTGGGGTGGGAAGGGGGCAGAGTGCATACATATCTATGCGTGTACAGCCAGGTGGGGTGGGAGCACTGTTTTTGAGGAGGACTGGTTTTGCCTTCTTTCTCTGTTATGTCTGGTGAACACTGCTGAACCTCGAGTGTAAGAGTGGTAAGTACTGCAGCTTAGGCCTGAGGAAAGGTATCAGAAGTCTGGACAGAAGGATGAGGAGTGTAGGACCGCCACATCGAAACTGCTCCTGGACAGGACATGAGGAGGAACTTGGCAGTAGAGTGGGGCGGGGTCACATCTTAGTCCAGAAAGCATAAGAAGGCTGGAGAGAATCGCTAGAGTGGAAACCAGCACACAGAAACTCTTTGTGATGTGAAAATAAACCTTTAGTCGCTTCACAATTTAGAGGTGATGGTCATGTTAGCCTATGAGTCTAGGTAGGTAGTTAAGATGAAAAATATATTTGATGGTAAAAACATTGGAAACAAATCCTGGGAGGCCAAATGTTGGTTCTGTGTAGATGCTGAAGTCTTCAGAAGAAAACTAACAGTGGCGATGGAGATGGGGCCAGGACTAGGAAGTCAGCAAGTGGGACCTCTTTTTAAACATCTGCAGATTGGATGGAGGGCAGGGTAGGGTTTGGAAGGTGTGCTGGGAGCAAGGAGGATGCTTGCCTCTGCCAAAGCAGGTAAACAACTTTTGCTTCGGAAACAGTTATATTCTCAGGGGTTTCTGTCAGGGTTTCTGTAAAGCAAAGGGGTAGCTAGAACATATTGTAGAGTAGACAGTGGGTTTATAGACAGGTGTGTTGAGGGTACTGTTGACTGTTGATGTGCTGACCCCTCCTTGTCTATCTCTAGTCTCAGTTTTTATTTTCTCTACTGTGCCTACTACCAATTGACATTCTTCTGTCATGAAGCTACTGGTTATTATATGTCTCTAGAAAAGTACTTGCCACATAATGCACATTTGAAAAGAGGCAAGAAAGTAAAGTTTGGGGGAAAATTTGAGGAGACCAGTTACCATTGGAAGTGACAGGCAGATTATTGGAAGGGAAGGGGAATAAAAATAGCCAGATGCTTCCTCGAGATGAAGAATCAGGTCACCTATCTGCATAACTGTTACCTTCTTCTCTGTGCATGAGGAAGCGAGATTCAAATCTGAGCTGAGCTTGGCACCTGTACTCCCAACACTCAGGAGGCAAGCTGAAGGCCAAGATATGCTTTGTGACAGGACTTATCTTTTACAAAGATCCTAGCCTAGTCCTAGTGCTTCAGAATTGATGGACGATATCTAGAATGTTCTGGTGATTATACTTGCTCACATTCAGGCCTTTGTTGCAGAACACACATAGTAGCTTTGCAGGGCTAGACTCTGGCAGTAAATGCAGACATGGAGACCAGTTTTGCTCTTTTAGAGCTTGTCCTTCCCAGTGCTTTCTCTTTGGGTCCATCCTTTGGGGGACAACTTGCTGTCTTATAAGTAGTCCCATGGAATAGCCCATGTGGTAAGGAGCTGATGCTCAGGGCCAACAGCCAGGTGGATGAGCTTCAATTAAGGCTTGGTGACTGTCAACACATGGATGGCAGCCCTGGGAAGACTCAAGTAGAAGCACCCCACTAACCCAGTTGGGTTTCCTGTTCACATCAAGTGTTGAGATAATGCTGTTGCTTTAAGCCACTGTGGATGAGAGGGATTTGTTACATGGAAATGTGCAACTATGGATTTTGGTACAGCACAAGTCGAAAATACAGGCATGATTCCAAGGCAGGGCAGTGAACTTTTTAAAAAAAAAGATTTATTTATGTATATAAGTACACTGTCACTGTCTTCAGACACACCAGAAGAGGGCATCAGATCCCATTACAGATGGTTGTGAGCCACTATGTGGTTGCTGGGAATTGAACTCAGGACCTCTGGAAGAGCAGTCACTCATAGCTCTTAATCACTGAGCCATCTCTCCAGCCCAGAACAGTGAACTTTAAGGTTATTGTAACTTGAAAAGATTTCTACAATTTAAGACTCTGAGGAGGTTGCCACAAGGGCTATCAGGAATCAAATTGGAGGACCTTGCTATGTAACGGCAGAGTTTAGCAGTACTGTCCTTTGTGGATCTGTATGTAGTGAGTTGGGCGTTCTAGCTAAGGAAGCAGCCAAGCCAAGCCAAGCACTGAAGATGCCTGCTCTTGTTTTGTTTTGTTTTTTCTTCTTGTTGTTGTTGTTGTTTAAAGATGGTGGGGAACAGAGTGAGATGACTGCTTAACTCACAGATGCTTTTGAAACTTCTGTGCCTTTCCAGATGGTAAATAGTAATAATTTTTAGGCACGTGTTCTATCCAGTGGCAGTTAAAAGGAGAAGATGGTCGGTCTAAAGAGAAATCCTACAACTGTGAAACCTTTCAGCAAGGCCTCACACAGACCAAAGGTGTTAGCAAGGGCCGGTGGCCATTTTCACAGGAGCTGCCTTTTCTCCCATGGGGAGTAGTTTGCTGGACACCAGCAAGTCTGAGACAGGAAAGAAGAAACTGTTTATACGAGAAGAGGCTGTTGGATTCTCCTATATTTCTGGCAGGAAGCAGGCTGAGAAAGCCTTAGCTGTTAACACATGCCGCTTTTCACAAAGCAAACTCAGAGGTTGGAACTGAGTGTTCAGACAATGGGGGTGAGAGTCATGGAGAACTTTTCCCTGCCCTGAGATTGAGCCCAGGGCTCCTAAGTTCTGCTCTGCTGTATTTTGGGATCGCTGGGGGAAAGATGCTCCTTTGTGCCTGCTGTTCCCTGTCCTTTTCTCAAAGCATTCTGCCCATTGATTTCAGAGCAGGTGTTGCAGTCTGTGCCTGAACACCACACTTGCTATCAGATTACCTCCAGGCTGGAGGCGAGAGAGAATTCCCTATGGTGTTCAGAGCACTTGGGAGAACTGAAACAGCATGCAGAGGGTCTCCTGCTTCCTGCTAACACCTGGCTGGGTGTTGACTTGGAGCCATCTGCGCAGAAGCCTGAGTTTTCAGTCTGCATATGGTATGCTGTTCTCTCACCTATTACCACACATTCTCCACCCTCTAACTTCTACCAGCAACTGTGCATTTGCTTTGCCTTTGAATCAAATGCAATAGGACTGGTTTCGTGCCCTTAAACCACACAGTCAGGTTTCTCTTACCATTGTATTTCTGAAATGGCTCCTCTCAAGACTGTTGGTCAGATCCTTTCATTTTCGTGTCCCAACTCCATCCTCACCCCCTTGATAAGCTGTTCTGGATATTTGTGAAGTTTATCATTCTCAATTTTAGGCTTTTAATACCCTAGGCCAAACCCTGGCTTTTTTCTCAGTCATTAGTTTCTCCATTCATGGCTTTAGCACACACTTAAAAGGAAAATATTTTTTAAAATGATTAACACCTCATCTAATGAGCCCCTTAAATTTTTTTTCAGCCTGATTTAAAAGTAAAAATAAGCTAGGCGGTGGTGGCGCATACCTTTAATCCTAGCACTTAGGAGGCAGAGGCAAGCGGATTTCTGAGTTCAAGGCCAGCCTGGTCTACAGAGTGAATTCCAGGACAGCCAGGACTACACAGAGAAACCCTGTCTCGAAAAACCAAAGAAAAAGAAAAAAGAAAGAAAGAAAAGGAATAATGAAATTACTTATAGTTGTGGCACTAGGCAGGCTAGGACGGGAGATCACAAGATTAGAGTGTGGACTGCATAGAAAGACCCGGTCCATACCTCTCTGTTCCCCTCTTCCTCCTCTCCCTTCCTTTCCTTCTCCTCCTCCCTCTGACATGCGCACGCGTGCGCGCGCACACACACACACACACACACACGCGCACACACACACACACACATACTTTTTCCTTACATATTTCATGTATGTTGCCCGTTCAGTGTCTACAAATCACATTTGAGCCCCTCTCCCCTATATTTCTGTCTGGGGTTGTAGGTAGATGGAAATCAAGGCTTCGTGTTCTCACCAACTACATTTCCTGTCTTTTTTTCTTTTTCCTGAGACAGGGTTTCTCTGTGTAGCCCTGGCTGTCCTGGAACTCACTCTGTAGACCAGGCTGGCCTCAAACTCAAAAATCTGCCTGCCTCTGCCTCCCATAGTGCTAGGATTAAAGGCATGCGCCACCACCACTGCCCGACTTACATTTCCTGTCTTTATTCTGTATTTTTAACTCCACTTTGCAATATTTCAAGTTTTCTTTCTCTTTTTAATTTTTTATTTCCTGAGAGCTGCTGCTGTTGTTTTGTTGCTTGTGGGCCCATTTCCTAGTGTGAGAGATCGTTCTGTTTGTGATACTTTACTCATAGACGCATTCTCTGCATTAATGCAGTCTTATTGTAGAATATTTCATGAGCTACCCTTCAGTTATTCCATTTACAGCTGTGGCTTTAGCTACCTGACCCATTTGTCTGTCCCTTCTTTAGTTTTGTGATAGTATCAGATCACTTTAGGTTTGTTTTGTTTTATATTTATTATGTGTATATGTGTGTATTAAAGACAGGGTCACACAGAGACTAGAAGGACAGCCTCAAATTCCTGATCCTCCTGTCTCTGTATCTACAGCATTGGGATTATAGGTGTGTTCTGTCAGGAATATTCTGCCACAGAATACCTTCGGTGCTGGGGAGATCATCATTGGTTTTCCTAAGGACAAAATTATCAAATCTCTTTAAAATCTATACAGCATGCCTCATTTTTCATCTGTAAAGATGTATTAAAGCTGAAACCCAGAGCTGGAGAGAAGGCTCAGCAGTTAGGATTACTTGTTGGTCCTACAGAAGAGGACACCCAGATTCAATCCCCATCAACTCCTGGTGGCTTACAACCATCTCTAACAACAGTTTCCCAGGATCCCACTTAGGTCAACACTAATAAATACACATGTGGTGCACATACATACATGTTAGCAAAACACTCATAAATAAAATGAATAAATCTAATTGTAAAACAAAAGCTGCATCCTCTTGTGGTAGTGCCACTGCTACAGCCAGTTCCCAGTTCTGGAGCAACCATAGGCTGTTCCTTGTGTGCATGTCTTACCACACCAGTTATTTCTATCTTCACAGGATTGAATGCTGATGAGGAGAGCTCACAGGAGGAGGAAGGCTATTTTAGTTCACATTCTCACGGGGCTCAGACCATATTTCTTGGGCCAGTGCCACTTGGTAGTAGCAGGCATATATGTACGGTAATGGGGACTTTACCTCTTTGTAGATAGGAAGAAGATAGAGGGGAAGGGGTGGGAAGGAGCCTATTGTTGGTAACTTCTTTCCTCCAAGTAGGTCTGAGCTCTCAAGTTTCTAGAGACTTCCCTAATGCACACCATGAGCCTGGTGGGCATTTCATGTTCAAACCTTGACCCTGAATTTATCAAACTTGTCAGTATGGGGAAGTTTTATCCTAAAAACATGATAAGATAAAAGAGTGTTAGTGTGGCCTTTGAGATACTGAACAAGGTGTGTTTCATCCTAGTCCCAAAGAAACACTATTGACTTGCTGATTCTTAACTTTAGAAAATTCACCTGTTAGAGTATTATCCTCTAAAGGGCATCAGTTTGAGCAGGACATATGGTGGTTTATGCCTATAATCTCAGTACTTGGGAGCTGAGCCAGGAAGATTACTGTGAGTTTGAGGCTACATTGGGCTACATAGTAAGCGCTCGGCCACCCGAGCTAGAGGTTCCAATCCATGTACTTAATAACTATTTTCTTGCTTGTAAGTCACTTGCCTCAGATATTGTATGGTAGCAATGTGAATGAAGCAATGGCTACAACTCAATGAGCTAGAGGTGTGACTCTTAGCACAGAACAACTCTTCACAGCCTTGAGATTTTACTTATAATCCAGCGTGTCCGTCACCACTGAGTTTAAAATGTTGCTTTCTTTGCAGCTTATGAGTTTCAGTAAGATTTGTGAAATGTGTACCTTGTAAATTTTATTCTCTTCACTGTTGTGGTGAAATGCCTGAAAAAAAAAAAAAACAACTATGCAACCCATAAAGGTACTCTTCAGACTTCTTTATGCTCTCTTGAAAGATGCCACAAAGCTTTGCAATGCAGTGAGAAAGCAGCAGCCTCTTTTGAGGGGTGTGTGCTCACCTTGCAATGGACGTTCTTCAGAGTCAGTGGGTGCTGTTGATCTATTGTTCTAGTCTTTCCTTCAACACAAACAGGAATGGATGAGAAGTACAGGATGACAGGAAGTCAGTGTTTCAGTGATGCAGGAAGAATAGATTATTAAAGTCTCAGAACAGCAAGATGATCCAAAGAACAGTATAGTAGTCAAAGTAGTCAGGTCTTTAAAATAATTATTTTAGGTTTTGAGATCATAATATAATTGCGTCATTTCCTCCTTCCCTTGTCTTCCTCCAGTGCCCACATGTACCCTCCTTACTCTTTCAAATTCATGGCCTCTTTTTAAATTGTTGTTACATATATACTCATGTGTGCATTCATCCTAATACATAAATGCCACCTGCTCAGTCGGTTGTATAATGCTACTTATATGTGTGTATGTTTTCAGGACTGATCATTTGGTATTGATGTGCTCTTCCCTGGGAAAGACTGTCTTCTCATTCTTGATAATTCTTTACTTGCATGTAGTTCTTTGTCTAGAGTAAAAGAGAATTAGGTTTTAGAAGTACCTTTTTAGGGTTTTTTTTTTTTTGGAATAGTTTTATTTTTTTAATGTTCTAAAATGTAAAACCTCACAAACAGAACCTTAATCTCCCTAGAGAAAAAAAGAAAACCCTGTAGACTGATGGTACACCGATAGAGAGGGCTGAATCTTGCCTGGGTGCTGATGCTCTCCAGTGTGTGCCTCTGGACACACTGCTCCTACTTACAGACAGTGTTCTCATGGCGTTTCTATTTGTAATAGTTACTTTAAGCTTATCATTTCCAAAGCTGAACTTCTAACCTGTTTTTTTTATTTTTAAGGTGTGTGTGTGTGTGTGTGTGTGTGTGTGCGCGCGCGCGCGCATGCTGGATTCTAGGGATAGCATTTATCAGGCTTACTTGACAAGAGCTTTAAGCCATCTCCTAGTCCCATGACTTCTGGTCTCTTCACTTGTTCTTCTGTACCTTGATGTGCCCATCACTGTCCTCCTCTCAGGTAATGACATCTCTCAGCTCCTTGGACAACACAGCACTCCAGTGACTGTGGTCTTATCTTTCCCCCTGGTGCTGCTCCTTTGCAACTCTGTAGGCTTTACCTTTCAAAAGTGACATGGGTCTGAGCCTTTAACTAGGGCCACTATTTCTGTCCTGATTCAGGGAACCATCCTCCTTTGCCTCGGTTATTGTTCCTGCTTCTTTGCTTGGTCTCCTCACCTCCAGCACTGAATAATTCAACCCAGTCACAGCATATGAAGTAGTCTTTTTTAAAATGTAAATGTGATTATGCTCAGAATTCACTGATGTGTGTCACTGAGAGCAAAAGCCATAGACACTGCAGAGGTCTGGTTTGGCTGACCCAACTCCCTCTACCCTTGCGGCCTCCATCTCTCCCTGATTCTCACTCCGGCTGCTTTGGCCTTGCTGCTCTTTCTCTCAGCCTTGCCCTTTGTGCTCTTTCTTCTGCTTGCAGTGTGCCTTACTTCCCAGTGTTTTCAGACTTCTGCTCAGATACAGTCCTTTCAGTAAGTCCCCTTACAGCCATTACACACAACTGTCTTCTAAATATAATAAAAATGTCTTGAAAGAGAAGGACAAGACAAAGCAAAAACAAAAAATTCCTACTTGTCATGTCCTATAGAGATCTTGTTTGTGTGTTTGTTTTGTTGTTGGTGGTGGTGATTTGTCTTTTTAAGACAGGGTTTTTCTGTGTAGCTCTGGCTGTCCTGGAACTCCCTCTGTAGACCTCAGAGATCTCCCTGCCTCTACTAAGATTAAAGGTGTGTATCACTACAGTCTTGCTTTGTCCTTTAGACTGTGTGTGTGTGTGTGTGTGTGTGTGTGTGTGTGTGTGTGTGTGTATCTGTCTCTGGCTTGTTTACTGTTCTCTCCTCAATGTAATTGTCAAATGGATGCTACATTCCTGACATGTCTTACTTGTGACCCCTCCCCTTTTTTTTAAACAAAGAGAAACAAAGTAGTGGTGGGATATTGCTCTGTGACTAGTGGCTCAGCCTGTAGAACCACACCTGCTTCTGATCGGTGTTTGACAAACCATTGTACTTTCTTTACTATAAAATCATAGCAACAGTATAGAAGACAGGTGTTTGTCGGAACAGAAAGCTCTGTTCTGTTCTGTCAATACTGTGCTGTAATAACAATACTGTGTTATTACTGTTGTAGCCCAGCCAGCTGCAGGTTGTCATCTGTGCTCTTGTGCAGCAGGACTGAGCAGGTTCTCTTCACCACCTGTTGTCTTCCTCTTTAGGGATACCGTAGTGTGTTGGGTCCCCTTCCTCTGCCCTCCGCCCCACCTCTCTCATGCCCCCAGCATCTTACCATTTCTTCCTTCCACTCCACTCAGCAGCACTTTAGTAAGCTTTTCTTTTCCCTTTCCTTTCTGTTTGGAATCTTGCTATTTTGTTTTTCTTGCCTCCCTTTGTGTTGTTTCATGTATAAAATGAAGTAAATTCCCCTTTTAAGTTGATTACCTGGACTTGCATTTGTAAATTTTAAAAAGGAAATGTTATAGGTATCCAAACAAAGGTAAAATTGACTTTTTTTTTTTAATAGAGTAGAAAAGCCACAAACTTAACCTAAAGGCTGTGCCAGACACTAGAGCCCTTGTGAGTACCCTGCTCCTTTCTCTGGTCTCTACACTTCTACTTCCATAGCAAGTGATTAATTTAGTCTGCTACCACCTGAATGATTGTGTAATAATTTCTTATATACCACATCAGCACCATATGAAGCTTCCTGCTTTATTTATTTATTTATTTATTTATTTATTTATTTATTTATTTATTTGTGTTGTCTGAGTCTTATTTTCTGCTGATATAGTTCATGGTCTCAAAGCTCCCCTCTCCCCACTCTATTATTGTCTGTAGTTCTTATGGCCTAGTCTTTAAGATGTATATGGGGATGCTTTTTTCTCCCTGTGATCAACTGTGATGAGTATTGTAAACAACTGAAATAAAAAGCATGCTTTTAGACTATGATCTATTTTGTGAATTTTAGATATTATATAACAGTGGAAGTAAACTCCTTTCAACATGTACTTGAGAGCTTTATTTTGAGGGCTTAATGGTTTTTATCTGTAAGGTGAGCCATACTGTTACCTATTGTCACAGTATCCCAAGAACAATATTATCTTTGCTCCTTGACATACAAAAAAAGTGTATCTGTATACCATGTGTGTGCCCCTTGCCCTAGGAGGCCAGAAGAGGGCCTCAGATGCTTTGGAATTGGAGTTGCATGTGGTTGTGAGTCATGTGGATGCTGGCAACTGACCCAGGGCCTCTAGAAGAGCAGCTTGTTAGTTAAGCACTCTCTTGACTGCTGAGCCATCTCTCTAGCACTCTGCCATTTCTTGATGGGTTTTTGTGTGTGTGACCATATACTTTGATTTAATAGTAGTTTGTAATTTTTCAGTAACATTCATTTTCCATTGAAATGCTAAGATTAGCTTCTTTCATATAAGAAGCTAAATTTTAATTTATAATTCCTTTTAAAAATTGTATTTTAATTGAGCAATAAAACTCTATTTTAATTACTTCTCTCTTGTCTGGGAAAAAATACCTGACAAATTAAGGGTTTCTTTTGGCTCACTGTTCAGGGATAGAGGCAAGGCCTTCGTGGAGGGAAAGCGTGGTAGGCGTCTGAGGCCGCAGTCACATTGAGGCCACAGTGGAGGAACCAACAGTCAGTGCTGGATGCCAGCCCCTGGAGTGGAGCTACCCGTAGTAAAGTGGATTCTTCCACCGCACCTAACCCGGTGGAGCAACTTGTTCACAGATGTGCCCAGAGGGTTGTCTCCTAGGTAATTCCAGGTCCTGTCTACTAGAAGGACCAGCATTTAACTTGTATGTTTACTGTCTCTTTAAACAAAAGATATTAGGAAGATTTCTGAAGCTAGTGAAAACCTCACCTTTCTTTTACCAATGAAATGTAAATTTTAAAATATGAAGAGACAGGAAGTGATGGATCAGGAAAACAGACTGGTCAGAAAAGTAAGGCCTTTTCCAGCTTTAGTAAAAGTGCATTCTGTATGGCATGAATGTACGGGCATGCATACACACATGTGTGTATACATATATGCATACTATACATAAAACCAGAGGGAGAGAAGAGAGACAATGTCTCATCCCATCCACTCATATACCCTACTGTGAGCAGCTGGTGTGTTGTATGGGAACTAAGTAAAAGATATATTACTTTTGTTGTTTTTGTTTTTTTATTTTTTGGTTTTTTTGGATTTGTTTTTTTTTTTTTGAGACAGGGTTTCTCTGTATGGCCCTGGCTGTCCTGGAACTCACTCTGTAGACCAGGCTGGCCTCAAACTCAGAAATCCTCCTGCCTCTGCCTCCCAGAGTGCTGGGATTACAGGCATGTGCCACCACCGCCCTGCTGATATATTACTTTTAAAGCTACAACTATCTTAACAACTCATTAGTTGAGTGATGGTTTACTGAGTTTCTGCTATGCTATTAAAGGATTTATGTAAAATCCTCCCACGTGCATACCTGTGACCCCAGCACTTAGGAGGCAGGATGATACGGGAAGACACAGCTATGAAGCAAGCCTGGCCAGTTTTCACAAATTCAAGACTATTCTGGGTTATAGAGTGAGCCCCTGCCATAGACAGACATTGTCTAGGTTTTTGCTAAAAATAAATGTGGTTAGTGACCCTCAGGAAGCATTTTCATTCTCCTAAAAAAAAAAAAAAAAAAAAAAAAAAGAAAGGAGGAGGAAAAAGCAGGTGGGGCATATATTTGTATTTTAAGTTAAAACTTCACCTTTTAAAATGCTTCAGAGCTTACTGTCTTAGCCTACTAGGACTAATGTTAAAAAATTACCAAGCCGGGCAGTGGTGGCGCACACCTGTGGAGGCAGCACTCTGGGAGGCAGAGCTGCTGAGGGAGAGCAACCTGCTGGAATGGTCTGCTTTATTCCAAAGTTTTCCTCATGGTTTATAGGCTCTTGCCGTTTACCATTTGGGCCAATTTCTTAGGATTTTAGTGCTGTGAAGAGGCACCATGACCAAGGCAACTCTTATAAAGGAGAACATTTCATTAGGGCCGGCTTACAGTTTCAGAGGTTTAGACCATTATCATCATGGTAGGAAGCATGGCAGTGTGCAGGCAGACATGATGCTGGAGGAGCTGAGTTGTACATTTTGATCAGCAGGCAGCAGAAGGGACCGTGTGCCACACTGGGCATAGCTTGAGCACGTATGATCGTAACGCCCACTCCCACAGTGACACTTCCTCCAACAGGACCACATTCTGAAGAGTGCCATTCCAAATGGGCCAGGCATTCAAACACATGAGTCTGTGGGGCCGTTCTTATTCAACCACCTCAGCTCACACCTCAGCTTCGTGTGAGTGTGAAGGCAAGGAACACAGACACTTCATAACACTTTAGTTCTCCAAGAAATGGACTTGGTTGCCTGGTATGATGGAACATGGCTATAGTATAGTTCCAGTACCTGGGGCAGGCACTAAAGCAGTCTACTCCTGTTATGAACAGGACACAGTTTCTAAGAACTTAACGCTATGTATTTAGCTCTTTTAACAGATTAAGCAGTATGTAGAATATTTCATATAGCTTTAACATACTGAAACCCCAGCCAGGCAGTGGTGGCACACACTTTTAATCCCAGCACTTGGGAGGCAGAGGCAGGTGGATTTCTGAGTTCAAGGCCAGCCTGGTCTACAGAGTGAGTTCCAGGACAGCCAAGGCTACACAGAGAAACCCTGTCTCAAAAAAAAAAAAAATACTGAAACCCCATAAACTTACTTTAAATGAGTTTGGTTTTAGTTGTTATAGCTCAAACTTAGTTTTCTTGTTACCGGCTGACCTCCTTTGGCTAAGTACATTTTTCACAGCATTGTTCCTAGATGTTGTTCATAGGTTACCAAGATGCTGCTGTTCACACACACTTTTACTGAGGAGTATTCTTCCTCCTCTTCTTCCTCCTCGTCCTCCTCCTCTTCCTTTTCTTCTTCCTCCTCCTTCCTATTTTTGAGAATTATATCATTTCCCCCTTTTTTCTCTCCAAGCCTTCTCATATGACCCTTCCTTGCTCTCTTTCTAATTCATGGCCTCTTATTTTCATTACTTGTACATACATATCTTAGTGTATATCTATCATCTTAAATACATAAATATATATTCCTAAACACATAACTTGTGTGTGTGTGTGTGTGTGTGTGTGTGTGTGTAAGGCTGTTTCTCCTGCTCTCAGCTTTCCTCGGTTGCCTGGAGTTCTCTCCGTAGGGCCGAGACCTCATGGGCCCCACACACTGAGCTTTTTACATTTGGAGATTCGCTTCTCTCTGTGGAAGACCAGTCTGTCTTCACTTTGTTCTTTGACTAGCCTTTATTTCACGTTCACAGTGCCTGCCTCCACAGCCTTCATTCTTCCTGTGTTCCACTGTTGCAGTTAGAAGCTGCTCTGGTGGGCAGAACCCCTCTGCCTGGATTTGTACAGTTGCCTACGTTTTCCATCTCTGGTGTTCACATCTTTAGTTTTTCCTACCCTGGCTACCTAGTGCACAGTATTTGGAGAAACCCAGTTATATTTTGGAGTGTGGCCTTGGAAACTATTCACTGCCAAAGCTATTCTCCTTTATTCATCCGTGCCTCCAGGTAATTAGCACAATTGAATATAGTGACCTTTTGGAATCTCTTTCAAGGGCAGCAGCCAAGGTGCCAGCTCCCCCCAGAAGACTTTGGAGGGAGGCCAGCTCCATGAAGTAAGAATGGGAAGCATGAGCCTTTAGCAGGAGCAATTTCAAAAGTATGGAAGCAGTAAAAGATGCCTAGAAATGTTGTCCCTTAGCATTGAAAGGGTTAAAAACATTGAATGAGCTGTTTTTCTTAAATTTCATGTCCTGTATAGTTAGTTGCATCAAAGTATTGGTAAGTGCACTAGACTCATATTTTAAAACTCACTTTTGAACATTAAGTTAAACAAATACAGTTTTAACTCTTGCATGCTATCACTAAACAGACCCTAGAACTTAAATCACTAGATGTCAGAATCTAAAAGTACCCCACTGTTTGGAGGGAGGGGATGAGAAAAGTTTTTTTCAACCTTTATAGAAGAAGACATATACTCTTTGAATCTGGCTATGTATATTATACTGGCTGTACATCATCTCACAAAATAGCTGATATTCACAGCGAGGTCCTCATGTTTACAGCACAACTCAGTTAACCCAGAAGTTCTAGGTCTGTCTGTCTGTCTGCCTGTCTTTCTTTCTTTCTTTCTTTCTTTCTTTCTTTCTTTCTTTCTTTCTTTCTTTCTTTCTTTCTTTGGCTGTTTTTTATTGTTGTTTTGTCTTTATTATTAGAGTGACAAGCATGATTCTGCAACGCATGCCACAGCGTGAACATGTGCTGTCATCACTAATCCCTAGTTGGTGGTATAGGTGCAGCTCCCAGATCACAGTGTCACTACTGGCAGGCTGTGATTATTCACTTAAATAATATCCTGCTAACAAAACCTTGTTCATTCCCCAACTGGGTTGTGACTAACCTCTCCTAGGAGTTCCTCATGTACCCAGCAGTGCTATTTTCTGGTGCCTGACTCTTCATCTGGGTAACTGTTCAGCCCCATGCCACACCAGTCTACACTGACAGTTTTGTATGTTAGAGCCAAGGTCCTAGGAAGGAATGAGAGGGTCATGGAGACCAGAATCTTGGCAACATGCACTCTATGGTTCAGAACTGAAGGGGGAATGGTGGCACGTTCTTTTAATGTAGATGCTGAGGCAGGCGAATCTCTGTGAATTTAAAGTCAGCCAGATACACATAGTGAAACTCTCCCTGTGGGAAGCAGAGGTTTAAACTTGCAAGGCATAGTCAGAAAAGAGCTGGTACGTGCTGCTGTAGGCCACTGGAAGGTTCAGAAGATAAAGTGGGTATTATGAAGCAAGGCCTTTCAATTTGGTTAAGAAACACTGGTTTAGAGGCTTTCATTTTCTCACACTAAAAGAATTTCAATTTTGGTAAGTCTGCAGTAGAAGCATATCATTAGAACTTGTTCTGACTCCAAGATGTGGCATAACATGGTGAAATAGAGGCATGGCCAGGGTGATGCAGTCCTAACCCACATTTTCACATGGAGCTCTCAAGCTACATTAGTTCACAGTTAGCCACTCAGCTCCTGGGGCAGGGCTTCTTGGTGGAGGTGCCCCTGAGGAGACACTGGCATCCTAGGAGCTGGAATGTATCTCCTCAGTTAGTCCCTGCCTTGAAAGAATCATGGGTTTAGATCTTGGGTCTAGCCATTTATAATTAATGTGAACAGAGGCAACTTTGTAAATAAGACAAGAAGCTTTTTTTATCAAAGGGAACCATTGGGAGAAGTAGGACTAGAAAGTAGTCTTGGAAGAGTTACCCAAACTAGAATTACTACTCAGTGTTATGGCAAATTAAAAAGAGAGTGTTTGATCCCCACCTTTAATCCTGACACTTAGAAGGTATAACAAGATGGATTCTGTGACTTCAAGACCAGTTTGGTCAGCTGGGCGGTGGTGGCGTACGCCTGTAATCCCAGCACTCTGGGAGGGAGAGGCAGGCAGATTTCTGAGTTCGAGGCCAGCCTAGTCTACAGAGTGAGTTCCAGGACAGCCAGGGCTACACAGAGAAACCCTTTCTTGAAAAAACCAAATCAAAAAAAAAAAAAAAAAAAAAAAGACCAGTTTGGTCTAAGTAGTATGTTCCAGGAGAGCCATGGCTGTCTCAGGAAAATAAAATAAAAAGAATATTTGAACAGAATGTGTCCTTGAATAAGGAATTGCAAGCTTGTTAATTTTCTGATCTATTGTTTTTTAAGCTTTATTTGTGGTCTTGACATCCAATGAAAGGGCCTCAGAATGTGCTACATATTTCAGTTTTCTTACCTGCTTTTAGGAGATCGCCTGTAGAGCCCCCCAATTCTTCATAAATTAAACATAAGTTCTTGAGTTACTTTGCCTAGATTTAGTGAAAAATACAGCAATTCTGGTATCCCAGGAAGTATTTGCAGGCTAAAAGATGATCGATATTGCTGCATACAGATACATTTGAACAGAAGTGTCCATGTACACGGGAACTGTACTCAGAGGCAGGGTGTGAGGAATTTACCTTCTTTTCAAATCTCTTTAGTTAGAACTCTTTTTTTTTTTTAAATTGAAGATGATTGAGTATATATGTTCTCTAATGGATAGACTAAGAAGCTTCAAGGACCTTCTGCAATGTAGATCTCACCGTGGTCCTGGACAGAGCTTTCTTATGACTTACCTGTTGTAGGAAAGGAGAGAAAAGGATACTGCGAGTAAACTAAACTGCAGATTAGACAGTAGCAAATAAAATAGTTCCAACTCTAGGGACACTGACATGGGTATAACACAAGAGTGCTAGGGATGTAGCTCAGTGCTATAGAGCTTCCCACGGGAGGAATGCCCTGCTTGGCTTGAGTTCGGACATTTAAGAAAAAAAAATTTTTTTTGATAGTGTACGTGTAAGATGAGATTGCAGAGGCCACTGTGAGGTTGGATACTTTGATGCATAGCAGACCTGTGAGCTTAAACACTAGGAATTCACAGCCTCTCCATCCAGTGCGTTTCAAATGCCATTTATTTTCTTTTACTTAGTGCACACATTGTGCGGACCTACTATGAGCCACTATTGCAAGTCCTGGGTGTGTTGCTGTGTCTGGTTGGGATCCTGAATTCCTCTATGCTTCATCACAGAGCTGCTTTTATACATGTCTGAAGAAGACAGGATGCGACCATACACTGCTGAGTAAGACAGTAGGCTGGAACGACTACTGGCTGGGCAGCATGGGATAGTGGCATCTGCTTATAGCCAAACGAATAAGCAATAGGCTAGTTCCTGAAGAACGAATGAAAACTGTTCCTTGCTGCCTCCACAAATATTTCAAAATTAAAGGAAAGCTTTCAATGCATTATTTAGTTTGGAATAGTGAATAACAGGGTTCAGAGGATTGTTTGGTTGTTGTTTTGTTCTGGTTGTTGTTTTTTGAGACATGGTCTCACCGTGTACCTCTGACTGTCCTGGAACTCACTATGTAGCCCAGGCAGGCCTCTAGCTCACTGAGATCTGTCTGCTTCTGCCTCTGCCTCTACCTCCTTAGTGATGAGATTAAAGGTGTTTGCTACCATGCCCTGGAATAACATACATTCATTCATACATACATACATACATACATACATACATACATACGTGTGTGTGTGCATGTATACTTTATTTTATATGCATTGATGTTTTGCCATTGTGTATGCACAAAGAGCTGTACAATTAGTGCTCTAACCACTAAGCCATCTCTCCAGCTGTCAGGGTGTCAGATTTTGGAGTTACAGACAGTTGTGAACTGCCGTGTGGATGCTGGAACTTGAACCCAGGTCCTTTGGAAGAGCAGTCAGTGCTCTTAAGCACTGAGCCCACTCTGAGCGGCACTCTGAGTGCCACTGAGCACTGAGCATCTTTCCAGCCCTGTAACAGTTCATGAGGCTCAAAAAAGAAAGGTGATTTGAAGGTCAGTGTTAGATCTTTTCCCAGCCCTGTCTCAAATGAGAATAACAAGCACCGTGGGATTAATGCAGACTTTCTAGGAAAATGCTGCATCTTACTCTTGGTCCTTAATTTTAACCAGAACTCCTCAATCTTAAATTTCCCCTTTAGTTTTAAATTTTAGATAATCTAAAATCCAGTTTTAAAGAACTGGTTGGAGCTGGGTATGGTGACACATACCTTTAGTCCCAGCACTTGGGTGTTCAGTCTGGTTTCCGTAGGATAAGTGAGCATAAGTGAGATTCTGTCTCAAATGACTCAAAACCAAGCCCCACCACTTAAGTGTTTTGGATATTACCTTTGATGAAATAATTACTTCTGAACGTGAGTCTTCTGATAGTAGTATTCTGTCTTTAAGCTAAATGAAAATGTCCCCTAGAATAACAAATTACACACATGGTATACTATGGGTGGAAGCCAGGGCCGGCAATACTAGGTAAGTGCTTTGCCATTGAGTCTTATCCCTAGCCCTAAACAAAAGTTTTAAGGACCTGTATTGTTTTTAGATGTGTCACACATCTGCATATAGGTATAGACACCTGGAAGTTAGGTAACCGTAAGCTCCCTGGAATGAATGGGTCTGAGAACCCAGCTCAGGGCCTCAAGAGCTATGCAACGTTGCTCTAACCACTAAGCCATCTCTCCAGCTGCCAGAGACAGATTTTAAAACTCTTGAGATTCTGGTGATTGGTTGGCAACATACCTGTATTTTTTCCTTCAAAATAGTTTTCAAAGACTTTTAATTAAAAATATAATGGGACATACCAATGAAGGAAGCCACCTGAGTTCTAGGTGCCCTAAGGAAAACTGTAAAAGGTCTTGTTGGACAAGCTATTTACAGATTTGCAGCTCCTATGACTCTGGGTGTTTGCTGTTTCAGCCTGCATAATATGAAGACTTTAAGAAAAATTTTGGGTGACATAAAACATAAAAGTACAGACAGGTGTACTCAACTTATTCTTAATCTCAATGCTAAAAAATTTTTTAATTAAATGTTTTGTTCAGAGATAATCTGTTGACCATGCTTGAAGCATCGTGTTGATGGAGGTTTGATAAGGATAAATACTCATGACACATTGTTCTCAAGATTATGAATATATCCATTGACCCTAAAAGGTTTTTCTTTTATCTTTTATCTTAATTGTTTTAACATCTTTTAAAAATCACCTGAAACTGAACTTTAAATTGTATCTGTGCAAAATGTCTTGAAGGTTATCAATAATTCCGTAATCTAAAACAAAGGCGTCCTGCTCCTAAATTTTAGTAGCATGTAAATCAGACTATTAACTGTCACCACACTGGCAGACTATAATCTAATTAGGGCTGGATGGTTTCTCATCTTTTTTATTTTCTTTTAATAGACATAAAGTGGCAGATACATGGTTTGCAAATACTTTCCTCTAACAGTGTTCTTGGCACAGGCAGACTTTTCCTGTAATTGAACTTTGTGTGCATTTGTGGTGTGCGTGTGTACACAAGTTAGGTAAGTACTTGTAGAGGCCATAGACAGACATTGGATGCCTTCCTTAATCACTCTCCCATGTTTTTGTTTGTTTGTTTGTTTGTTTTTGAGCCAGGGTCTTGCAAGGAGTGTAGATCTTGTTGTTTGAGGCAGGCTGGCTGAGCAGTAAGCTCCAAGGACCTTTTTCTGTCAGTGCAGTATTACAGACAGGAGCCACTGTCCCAGAGGGCTCTTGGGTATTGTCACCTAAGTCTTCATGCTTACAGATACTTCACTAGCTAAGCGGTTTCTCCCACCCCTTGGTGAACCTTTTATTTTCAAATAATTATAAAGTCATGTGCAGTTACCCAAAGTACAGAGAGTTCACGTGGGCCCCACTTCTCCAGTTTTCCAGATGGCCACATGGAAAATTATAGTACTCTGTCCAGCAGGCCCCTAACAGTGATGCTTTGGAGACAGACTTTATCACCATGGCTCCTCTTGTTGCTCATCTGCAGACACTCCCCCTGCTGCTGCTCCTTGAGTGACTTGCCTTCCCCTAATCTGTTCTTCATTTCAGCAGTCTTCTCCTGTTAGCCGTGCTCTATAAATAAGGGACAGTAGAATTCTCTCTGGGACTGGATTTTTAAACTTAGCAAAAACTCTCTGGAGAGTTTCAGGGTGTTGCAAGTATCAATATTTATTTGTCTTTATCACTCAGTGGCCCTTCCATGGCACAGATGTACCAGTTACTTTAGATAACTGCACATGAATTTATAATTATTTGAAAATAAAAGGTTCACTGAGGGGTGGGAGAAATGGCTTCGCTAGTACAATAGTGTAGACATCTTCTCTCTGTCTCCTGTTTCTTCCTCCTTCCCTTCCCTCACCTATTGTGACTAAAGGTATTACAAACATTTGTACAGAGGTTTTTGTGTCAGTATAAACTTTCATTTCTCTGGGTAGGTGCTGAAGAATGGATCCAAATTGCTGGATCATGTGGGGGTTTTTTGTTTTGTTTTGTTTTGTTTTTTAAAGAGGAAATGTCTAAGGTGTTTCCAGAGCTCAAGTGCTGTTTTCTATTCAGCAGTAGTATATCAGTGCTTCTGTTTACCCAGATTCCACATTTGGTATCATTCATTACTCTTTTTAAGCCTTTCTGGTCAGTGTGTAGTCATCTTGTTATAGTTTTTATGTACTTTTCCCTGTTGGCTAAAGATGCTAAGCCCATCTCCATTTCTGTTTAACAGACTGTATCTTTGGTGAGATGTCAGTGTCTGTTCATATTCCAACTGGATGTTATCCATTGTTGAATTTTTATAGTTCTTATAGTTACATAGTTTCAGATATATGGTCCACAAATACTTTATTCCATTTTGTCAATTTTCTTGTTTCATGTTGACAATAAAACAAAAATTTAGTTATGACACAGGCCAGTTTATTCTTTACTTAGGGATCATGTTTCTGGTGTCTAAGAACTCTGCCTTGTCTTCATCCTGGATATTTTATGCTCCACTTCCAACCTTCTTCTCAATAACTTCTCTGGGATAAATGTCTATAACAAAACCTCGGCGACACGCTCCAGTGCCTGGTGAGAAAGAGGCCAACACACAGCACCCAGTACTTGCTTGTTAGGTGGTTCAGTGCGGCTGGACTTCAGAAGTCTCGGTGCTTTGTGTATTGCCCTTCTTTGGTTAGAGAGGCAGCACTCTTTGTCTATGCCCACTGGTGTTTCTAAGTGCTTGAGCTGCCAGGTCTGGGCCCAAGAGAAGGAAAATCAGAGGATTCACCACCCTGTCCAGAAGAACACTACTCAGTTTGCTTTCTCATCTCTACCTTGAAGAGTCTGTGGCTGGAGATGTAGCTTAATGGTAGGCCTTGTATTGTTTTACACACACACACACACACACACACACACACACACACACACGCAAACTGTGGATGTACCTTCTTCCTGGAAGCAGAAATCAGTAGTTTTCTTTGCTAATTGAATATTGCTAAACAGAAAGATACACAAATAAACAGCAGATATTCCAAGAGAAATAAGTGGTGTTTGAAATTAACTCATAAACAGATGAGTACAGAAACCAACATATTGACACAAATGTTCCAAGAGAAATAAAGGGAACACACAGTATCTTCCAGTAACCTTTCTATTACATTTTTTAACTAAAACTTTGAAAAATAACACCTCTAAACATAATCTGCAAATAACTATTTATCTGCATTTGCATCATCAGGTCAGTCATGTTACCTTCCCTGCTATATTCCACAAAAGCTTTTGTTGTTCAATTTTGATTGCAGCAAGTTTCAAAAACTTAGTTCCTATCCAAACTTGAGTGGTTTTCCTTAACCTTTGCTGCTTTTCATCTCGAGTGAAATATAAAGAGCAGTGAAGCTCTGGTTTCATCTGAACATGTCACCACACTCATATTGATAGCTATTACCCCGGACATTGTGGCTTACGGATGCCATCGATGAGCTATTGCCACCAATTGTTAAGATAGAGATGTAACACCGTCCTTGCAGAGGCTCACAGCTCCTCTGGCTATCAGGACATGGAAATACCAAAATCCTTTGAGTCCACCAAGAATTTAGGGTTAGCCCTAGCAAGACAGACCTTGCCTCTTAAAAACAATGAACCAGTCCTTGGTACTTGAGAGGTAGAGGTAAACATGGATCTCTGTGAGTTAAAGGACAGCCTGGCCTACCATAGATGGAGCCTGTCTAAAAACAAATGACCAACAAAAACAACCAAATAACAATAAAAACAGTAGTACATTTAGAAACCAAATACAGACCCATAGCCTTTACTTAAAATACCTAGATCCTTGCATCTTAGGAGGGTAAGGACTTCATGCCTGTTAGGGTGCCATAACAGCTAACAAGTTGTTATTTTAGATAGCCACACAATGTGTGAGTTGGTTCATCTCACATTTGTTGTTGAATGAATCGTTCCCCTGCCACCTCACAAAAGTGGAGAAGAATGATAAAGAAACTTTGTTCTAGACTTTTGGTCTTTGGAAATAAGGAGAAGGGGCTTTGGACCCTGAAGTAAGTATACTCAGTAGCAGGCCTTGCCGCAGTAGAAGCCCCTGGCCAGTCCTTAGTCCTCCTAGTTAACATAGAAGGAGATACAGTAGGCCTGAATTTGCCAACTGTGATTGTTTCCATTGTAAAAACAAAAGGAGCTATTGATTTAATCCTGTTACATGGTGTTGATCTTAGAAATCATTGGATTCATGCTAGGATTTGGGGTTTAATCCTGTAAGGATCAGACTTTCTCATCTTATTTATCCTAAGTCCCCTTTAATCTTATTAATTATACCAGGCTATTTTCCCAAAGGGCTAGTGTGTGTGTGTGTGTGTGTGTCTGTGTGTAGGTGTGTCTGTGTGCTCATAATGTGTGCATACATGTGTGTGGGGGGGGTGTGTATACAACTGTTTTTCCAAGGCAGCCACGTCTGTCTTTGAAAGAGAACTTAAGCTTTCTCATAAAGAGCTACAGAACCCTTCACAGGTCTCCACGTTAGCACTGCTATTGTAAGTATGCTGTCAGTTCTATATTCGTATACCTAGGGTTAAAGTAGGTCTTGTATGGAGAGGGACTCTAGTTTTAATCTTGGATTTCCTGAGAAGGCATATGGTGCGCGCGCCATATGTGTGTGTGTGTGTGTGTGTGTGTGTGTGTGTGTGTGTCTGTGTGTGTGTGTGTGTGTGTGTGTGTGTGTGTATGTAAATTTTAGAGGCTCTGAGAAATACTAGTTGAATTAATTATGAGTGCAATACCATTCTCCTGTGGTGGAACTGAAAATCAGTTCTTGACTTTTGACCTTCATGCTGAAATTGTACTGAGTATGTTAGGAAGCAAAAATACACATTTAATCTTGGGGCTTTTGCACTCACTTTGCAAACTGTGACTAAATGGAACCTTAGGCTCTCTAGTTCATTTTTTTCCCCTTTTCCAAAGGATATCATTATTGTCCACCCAAGCTATCAAAATGACAAATTTTAAGCAGCCACAAATTATTATTATTTGGGAGTTAGGAACTTTCATAATTGGATTAGCAGTGTTATAATTGACACAAGAACTACTGAGTGTGCTAAATGGTGTATGCCCCCCAGGTTCTCTGGTTGCTTGCACTCTAGTTATTACAGAGCTGCACCAATGTTTGTGTTTAAGTAATTTGTCCCCATTATGCAGGTTTTTCCTTTTTTTTTAATTGGGAGGAGGCTGCCACAGTATTTGTGTGGAGGTCAGAGTACAATGTGCAGGAGATGGATTCCATCTGTGGGTCCTGGGGATCCACCTCAGGGTGGGCTTGGTGGCAGGTGCCTTTACCCACAGAACCTTCTTGTTACCCTAGTGTGCAGTTTCCAGCAGGAATATCTAATGCAGAACCTTTGAGTTGCTTTAAGATGGTGGTTTGATGTTGTAGGTAGAAAAACCTTAGGAGATACTCTTAGTTTTTACATGACTTAAGAGTTAAGAATATCTTATAATAATCTTATGACTTAAGATTTCCATATATACTAAGTATGCCATAGCAAACTGAGTGGGTGGGGGCAAGGAAGCCTTTATTTTTCAATGAATTGAGTCATTTCCCCTGCCCCCTTTTAAAGACAACTTCTCACTAGGTAGCTAGCCTTTATCTTGTGTTCTTCCCAAGAGTTAGAGTTCGAGTTAGAGGCCCGGCCATTTAATTTCTTTACCAAAGAGAGAGCTGAATCTTTAGTGGATTCTCTAATGCTGACATCATAATTTTGAAAAGTAGAAAGAAGACTCTAATTATATAAATGAGAAAAACTTAGGGTTAAGGACCTACTTTAGGTGTAGGGTAATTGTGCAGGAGGGAGGGTGTTAGTTTCTAATCCTCTTTGGGGATGCTCCGTATCAGGCCTGCACAGGAACATTCAGTGAAGCAGCTCCTTTATCATAAAGGGAATTTTAATTTAAAAATGTTCTTGCATCATGAGCAGAGTAAGCGACAGACAGCTACACTGGGCATTTATCTCCTTCAAACCACATTACCAGTAATTGCTGCATTAAATCAAAGTCAAAAGAGATTACAGGTCTGAATAGAGCAAGGGGCTGGTGCCAACCCAAGGGTTCCCACACCGCTCTGCTGCTACTGTCAGCCTTGCCCCTCTCTCAGTAGGAATGAGAGCTGCCCTGATGTCTGACTGTGCATATGCACTGTAGGATGCAGAATAATGAATGCATTCTGGGAAGAGGCAGCCACACTTCCAACACCCTACAGTCCCCTTCTCCGTTAACTCTTTATATTGGACTCAAGGAGGTGCTTCTAATTTACTTGGTACTGCAAGGTAAATAAGAGGCATAAAAACCTCATGTTTTCCTCTAAACACACATATAGGTAGTATTCCCTTCCTCCTGAACTATCAGAGATGATGCTGAGGACCATCACTATGTGGTGGGCTTGTTCATGCACTGACGTAGGGAGCAACTGTGAGGTTCTGTTGTTACCTCCTTCTTCCAGAGAAAGAATTGGAGGCAGAGAGACAATACCTCCCAAAACATAAGGGTGAGAGCCTGGCCTCTATCTAGGCTGGCCCCACAGCCCCAGTCTCCAGCATACACTCTGGTTTAGACCATTCAGGAATTCTGCTGAGTGTGGGGGATACTCGAGGAAGAAAGAGACTATATACCCCTCTCTTTGCAAGATTCAAGTAACAGAAAGTGTGTACAACAGAATGAAAAGGTCACATGCAAGTGCAAAGGGAGGGCTTTGCCAGTGACAAAGCCTTGGTGATTAGTAACTTCCAGAGCAGCCTGTCATTTCTCCTCTGCTTACATTTGACATTTTCCCCTAATTTCCACCATATCCTTTATCTCCTGCCAAGAGGACAGGTTGATGCTTTTCCATTTCCCTTTGCTACCTCTTTTTCCCCTCAAAGCAGATAACTGACCTTCTAAGACCTCAACACTGAGGAGGGTGGGAATTAAGTCTTCTATTGACAGTTTGCTGAGGTATAATTAATACACAATAAGTAGTATACAACGAAGTCACAGTTTATCACGTTTTGACATGTATACACCCATGAAGTCATTATCACAACTGAGATAACTAACAGATTACAGATCTTCAGAGGATTCTTCATGTCCTGATTGACTTCCCCACCAAGCACACTAGCAGGTAACCAGTGATTTGCTATCTACCACTGTAGATCAGTTTGTACTTTTAAATTTTGACAAAAATGTAACATTACAGTAAAAAGCTCTATGACTGGGCTTCTTGTACCTGGTACCATGATGCTACACTAAAAGCTCATTCATTTTTGCTGCTGAGTCATAGTGTTCACTTATGACTGTGTGTTTGGGTTGTTTGTATCCTAGGGTTCTTTTACAGGTGTGTATATGAATATAGGTTCTCATTTCTCTTGGGTAAATATTAATACTAACAATAGAAGAAGTTACTAAGTACTGACTCTAGGTCAGTTGTAATTTCTTAATGAAGTTTGTCTTAAAGCCTGTGGTGGTTTGAATATGCTTGGCCCAGGGAATGGCACTATTGGGAGGTGTGGCCTTGTTGGATGAAGTGTGTCACTGTGGGTGTGGGCTTTAAGACCCTTGTCCTAGACCTGCCTGGAAGCCAGTCTTCTCCTGTTTGCCTTCAGGACAAGATGTAGAATCTCAGTTCTTCCTGTACCATGCCTTCCTGGCTCCTGCCTTGATAATAATGGACTGAAATTCTGAATCTGTAAGCCAGCCACAATTAAATGTTGTCCTTTATAAGAGTTGCCATGATCGTGGTGTCTGTTCACAGCAGTAAACCCTAACTAAGACAAAGCCCTTTATCAAATACATACTTTAGAAATGGTACCTTTAAATTGTGATTTGTTTTCCTCTCAGTGTCCATTGGTGATAAAAAGTTTTTAGTGTAATCTGATTTGTTGGTTGGTTCTTTTATGGCTTGTTTTGAGTCTGTTTGGTGCTAGGACCATGCTAAGCATGCACCTTACCACCGAGCAACACCCATAGGCTGACATAGCTCTGAAATCTTGCTCAGTTCAAGGAATTTTACTCCTGAAGTTTGTACTTTAATGTTTTGTGTTTGAGGACTGTGGTCTAATTCTCTATATGGTACAAGTGTGCACATCAATTCATTGTTAGCATATGTGGCTGTGCTCATGTGCAGTTCCAGTTATTCTAAAACTGTTTTATTGCCAAATTGTCTTTGTATCTCTAGATATGTTTCTGGATCTTTCTTCTTCTTCCCAGACCCCACATCAGTATACTCATTCTTGTAGGGATCTGAGTATTATGGAGTCTAGTTGACTTGAGAAAAGTGAGCAGTATCATTATATCTAGAGGGAAGTTAATTACAATCCCTGCCTGTATAGAACGTGGATAGCTCAAGGCAGTAGAAGAATAATCTGTGCATGGGCTCTGTTCTAGATAAGAAGTCAGTTCAAACTGGTCTGTACATTGTGTGTAATCTCAATTAGAATACCAGCCAAATTTTTATAGAAATTGACAAACCTATTGTAAAATTACTATGGAAATAACCAAGGATTTGGAATAGTCAAAATAACTTGGAAGGGAAGAAGGGCTTATTTTAGCTCACCGTGTCGGAGATTTCAGTCCCTAGCCATTGGCTCCATTGCTTCCAACCTGTGATAGGTAGAATGCTATGGTAGAGAGCTAGTACTGGAACAAAGCACCCACCTTGTAGGGGATGGGAGGAAGGTGGGGGTGCAGGGATAGGATACACTCCACTGGTCTATTTCCTCCAAACTGCACTGGTACACAGTACCATCCTGGGGATAAGACAGTAACAAGAAAAGATTAGGCAGAATCAAGACTCAGTCAGGAGGATGAACATTGAATCCTGTAACCTCTGTCTGGTGTCTTGGGTGTGAGCTTTTGTAATACAAGATCAGAGGCGGGCAACCCTGTCCCTGCAGCATTGCTACCCGAAGGCTCCTCTTGGGCTGGCTGCTCCTAACTGTCTGCTTTTTTCTTTGGGAAAGATTTCCTATTCCTAGTCATCTTTTATCTTCCGGGTCTCCTTTATATCTACTCCTTCACTTTCATAGCTTCACATACCATCCTCTTAGGGGCTAGACTCCAACCCTATCACACAGTTAGTGGGCCCCTAGGCTTTCTTTTTATAATCTTGGTAGAGGACTTAATGTAATCTCAGAGCTTTTTCTACATACCTGCAAAACCAGTATCACACACATGACAGCAAACTCCTACTACCTTGAGTAGTTGTTAGAACTCCAGAACCAAAGAACTAAGATTTCTAAATGTCTGAATTTGGGGAACATTTCCTAAGTGTCCTTTGTCAACAGGGGACCTCCATGGCTCTCTCTTCTCTAGGTGGCCAGTCTTTCATATATATATACACAGTTATACTTTTGAGATGGGTCAGGTCTGGCCAAATTTTGAGATGCCTCTGAGGCATCTTTCCTGTTGCTCTGATGCCAGGTTTATTTTCCATGTCTTCAACAGACATACTTTCTGAGGCCTTATCTGTATGCAGACTCTTGCGTTGGCCAAACTACAACTTTTGAAAATCCCGTGCTCTCCCCTTTGCCCCTAATTGGTGATTTTAACCCAGCTGAAAACAGTAATAGTCATGAAATCCTCCACATATTGGACTAATTTGGAATTTCTACCAGATTAGTCTGTAATGTTTAAACAAGTCTTCCACAAAGTCTAAGGACACAGACAAAATGTAATCTCTTTGATAAAGTAACGTGAGTGATCTCTAGTCCAGTTCCCAGAGAGCTGGTATGTCATCTGAAACCACGTGGATAGTCTTTCCTAGCCATATTTCTGTGGCATCCTTGTCTTCTGGCTTCCTACGGAGAGTTGCACAGTAAGCATGGTTCTCTAATTTCTCTAATCTACTAATTTCTCTGATCCACTTCTTTATTTTCTTTGATTTTAATTTTATATGTATGGGTGCTTTGCCTGTGTATATGTTTGTGCATTGTATGCAAGCGGTACTTGCAGAGGTCAGAAGAGAAAGGGCATTGAATCCCCTGGACCTGGAGGTACAGACATGTGATTGTAAACTAAAAATCAAACTCTGTTCCTCTGAAAGAAGAGCCAGTGCACTTAATCATTGAGCGATCTCTCCAATCCCTAGCCTGCTTTTTCAGACTCTTCTAAATGTCTTGATAAACCAGTCTAAAAGGCTTATGTACTTGAGATAAAATACTTTTTAATTATCAACTTAACACAATCTAGAATTGGTGTAGAATAAAATTTTCAGTGAGGGATTGTCTAGATAGGTTTGCCTATGTACATGTCTGTGGGGATTGTCTTGACTGTGTTCATTGAGTTGTAAAGTCTTGTCCATTATAGGTGGTTCCATTCTCTAGGGTTGGGTCCCAGACTGCGTGAGAATGGAGAAAGTAAGTATATGAGAGAGAGTATAGAGTATAGAATGTACACATTTATTATCTTTCTGCTTTTGATTGTGGATGTGACTAGCTGCTTCAGGTTTCAGCTGCCTTGACTCCTCCCCACCCCACCCCCCACACCCAATCTATAATTGTGAGCCCAATAAACCTCTTCCCTAAAGGAAAGGAAGCTAAGACCTCTATCCGGGTGTGCTCAGCATCTATCACAGCAGCAGTTCTTTCTGTGTCGGCTGCTTTTCATCCTGTGACAGCGCACCTGAGAGAACAGCTTAAGGAGGGAGTGTTGGCTCAGTGCAGAGGTAGCTCTCAGTTGTGGTTGCCCCCTCGCCATAGGAGCTATTTCATATTTAAAATTACAATCTTTTCCAAACCTGCTTTCTTAAAATGATGGCAATTGTTTCTCCATTGAATTTTGTGATTTCAGTTGGGATGGATCAGCTGAGCTTGGGTACTATAGAATGATCTCTTCATATCTGGCAGTGAGCAGGTTGTTTGGTCTTGGGGAGTCTCAACTAGAACAGCTTATTTTTATTCCACATGGTCTCACTGTCACAGTCCATTATATAGAGCCCTAGTGAGGAAGCCCCTGTCAGATTCTCTGCTTTTCTTTTGCTAATTTGTAGTTAGTCTTTGCCTTAAAGGTTACTTTTTTATACTTATCCTTTTATATTATCTATCAAAACTTGAGTAACTATGATGCTGTCGTTTATACATGCATTTTACTGTTTTTTTTTTTTTCTGTTGAGACAGGGTCTCACCATGTAGCTCTGGCTGACCTGGAACTCACTGTGTAGACCAGGCTGGCCTTGAGCTCCCAGAACTCCATCTGCCTCTGCCTCCCCAGTGCTGCTATTGCAGACTTATTACTTATTAACAGTAAGACTCCTTATCGAAAATACGTTGGCCCAGAAGAGTTTTAGATTTCAGAAGGCTTTGGGGGCCTTAGAATACTTTAATAGACTACACTGGTTAAGCATTCCTAATTCAAAAATTTGAGACCCAAAAATGCTAAACCAGAAACTTTTTGAGTCAGTATCAATGACCAAAGGTTTTCAATTTCCTAGTTTTGGATCAGAAATTCTCAGACTACACCAAGAAAAGCACTATCAACTTGGCTTACAATTGACTCGTCATTCCTTTCATTCCTGAACAAAATGCTGTGTTCCATACGCTGGTTTTGTTATCCCCATATTTTATCCTATGTGTCATGCAAAGGTGTGTTTCTACCCTTTGTTCTGATCTCTTCTGGTAGGCATCATCTGAAGTCTTTCTCTTGGTGCAGAAAGCTCAACCATCTCATGCTAGAACCAACAGAGCTCTTCCAACAGATAGTCATACAAGCTTTTGGCTTTGTGGGCTTTTCTCACAGAGCACGTTTATTCATTTAGAATGCTGCTCCACTTTCAATCTCTTCCCTACTCTTCCCATTTTATCTGCCAAACTTGCTAAGCCTTCCTCATTTAGTTAATCATTGTCTATGGACTACTCCTAGTCTTCCTCACCCCAGAAAATGAGGGGGTGACAGCAGAGAACAGAAGGTTGCTGCTGTATTTGACTTTATCCCAGCTGCCTTCAACTAGATGTGTCATTCATCACATGTGATCCAGTGTCCCTTACTTTCTTTCCCCTGCATTTTCAGCTCTTTGGGAGCCTTCATACTTAAACCATATTGGACGCTGTGTTGCTATGAATGGATATTGACTGAAGGAGGAAAATAAGGGTGGGTGAGCTACAGTAGGTCTTACACTTTTCTTTTCACTGTGATCAAAATACCTGGAAGAGCAAGTGAACAAAGGAAGGGTTTATCTGGGCTTTGGTTTGAAAGGGATTGCAGTTTGTCATGACTGGAGGGGGCTGGGCTGGGAATGGCTCAGCCTTGATGGCAGAAACTTGTAGCAATGACGTATACCAACTACATATATCAGTGATTTTGAGAATGATGCAAGACAAATGGATAGATCCCTAAGCAAAGGATCTAATTCAGTCAGTCCAAGGCTCACATAGGAAGTACCATTGTACTCAGCAGATGATCTTACTGGACTTGGGAAGAACCTGTTTTGTGACCAATTTTCCTGGAAAAGACAAGAGGGACCACTGATTGTGCCAGTGACTGTCCTGTGCATCCCACCTGGGCCCAAGGCAGAAAGTTTTGGTGAGATTTAAATGCAACTGCGGCTTCTGCTTTTTATTTTGACCCACCTAGTACCAGTGTCACAGACCAGCACTAGGAATTAGCTCCTGTCTGATAAGTGCAGTCATGTTTTCTAAATCTCATTCTCTTCAGCCCTTGCAGTTAGTGGCATCTGTAAGGGATGTGGAGTACAGAAGAGTAGCAAATGCCTTCTGTGTTCAGGCTCTTGTGAGGACTCTGGGGCCCCACTGCACCTTGTGCTGTCTGCTCTCTGGAAGTCAGGGTTCCTTAAGATTCTATGTACAGCTCTTTGCCTTCTCTCTGAGTGCTGCTGCTCTGCCCATTTCCATCCACCCTTCTGTTAACTGTTTTAGTTTGGTTTTGTTTTAGGAGTTTTATTTGAGGAGGGGGTTGCTTTGTTGGGAGTTTTTTGTTTGCTTTGCTTTGTTTTGTTTTTGTTTTCCAAGGCAGAGCTTCTCTATATAGTCCTGGCTGTCCTGGAATTTGCTGTATAGACCAGGCTGGCCTCTGACTTAGAGATCCACCTGCCTCTGCTTTCCACATGCTGTTATTAAAGGTGTGTACCACCCCCTCCAGGCTTCTTCTGTTATCTTAAATACAGTATCACCTAAGTGTTTCATCTTCAGTCAGTATCAAACTGGGCTAGCTGGTGAAGCTTTAGGTTTATCAGACAGTTTATTATTATGGTCACATTATCATTTTCAAGTCTTTATATCAAGAAGAATCTTAGATTTAGTGAGCAGCTATGCTCACCACTGCACCATCAATCAGAATCTCAGAAGATTTAATAGTGACTTAAGGAGCTAATTGACAAGTAGCCATGTGCCCAATGATGCCGTGCTGCTCTAAACAGCATGTAGTGACGTGAAGTCATGGAGAAGGCTCTGATTTAAGAGGATATTTTGTGTAAGATTCTTACTGCAGAGACCTGCCCCTGCCTCCTATACCTTCTCTCGCCACCTTAGGATAGAACCCAGGACCTTCTGCATGCTAGGCAACTGCTTACCACTGAGACCTACCTCCACCCTTTTTTGTTATATATTAGCTTTAGCGGGGACAATTAAAATGTACACCATAGACTTTAAGATGTGGCCAGGCAACTGTAAGATGTTAGGAGCCTCTAGTGAGCTTCTTTCAGAGTTGGTAAACCAAGTTAGAAGCAAGAATTTAGTGATAGGAAGCACTGTACAAGTGTAGAGTACTCTACCTTATGTAGAGTAGGTGTAGACAACTGCCTTTGGTACGGGATTGGGTGATCCTGCTGTCTTTGGTCATGCTGGCCTTTCTTCTCATCTTCTGACCTCTGATTTTCAGTGGCTGGGGTTGAAAAGCATAGTCCATCACACCTAGCTGTTGTAATTGTATTGAATTGGTTTATTTTTGATCCTCATGGAGAATCAGTGCTGACAAGCTGAAGATATTCTAGTATATTGTATGGTCCTTGAGTCTGTTTGATTTAAGGTACATGTTATACCTGAAGACCATCTCTAGATATGTCAGTGCCAATTTGAACCTTAAAGAAAAGTTTCTCCTGAATAGCCTTGCGCTTAGTTAGCTTCAGTGGCTGTAGAAGGAGAAGGCTTCACTTGGTCTGGTTGGGAGCAGCCATGTCAGCTCACTCACCTCACTTACCTCACTAACCCGTGAAGACATCCTAGCAGTACTGGCTATCCACCTCAGTAGATTAGGAGGTCGAACTCTGCGACACACTTAGAGTTAGCAGTTTGAATCTTTGAATGTTTGTCCCAAGTAAAGGATTTTAAAGAGGAATGGTTTTGCCTGGTGTGTCTCTACAGCTGTTTATTTTCACCTTTTGTGCATTGTGTGTTATTTTCTAAGGACTACTTAGCTCTGATTGTAGATGAAAGCCAACTCCAGCCTTCTGTGGGCTGTCAGCTAACCTCACACCTGCCTCTGTTTGTTACTGCTTTTAATATCAGTTACAGAAATATGTATGCACATGTGTGTGCAAACAATGGTGGGGTGGGGAAAGCCGCTTCCTAAAAGGAGAAAAGCAACTGCTTCTCTATAGCGACCTCTCCACCCCCACCTCTTCACAGGCAGCCACAGTTAATCCCTCCAAGTTTGACTGGAACAGCTGAGAGCACGCCCCGCATATTTGCAGGCCTCCAGTGTACTCAAGTTGCTCAGAGTTGGGGCCACCTTCCTCTTTTCTAGCTGATCCTGCCAGCTGTCCTTGCTCCTGTTAAAGCAGGAGGGAGCTGTGTGTTAAATGATACAGAAACATACAGTGTCATGAAAGGGACCCTTTTCTGCATGTATCAGTGTGACTTTTTCTGCCAGTTCTTTCTATGGCTGGGATTTATGCTCTTAATCCTAACACCTGTCTCTACCGGAGACAGTGAGAAGGAAGCGTGTGTGTGTGTGTGTGTGTGTGTGTGTGTGTGTGTGTGTGTTTTCTCGTGTTCTCGCGCACGCGCATTCCTGCCCAAGGGAGGGCTAGAAAAATAATACAGTCCCATTTGCCTCCAGTGTCCTAGGTTGGGAGCATTCCCTTTGACACACAGCCTGGGACATTATATTACTTAAGCTCTGGATGTCTTGTGCTTCTGCCCTTGTTTGCTGCTTTAAGGAGCCAGGTCTCTTCCCTGCCTGTCATCTTCTGCTTCTTGCCTTTCTGGTGGAGCTGTCAGTTAAAAACCAATCCCTACCGCTCTCTTTAGTGTGTGCAGCTAACTTAGTTGGAATATTTTGCTTTTCTTTGAACATCTTTTGTATGTACTACTGAATCCTGTTGCCCTGAACTAAACTCTGACTTCACCAGCTGAGCCAGCACACCTGTCTGTGTAGACGGGGAAAGTGGGGCAAGGATTTGTTTTTTGAGGGTGCTTCTAGTTCCCTTGGACAGGACACATCAGGCTAGACAAAAGCTTGAGGTGCTTTCTGTGCTGTCCAGATCTGGCGTCTCTCCCTCTGCTATGTATGGTGTATATTGCATGGATTATCAGTATCCTCTGGTCCAGGTAAGCTGGGTTATGACTCGTTTTCCAAACAATATTTGATTGACATGAAAATTTTACGGTTTTTATGGTACAGGTTTCTCTACCATGGGAAGATGAATGTGACATGGTGTGTTTGGGCCGGGTTTCTTGAGATTTTTTTTTTCTAATTTGCTATAGCAAGAGATTTGATTTTAATAGTGTTAAAAAGCTAAACAAAAGTGGTTAGCTTTTCAGTATTAGGTATTCTGGAGCTTTAGAGAATGTGGGTACAGCATGTGCTGGGCAGTATAAATGTAATATTTATCGTGCCGCCATGATATAAGCTTGAGGGTCTCTGGAGGCGACTGAGAGCTACAGGTGGCAGACTCCAAATGTAACTGTATTTTTCAGAAAGGTAATACATAATTGAGGCCATACCTAGACTATTTCAATCTGGTTTTAGCCTACCATTTCCAATTATTCTGTGGTAGAATTAGTGACATTTTCATTGTTATCTTGTTAAAATCCAGAACCAGAAAAGGTTAAGCCATTATAAAGCATATTGCATTGTGTAAATACCTTTCAACTGGCAACAGAATAGGAAGTAAATGGAGAAGAACCCTGGATTCTGGCTCTAGCTCAGTAGTTATTCTACACAGCCATGCTCATATAATTGTATTTTTACTGATTCTTTGAATTCTGAATTACAAATGTTCCATGATCCTTAATTATTGTCCTTTCTGACCCCATTTGTAGTACCGAGCACCTAAGTTGTAGGTTGAGCAAAAATGTACAGGGTTAACAGAGCTGGCCAGGATCTTAACCCATTGTGGGTATACTCCCTTTTGTTCAAGCCTTAGGGCCCCAGGCCTGGAACCAGTGGAGGTTGTGCTCTCTCTCCCCTTAGCTGGATCCTGACATGTTGATCTTGGTATTTTATGGGCAGTACATAACCTTCTATGGGTTTTGATTTCTCAGCTGAAGTGCAGTGTGCATCACACTTGCCGTGACGAGGTCTACAGCATTTATGGACTTGGTTTATCTGGGGATTGTTTCTTTGCTGACATCAGGGGTATTTCTTACAGCCTAAGGCTGGACGTGTCATGAAACTAGACTAGAAGCCAATCTTCTTACAAGTAAATACTGGTGAGTCTTGATAAGTCCCAGCTGTGACCAGCTAGCAGTAACCACGAGCGTTAAATCACTCTGTGGAAAAGTTCTCTTCAGACTATGACACAATTTAATAAAATCGTTGGCAGTGAAACTTTGATTCATTCGTGATAAGATGAATTGATGTGCTCTCGGTCTTTTTATTCACTCGGATTTATTATTGGTGAGTATAGTGTTTAGTATCTTAAACCATGCTTTCCTGCCTTGCTGTGTTTAGTGTTTTATTCCATCTAAAATTAAGGCAGCTCTGAGACTCCGGCTGAGATGTCACAGTTAAGGGTGCTTTCTCCATTCTGCCACAGTAGTAGTAATTTAATAGACTGAAAGAACAGTTTTGCATGGAAAGATTAAAAACTATTTTATGAACTTATTTAGTACTTTTTTAATGGAACAGTTTCCATTGTTTGTAAATGAGCACTAGATGGTTGGTTTCTACACTCTTTTGCAGTAATTATGTAGTGCTTTTTAAGAAGTGCTTTTTACTCAGAGCTCATTGCATATTACCTAGAGTTGTGTACCAATGCATTGTACAATGAACACACTGAGGGACAAGACTGAACAGTGTTTTTTTAATGAGAAGATTTTTATCTGTTTTTTTAATTGAATATTTCTAGAATTGCTAATGTTGAGATGAGACAAAAATGAGTTCTTTTCATCCAAAGGTAAAATGTTAATAAAATAATGCCTGCCTAAGAGTGTGCAATTGAAATTTATTATTTTATTACTTATAATTAGTGCAGAACCCAATTTGGACCATATCAGTTTAAAAATACAAGTAGGTTAAAAAGAGAGGATTGCTAGAGAAAGGTTTAAGATACGCTTGAAGTGCCCCCCCCCCAACAAATAATAATAAGAGAAAATTTACCTAAAATAGTTCTTTCTCCTTCATTTACTTAATTATTTTATTCTTTTAGACAGGATTGCACTATGAAACTTGCTGGCCTGGAGCTCAGGTTCCACGTGAATCTCCCTCCCTAACACTAGGATTGACCAGGCCAGGCCAGGCCCTGAAATTCTTGTGAGTGGTCTAATATTAAACACCTGTCACCTCTAAGTGGTTAAAATGTAGCTATTATTGCAAATTAGGGGTGTTGTTTATTGTCACAATTGGTACTTAATTAATAATGGTAGTATTATACTACTACCTTGTCACCCACTACTAGTGAGGCAGTTACAGGAAGATGATTGGAGATAGCTAAATGTACTGACTGAGGGTTTAGGACAGCCAAGGGCAGCGCAAGGATGTTTGGCTTATGGACCGGTTAGACAGCCTTACCTATGGAAATGAAACTAATACTGAGATGCACTTGGGTTTGCAAAGTACCAGAGCATGAATTAGTGCCTTTGCTCTGTAATTCTCCAAGAAATGATGATTCTGACCTACAATGACACACACGCATACACTCAGTCTTTAATTCAACCTGAGTTAATTTATTGATTTTTTTTTTAAAGCATGTGCCAATTACTTTGCCAGACAAGAAATAAAGTGACAACCAAGCCAGTATAGTCGCTAGTAATTTAGTAACAGATGCAGGGCATATTTTAATATTAGAAAAAGTATACATTTTGATTTTCACTTTAAGCATGTATTTTTTTGGTAATTTAGTTACTGACACATTTGTTTACATTGCATTCTTTTTAGTATTGATCTGAGAAATTTCTCAGAATACCAAGAAAGTAGACATCATTTCAATTATATAAATGACTCAAGTTGTTTAAGGCTGAAATAATACATGGTATGAATAAATTACCTAAGCCCAAATTATAGTTAGTATGTTTTAATTTGTCTAGACTTACCATGATGTTAGTTAGTACATGTTTTAATCTTTCTAAAGATTAGATTTGGAAGTACAAGAAATTAGTGTGAGGATTTTGTATGTATATAAGCGCACAAGGTTTAAAATGGTTTTCAGAGTCTACTCTCACCCTTTAGTCTGAAATGAGCTGTCTTTATTGGACCCTGCAGAACAGGGGGGGAGGAAGCAGCTGGTGATTATAGAATTAAATCTCATCTACGTCACTAATATTGAAAGGAATGTTGGAGCAAAGGAGGATATTGAAGTCGCATCTTGAGATGCTTAGGGAAAGGTACCTAGTATTAGGAGTAAATTGCCACTGAGAGTCATTGCAGGGGTGTGCTGTGAGGACTTTTGTCGCGCTGAGGTTACATTGTTAGAAGAAGTACTTTCTCTTTAATGCTGCTCTTCACTTAGGCGACAAACGCAGCCTAGAAGGGTGTAAGCGAGCCCTGCCTCTAGTCAGGGACTCGATCCATAAATGGTATATGGGTGGAAAGTAGGGAAGTTGAGTCACAACCACAAAATTATAAAGAGCAAAAGTATGTGAGGTGAGTTTTTAGTTAGCAGGTATTCTGTCTACAATCTCAGGTATTCTAATAAAGGTTAAAAAAAAAGAAAATCTTTAATTCACCTTAACTTTTTGCATATCTTTTCAGTTCAGTGTTCTGAAAGATACTAAAATAAACTTATAAATTTGAAAATACTGCCAGATATATTCTTAGAAGAATGCTTTCATAGTACTTCAGTAACTACCAAGATGCTTTCTGTTTTACTTGCAAAGCATGCCTAAGTAATGGCCAAAGGCAGGTTTGAGTTCAACAAGCATATCACCACCACCACCACCACAGCTCATCCAAGCAGTGATATAAAACATTTCTCTACTCAGGCTGCTGATGGTGTAATCAGAATCGTGCAGACTTATGTCCATGAGATAGATGCCAAGGTAAAACGTGCACACAGAAAGAGGACAACTAACTGGGATATGGAAAGCAGATAGGGCTGGGAAAGTTTTCAGGGGTGAGAATATTTGAAGTAAGCCTTGGAGAACAGAAGGCTACTTCAGGGCTCTAGGAAGAGAGGCGGAGTCTGAACTAACTATATAGTCCCTCCATGCGGCAGGGCATGGTGAGCACTGGAGGGAGGGGGCTGAAACTCTTAACAGGTCTGCTGAAGCAAACAAGTGGTGCTGTCAGTTCCCACGCAAAGAATTGGGATTTTCCAGGAAAATGACCTCATTTACATTAGCCTTGTAAGGAAGGAAAATAAGGAGGCACTAATAAACCCAACCAACAAAAGTATAAGATGCCAGAGAAGGAAATTGAATGAGATATTACAAGATGGAAGAACAGTTGATGGATCAACACAATTAATACAGTGAAATGATTATTTTACCCAAAAGAGCCAATGAAATTACCTCAGAATTCAGTGACATTCTTTACAGGGAGAAAAAAATCCTAAAATACATATGGGAGCACAAAGATCCTTGGATAGCCAAAGTAATTCTTATCAAAAAGAGTACTACTGGAAATAACAGAGTACCAACTTCAAATTCTACTGAAGATCCACACAGTCAGTATGGCTCTAGCACACAAAGGACACATGCACTGAAGAGAGGACCTAGAAATAAAACCACACATTTGTAGCCACCTGATTGATTCCTTGAAGATATACCAAAAACACTGCAGAAAAGCCAGTGACTTCAACAAATGGGCCTAGGTAACCTGGATATCCACAGGTAGAAAACAAAAATGAAATCCCTTTCTATCACCCTATTCAAAGGTTCCTTTAAAATAGCCCAAAGGCTTTAGTAGAAGATCTAGCTCTGAAACTACTAGAAGGGACTGTTAGGGAAATCATTTTATATACAGGCACAGCCATGGGCTTCCTGAGTGGGACCTGGTAACTCAGGGATGAACAGCAAGGACTGGTGAAGAGTGCCTCAAGGTAAAGAGCCTTACACAGCAGAGAAACACTTAGCAGCACAGTGAAGAGGGAGCTGCGGAATGGGAGATCTTCCCAGCTGTTCATCTGGCAAGGGAGTGATACCAGAATATATGAGCAACTCTAACACTAAGCCCTCAAAAAGAACAAATCTTATAAATAAAGAAATAGAATAAATAAATGAACGGGCTAATGAGTGAATTAGACAGTTGTCAAAAGAAGTACAAATGGCTAACAAATAAACAAGAAAATATTCAATATTCTCAGCCATCAAGGAAATGTAAATCAAATACAGAGATTTTTTAGCTGGGAGGTACACATGTGGAAGGTCATTTCTGTCTACAATTAACACTAATTTTGACAAAACCAAAGAGTACTTTTCCTCCTGTACAAACATGACAGGATGAGATTCATGTTTAGAAAGATTACTGGCAACAGTGAGATGCTTGGAGGATAGACCTGGGATGCCAGTAGAGGACCAGCTACCAAGCTATGAGCATGGGGATGGGCAGGTGGAGAATACAGCAGATTTGCTCTGACTTACTGCATCCTGGAATGAGGAGGAGCTCTCTCCACCTGTAGGTTTAAATTTGACCCTGATTTCAACTTCCTTGCCTATCAGCAAGATGCTTATTCTCACCTAGCTGAGTTTCCATCATCTCTACAAAGGAGATTTTAGTATCTCACAATTGTCCTGAGGATGTAGTGAGCCTGCTCAGAAGCCATCTATCTCATAGTAAATTCTTGAGAAACAGTAGCTGTGTGCTCTGCTGTGAAATAGTGCTGGTAGTACTGTGAAATCTACGTTTCACCAATATGACAAGCATGCTAGAATGCAAGAGTCAGGGGAAGATTCTCCTCTGCCTTGTCCACTGCTGGGGAAAAAAACACACACACACACCTTTTCTGGTTCCCCTTTGCACAGAAAAAAAAACATATTTTCATTGGGGTGCTGTGAGGAGCTATGAACTTGGGGTGAATAAATTCCTAGTTGTACTAAAAAGAGATAGAGGATGGCACCTCATGCAGTAACAGCATTCAGAGGGCACAAAGGGAGGAAATGAACAAGGAAAAGAAAAATTCGGAAAGACTGGAATATTGTTCCCCCTCCTCCTTTTGAGGCGGGTAAACAGCTGAAGGAGCCTCACTGCCTGGAGCACTGCCAAGGGACAGCTGTAGTCTGAGGACCAGCAGCAACAGTCCCCAGGCTCCTGTGTGGCTGTGGCTGGCAGTGTGGCAGTACATGAAGCACCATTTGAATCTAAGGGTAGGTTTCCCAAAGTCAGGAATCCAAATGCCACAGAAATGTCAGTAAAAATATGACATGTCCACTGAATGTGGTCATCACCTGGAGATCCACATTGACTGACTGAGATGAATTTCAGTTAGCAGCAGAAAAGAAAGAAAGCCGGAGTTCTGAAGACTGAAATGCCAAGGAAACCATCAAGAAACTGAGACACAAAGTACCTTGTCCTTTGTTTATTCAGCAAATCTTTCTTGAGAACCTCCCATGTCCAGGCAGACTGCTGAAGCCAGAGATCATTCCACCAAGGTAGACGTGATCTTCTTTAACTGACTATTGTACTCTGTTCACATGCCCACCTCCCCATCCCTCCAACCCCATTTGTCCTTCCATTCCAGGAGAGAGATAAAAACAAACTGTCAAGTGAGCTTTTCCTTGGTACATTCAGCTACCAGGGACTTGAGTTGTTTTGCTGGGTCAGATTTGTGCTGTTGAATCTCTCTTCTATCTCTTGGGCACCAAAGAGCAAGTTGTCCTCTATGGCAGCCTTTAAAGTCAGGGACACACATTGAATACACTGGCCAGTGCTCACAGTGATCCTGTTGTTCAGAGACTTTATAAAAATAATTTCTGCATATTTTATTTTTAGCTTATATTGTCCCTAGTGGTGATGAATTTTTAAGCCTATTATTTGCCATATAAAATATTAATCGTGTGTATTAAAATGAAGTTTAAGTTTCTGGACAGGTAGAAACCTTTATCAGTTACTAACACTTTTGCTTATTGGAACCTCTCATTTTCCTTTTTATTTAAAAAAAAAAGTCCCCTCATCTTTATAGGAGAGGACTAAAGTGACACCCAAGCATCCAAGCAGCTTTTCTGGTGCTTGCAGCTTTTTGTTTGATTCAAAAAGACCCTGCAGTACAGGGACCTGCAGGTTTATTTTATATATCAAAGCTGAAAATACAATTATTTCATAATAATTAAAGTACAGGAAAGATTGCAAGCATTGTCATTGCCCACCCCTTCTTCTTTCTTACTTTGCCTTTTAAAATTTTTGATGTTTGGATGTTCAGTCTTTGGCATGTTCATAAAGGTATTAATCTTATGGTCTTTTACTCCTTTCCCATTTTTGTTTGCTTAATGTTTTGCTTGAAAACCCCACTCCTTGAAAAGTGTGTGTGCACATGTGTCTGTGCAAATGTGTGCTACATGTGTGTGGGTACCAGCAGAATGGATAAGAGGGTGTCAGATCACCCAGTGCTGCCCTGTTGCACAGACCTGACTGTGGTCTCCAGATTTTGTTCATGGAGACCTGACTGTGGTCATGGTTTGTTCATGGTTCTGTAGTCTGTGCGTTCTTTTTGGAACTATTAAAATAACTGGTAACTGAGAGAACATGGTGTTGTGTTAGCAAAGTGCTAACCACCGGTATTACATGGTACATATTAAAAGCTTGGTTCAACATCGGCCAGACAGCCCTGGTGGAGACAACAAGAAACTCTACTACGTGGATTACTGATTCACAGTTTTGAGTATTTGTTTTTTAAAAAAGCTAAGTTTGCAATTGGTCCTTTCTACCTTTCAACGAATATAGTAGAACTAATATATGTAATCTTTCAAATAGGATCTTGTCAGAATATATTTTAAAATCTTAACTTTTATGAAAAAAAGGTAGCAAAAGACCTAAATTTATCAAATATTTGCATAATTCAGTCTTTATGTAGAGATGATGAAATTATGTTCAGAATTCAGTATTTTCCCCCCTGAGGTACTAGTACAGAACAAAATGGGATCAGCACCCCAGCCCAGTTCACCACTGTGAAGCTTTTTAATGTGAGGACTTAAAGAGCTTGTGTTGAGTAAGTATTCTCCTGAGCCACTGTATTCTCTGAGCTCTGTGGTAACTGTTACTGTTTGCAGTAATGACGCAGGTACCTGTGCGGGTGTATAACCAGGGTGGATGTATAAGAAAGGTATTCTTTTTCACTGTAGGCTGAAATACAGCAAAAGCAGGAAAAGCAGTTCCCATTATGAAGTGAGGAGCTTCAGCAGCCAGATGTGCACACCTTGCTTCTCTCAAGCAGGCAGATTTATGGTGACACCTTTTTCAGAATCTCTAGGGTTTTTAGAGGAGAAAAAAATAGGCACATAACTGACCTCCCTTCTCTCCTAGTCCTATGCCCTCATTACCTCGCCTCTGGCTTCGAGCACCAGACTGTGTTGCTGTCCTTGAAAACCTTCCTGTCACTGAGCAGCTTTTTGCTCCACACCTTTCATTAGACTTACTCTTATCTATAAATGTCCATCAGTTGGGGAAAAAAAAAACCTTAATTTTCATTTCTTCTTTATTATCAGATATTCATGGCCGTAATCTCATAAATCTGTATTAGCTGTAATAAGTTGTGGTAAGTGCTTCTAGAGCAATATAATTAATACCACCATCACAGTCTTATAATATGCCAGCACATGGTGCCTACCCCTTTTCAGTCTTCCCCTCCTATCCTGTGTGCGTGCATGTGCGCGCGCGCTTGCACACACACACACACACTCACTCACACACTCACACACGCGTGCGCACAGTAAAGCACAAGCTAAACTGCCCTTCTCCAGCAGGCCTGCTTCTGGAGTTGGGAGCTGTCAGCCTGCTGGGAGGGAGGGGTATAGGGGAGGAGGAAGAGGTGGGGCTCTACTCTGATTAATTACCTTAGGCATTCAGGGGTGGGGCTTCCTTCAGCCATCTGCCTGAGATATGGGAGGGAGCTGGAGAAAGAAGGAGGGGGAGAGACTGCCAGAGAGGAAGAGAAAAGAAAGGAAGAAACACTAGAAAGAGAAAGGCAGGAAAACGTTTAAAGGGAGGCCTGTCGCCTGCCCTTCGCCAGATAGCTGGGGACGGGGTGGCAGAGAGCCACAGAGGTGTGCCCCGCTACGGCGGCTTCCAACTGCTTATCATCCGCTCCTTCTGGTTTATGGAGAAAAAGAAAATGGTAACTCAGGTAAGACTTGTATGTCCTCCACACATTTCTGTCTCAGGGATCTGCAGAAAGGTATGGGGTTGGAGGGTAGCAAGCCAAGTTTTAATGAGGGTTGTCTTCTTAAAAAGGCAGATTTATTGTTACCAGCTGAAGCGTTGGCCTTTGAGCATGTGTACTATATCGTGCCCTTTTCTCCCCCTCCCTCGGCTCCATAGCCGATCCCGGTTTCCTGTAGTGTGCAGCTGTAGCTCAGGAAAGAGCCTGTGGGGATTTGTCTACCTCTTTGTCTTGATTCTGAGAAGAGGGAGGGAGAGAGACTGCAGAGGTAGGAAAAGATTCTTGTAGACTGCCAGAAAGGGGAGAGGGAGTGACTTCCTTTTAAGAATTGCAGAAGAATTTGTGACACTGGGAAAGCTGATTCACTGGGGTTTCTCAGGCTTGGCTGGAGAATTGCAGTTTGCTGCCTTCTTTATAAATGGATTATCAAAAATGAAGGCTAGGAAAGAATGTTTCATCTCTGTGGCTTTGTCGTTGGCAAAGGATGTTTTCCATAAGAACCCATGGAGCATCTTGGTGTAGCAGAAGCAGGTACTGCTTTCCCTGATAGAATAAATGTGTACGTGTAAGTGAGGGTTGCCCGATTTAAAAGACGTTTGAAGGAGATGGAGTAGGAAATGGAAGATCTTCATCTGTCTTCTCTCCCCACCCCCTTCTCTCTGCCTTTCTGGTTGTGTCAAACAGACTCTGCACTGCATTTTAGCAAGTCATTCCCGGCAGATGGAAAGGTGACTGTTCTTCTGATCCCAGCAGGGCTATTTAGTTGCCACCCTACTGTACCTTTACCCACCCCCACCCTCACTCCCACCCCCACCCCCTTATTAAAAATCTATGGCCTGAAAGAAAGTGGTGAGGCTGAGACTTATCTGAACGCCTTTTTCCGAGATCCTTTGGCCTCAGACTTGGGATGAGGTCGCCCCAGGCTTCTCTCGCTGAACAGTACTGTCCTTTTAAGGAGGGTGCCCCTTTTTTTGTATTCTCTCCACTTTTCCTCAACTAGCCACCACTGGAGGGCTAGCGAGAGGCAGCAAGCTATCAGAGACATCGCCTTTGGTGCTGGAGCACTGTTTAGTTAAATGTTATATAATGCCCTGCAGTGCTGTTTGGAAGGAGGGAAACCTGTAGAGATGAATCAGTCCATCCTGACCCAAAGAAGAGGAAAATTTCAAAAGATAAATCCTTCCAAGGAGGATTTTCTCCAAATCTGAGTTAAGGAATTGTCAAGAGCTTACTCCTTTGGAAAGTGGAGAAACTCTTAATTTTTTTTTTTAATGCTTCTTACTCCTTTGTAGAATCTAATGAATGGTTTTGAAGTACCATTCTATTTCTTCAGGATGGGGGCGGGGGCGGCGGGGGGGGGGGTTGTGCACCCAGGCCTTGATTTTGATGCCTGTGGTCAGCATCTCAGTTCACCTTGAGTCCGCATTCCATCTCCTCTCCGCCAAGGGGCAGCGTTAGAGGGCAGCCCTCAGCTCTCACACAATTTTCAAATCAGTGAAGGACTTATCTAAACAGGAACTGTTAAAATCAGGCTGCTGTGGCCTCCTAGAGCATTGCCCCTTATTTTTGGAAATGTTGAAGTATGACAAGTAAAATGTGCTTCCTTGTTTATGCTTCGAATTGTGTCCTGGTTGTTAGGGGTGCAGGGGGGGCCACGGGGGGAGTGGAACCTGGAAAGAGACTTTTTAGTGGTTAAAGATTCTAATAAATAAATGTAATCTTCGTGCTTTTTCAGATGTACTAAGTGCTGAAGGAAAGACTTCTCATTTTCTCATGTTCAATTCATAAAACTAAAAAGAGAACTGTGGGCTTCAGAATTGGGATATTTGTTTCAGTGTCTACACCATCTATCTGAAAGTAATGGGGATAGTTGTTTGCAATCTGGAAAACAAACTCAAAGGGCATAGTAAATAGGATCAAGTCTTTGGTCTGTCCTGTGGTTTGTTTTTCCACTTTGTTGTATAGGTTTGTATGTTTTGAGCCAGACATCAAATCCAAACACTTGATAACACCCTATCATCTAAGCGTTTTCAGTATAAACTGTCTGTACTGGTCAGGGGGTGGCTGTTGGAGTGAAAATGGCTGGTTACTGGCTAGGGTATGAAAAGGTGACCCGAATGGCTTCACCACACACACACACCCCTCACTTCGTGGCTCACGGCCGCTGTGCCTTGCATCCTCCTCCCTGTCCCTGGGCCTCATCACTGGGTGGAAGAAAGAAGTCATCTTCATCATTTGTTCTTAGACTGCTGTATGCACATCCAAGCATTGCTATTACATGTACTCTAATTTCATATGGCCTTATCGCTGATTAGCAACTGTGTTATCATTGACAGTAAAGGGAACTTGGCTTTTAATAAAAACAGAATTTTAATAGCAAAATTTTCATACATTAGTAGCCAGACATGTTCATGTGCTACTATAAATAATACCCTTATCTCCTATTCATATTCATGTTGCAGAAGTTTTTTGCTAAAGTCAGTCTAACTTGATTCACATACTCAAAGATAGTGTCTGTCCTGTCTATAGATAAGCACGGTGAGATAAGGGAAAAGGAAACTCTTTCTCCTAATATGTGTAAACTAGAAAAACAAAGTTGAAAACAACTTTTACCTAATTAATTTAAAAACCACTTAACAAGACACAAAGTCTGTTGTTACACTAAAGGAGAAGTTTACATTCCAACCTGAAAGTAGATGCTGGCTTGACTCTACAGTGGGGTGAGGCTGCCCACTCCTAGAACACAGGCCCTCCCTTTCTTGGACAGTTCAGTGCTTTGCTGGCATTTTCTTCAAAATCTGTTTTCCATCAGAACCAGGAGAGAAGGTGTTAGGAATAGGGGAGGCTGGGAAGAAGGTTGCTGTTCCTTTAAATAGTGCTGTGAGCCCGAGTGGCAGCCGGCAGCAGGCCTCTGGAGTGTATTCTTTTGTAATGAATCACCAGCTCCATTGTCTGCTATCTCCCCTTTGTAGCTGGAGACTGAAGTCTTTCACCTGAGCTGTGCCCTCTCAGTTCCCGGGTAGTTGGGAGAGGAGTGGGAGCAGGGTGCTTTATGCTTTAATTAGAGGCAGATCTGACAGCAGGTAGGTTTGCTTTGTCTCAGTTCCCCCACCCCCTTTGGTTTGTGCTCAAAGCGCTGGTGTTGGGAATCTGGTCTATGAATTTTCAAAGCACATCCCATTTCTATGAATCTGGGAGTCCTGCCCTTCATTGAGTCTCCATTTTGTAGCCTTCATCTGAAGTGATTCTATTCCCTTTTGCTGCTTTCCACGCTGCCCCTACCCCCACCCGTGTGGAGCCCACACTGTTTGTTTTGGCACACTTTCCACTTTCTATGGGCTGCACAGGATTCTGGGGAAGTTTAGGGATAGGCGGGGATGTGGGTTGGAGGCTAAATTTATGTTCCTTTACAATGAACCAAAAAGAAAAAGAAGAGGCCTTACTTTTTCCAGCGACTTCCTTTCTGAGTTCTTCTACACTGGTCCATATCTTCAGTTTTAACCATTTCCTTACTAAGACCAAGAAGAGCTGTTGAAGCTTGCTTGCTAGAAGACAGCTTTATGCTGAGAGGTAATGACAGCCCTCCTCCTTCTCAGTGGTTTTGTTCTTCCCTGAAGAAATTGCAAAGTCACATCTGTACAGATGGCTATCGGAGCAGTCTCATCTCTCTCTGAACTTGTGGTTCAGCTTGTAATCTCGTGATGTAATGCCTTTCTTTAGGTTGTCTCATGGGAAATCACTCAGGATGAGTCCCATCCCAGGCCTTCCACTGATCTCAGTCTCAGGGATCTACTGCACACGCTTGATTGTAGAGCCCAAGTCCTCCCTCAGTGTCCCCTGACATTCTGAAACCCCTGTCAGGCTGTCCTTGTCCATTCCCACCACATAGGTTGTACAAGGGCTCTGCCACTCACGGTCGCCAAGGGGAAACTCTGCTATTTGGACGGAAGCACCTTCGTTCTTGAACTGAAGGTTCAGCTTCTTCTAGGTAGTCAAGTGCTACCGCCTTCCACTGAGGCACGTCATTCCATTCCTAGATTTGTATTCCTTTGTTACTTTTAGAATGATTAAATTCAGGAAGCCTTGGAGTCACGTGACTGATTCCTTAGTGGGCGCTGCCCAGGGTTACTCATCTAAAGTGGTAGTCTGATTTTTGTCAGTTTTGAGCTTAAACCTTTCAGACTCCCAAGTAAAATCACGTGTCCATTTCAATCCCCCAAGGCCCTACATGGTCAGGAACCTGTTTGTCCAGCCACTTCTCTGTCACCCAGATTCCACTTTGATTGCACTGCCCATGGCTATTTCCTTGAAACACCTCACACCCCCCTGCCAGGCCTTTCCTCTTGGCCTCCCTCCTGTGTTCTTCCCACCTAAGCCACCTGGCTTCCTCTACACACTCCACCCAGCTCTTCAAGGGAGTGTGCCTTTGACTGCCCCATCAAGATAGCTCTCTGCCTGCTCCCTGCCCCTCCTGTCATCCTCTTGCACTGATCTTGGTACTTATCATTGTCTCTCTCTCATCTCCTAAGCTCCATGAGATCAGGAACTACTAAGGAGTCTTCCCTTTCTCCAGCACAGGCAGTCATCCTAGCAACAAATCCTTTATGCAAGTATGTGATGCTGTTATCAAGCACCAGTTCGAGTGCTTTACCTAAATTAAATCATTGAACTTGGCAACTCAAAAATTTGAGTAAATGCAAAGAGTTTACGTTCAGTGTTCTTGTTAAGTACCACCAATAGACCATCATTAAAATAACTACATTTTACATACCTACTTTGTACTGATATAGACAAACAATATTTATAGATATGAATTGTGATTGTTTCTCAGTCTCCTTTTGAGTAGTCCCCCCCCCCCAACACACACACACCATACCTGTTGAGGTAGTTGTATATCTGTGTCTCACCTATCCACTTTCTTTTTGCATGAAGCATTGAGATTCTAGAGGTCAGGCAACCTAGTAAGTCTTGAATACAGAGAGATTTCAACCTGAGAGGTATTCATTCCAGATTCCTCTGTGTTTGTTAGTATCACCAGCCTCTATAGAAGCTACTGCTTCCACCTCCATGCTGGTGGCTGAAAAGTAGACACACTTTCCTTAGTGTGAGCTGAATCTGCTTCTTCTGTTGCCTTCTCCCTCCTCCTCTCCAATTCTTCCTCTTCCTCCTCTTCTTCCTCCTCCTCCCTCCCCTCCCCTCCTCTCTTCTCTCCTCTCGAGGCACCTGAGTTAATTTTTCATTGCTTTTTTCCACAAAACAGAAATCACTGAAGGTACTACTGCTTATTCCCCCCGTTATCCTGTCTCATTTTACATCATTTTTCTGTTTCATTTTATAGCATGCCACCACCTTACTGGCAAGAACCTGTTTATTATTTAGCCTCTGAGTTTTGCCTCTACTCCTGAATGGGCAAACAAGATTATTGATTGGTTAATTGTGTCTATGTGTGTGGGTATACCTGTCTATGAGCACTCACATGGGTGGAAAGGGGAAGAGCACTTGAAGAGTTGGTTGTCTCCTTCCACCATGTCATTGAGGTCCTCAAACTCAGGTCAGCCAGTTTGGTGGCAAGCACCTTTACCTGCTTAGCTGTCCTGATGGCTTTCCTTGCAAGGCATTGTAGAGAAACAGTCTGATACTTAAGCAAAGGAAATTATGTGTGTGTGTGTGTGTGTGTGTGTGTGTGTGTGTGTGTGTGTGTGTGTGTATGTGTGTATGTGTATGTATGTATGTATGTATGTATATGTATGTATGTATTGGTTTTTTCAAGACAGGGTTTCTCTGTGTAGCCCTGGCTATCCTGGAACTCACTTTGTAGACCAGGCTGGCCATGAACTCAGAAATCCACCTGCCTCTGCCTCCCAAGTGCTGGGATTAAAGGTGTGCGCCACCACACCTTTAAAGATGAAAGTTTGTTTGTTGTCTTAGTTACTTTTCTAATGCTGTGCTAAAACACCCTAACCAAGGCAACTTATAAAATCAGAATCTATGTCCATCATGGCAGAGAGCTTGGCAGCATGCAGGCAGATGAGCATGACGCTGCAATAGTGCCTGAGGCAGAGTTACCTGGGAATCTCCTGGCTTTTGAAAACTCACACCTCCAGTTTCATAGAGTGGGGGCCGAGCATTCAAATCTGTGAGCTCTTCTTGGAGGTTACTCTCATTCAAGGCACCACGCTTGTTTTGCAGTACAACTAGGCAGGTCAGGCATTGGACCACAGCCATAGTGCGATGACCTCTGAGAGACGGGGGCCCTTGCTATGTTTTTAGCATTGGTTGGGTTTTCTTCCATCGATTGATTATAGTGACATAGTTCTAAGCATTTTGACAGTCCACTTTGACCCTCTCTCTTTAAGAGAAAGCCCTTCAGAGTCTTACCAACATGACTGCCCAAATATGAGCTGAACAAGGATGACACCAGTAGTCATGTCAAAGTAGACAGGGAGAAACTCATGAGACCTCAACCCGACACAAAGAGGGAAGCTGGGAGCAGGAAAGGAGGTCTTCCCCAGGGAAGAGCACACCAATTGGTTGTCCAGTGCCAACGCCAACTGGTCAACCCTAAAAACATGCATACAAGTAACAGTATACAGACTGAGTAGGCTACATCTAAGAATGATATGTATATGTACATGTATATGTATATGTATGCAATAACAGTGAAAAAGGCGATGAATTTACAGGAGAATGGATATATAAGAGGGTTTGGAAGGAGGAAAGGAAAGGGAGAAATGTAATTATATTGTGATCTCTCTTTTTCATCATTATTAAATCATAATCTTTAACAGAAAAGAAACCCTTGACCTTTAACACACACACACACATGTGAATTTGTGCATATTTTTCTTCCACCTAGAATCAGCATTTTTATTATTTTTCATATATCATTATCTTAACCCAGAATGTTTCTTTCCCCTCAGTTTTACTTTTGCCATCCAAGAATCACCGTAAAGCTCCCCTAGTTTAGAAAGCATGGCTAACCACAGTATGCCTCTCTGTACTCATTGGCTCTGTGTATCCCTCCGGCAAGCCACTCTTCTACTTCTATAGCTTTTATACATTGTCCGGTTCTTCTGTCATGCTGGATTCTTTCAGGATGTTTGTCACCAGCTCTGATTCAGTTACATTTTCTTGACACTTTACTTAGCTAAAAGATAGATAGGTGTGCTTCTGTATGGGGGCCATGAAGCTTGTAGATATTCTACGCAAGGGTAGCCTGAGATTCAGTGGGGTAGACCATTTGGCTCCCAGAAGTCAACAAGGGAAAGGCATGAAAAAAGCCTGAGGAGTGGCAGCCCAGGGTGAGGGTGTGAATGTGACAGGCTGCACAGCCAGCTCTTTCCCACCATTCAAAGCACCTTAGAATTAGAGCCGTTGTCTAGTACTTTTAAGAAGCTTCCAAGATACATTTCAGATCATTTCTCATTATTTCAGGGCTCACTGTTCTGGGGTGAGGGGGTTGCATGTTTGTACATTTACTTTGTTTTGTGTTACGTTACCTTATGTTTACTTTTACAGTTCTTCCTATGATGTCGTGCGCACTGATCTTTTGCTGTGCAGAGCCTAGTTGTCATTAGTTGAATTAGTTTACACATCTAGAATTGTGACATGATCTTTTTTGCACCTCTCATCTCCCCATAAGGTGCTGTGTTTTCTCTTCACATCACAAGCAGGAGTGTAGAGGCCTTAGCTCCCTTGGCCATTAACCTTGGATGTGCTCTGATTCTAGATCTGGTCTCTGTATGGCATGCTTGTGTTTGCCTGTTTCTTTGCATGCCTGTGAACTTTTTAAAAATTAGATTCCAGACATAGTGAATTTACCTTGTGGGTGTTGTTGTTTTTAATTTTATAAATACTCAAATTTTATTTTTGAGCTTCACACAGCTCCGTTTTTTACAAGTAACTCAGCTCTCTTGGTCTTGTTTTAAAGTATTGTTAGACATGACCAGAGCTATGTTTAGTCTCTGGAAAATTGTCCCTGCTACAGAGCAAATCAGGGACTTTCTAATTGATGCATCAGGTTTTCTGTTCTAGTCAAGAACAGGTCCTTTCCCTGGCACCTCAGTTTCCTAGCACTGTACTCTGGGTTTCTTTCAGGTGTTTCTTTCCCTAGCCTCTTATTCTACTCATGCAGGTGACAGCCAATTGTTAGGACATGTGGTCTTTTGACTCTCTGGATAGCATTAGCTTTCCCAGGACACCCACAGTGACCTCTAATAGGCCTGCCTCCCCAAACCTCTTGTCCTGTTCTCACTTCCTGGCAGCAAGCAAGGCAGCTGAACAGCCCACCTTCCTGCCCTCTTATCTGAGGGATCATTCTCTCTTTTTTTTCCTATTGTATAGTTCTTCGAGTGTTCTTGTTTTTTGTATTTGAATCTATTTGGGAGTTGAGGTAACAAGACTGGAAACAAGAGAGATTATTTTTAAATAAAAATAAAGTAGCATCTCATTTAATGTATTCTTAGCTGATGGATGAAAATCAGTTGAACAACAATTTCAAGCAACATTAAGAGAGAATACCTAAGATTTAAGCACAGCAATCATCCAAGGGAGTTGATTAATTTCTGTAACTGCATTTTATGTCTTTAGTAAAGAAGAATAGGGTTCCCCCTTTCCTTTAGGTTTCTATTAATATCAATGTTTATGGGGAAAAGAACACAGAATTTTTAAGATTATAGATTAGTGACTGACTTATGTTTTGAACCATGTGGTCTTACCTTAAATCACAGTGATAGTGACTAATGTCTCTACTGCCTGTTTTGTTTTTTGATATAGTTGTGTTGTTGTTTGGTGTACACCTGATCTTGGTGCTTACCTGTACATTGATGGCAGTGATCCCTTTTCTACTTTACAGATGAAGAACTCGAAACCTTGAAGGATTACATGACTTATCCAAGATCCCCTAGACTGGGTTTGAACCTAGATTTGTCCCTCCAATGTCTTCCTACCCTCCTTCCTTTGCCATGGTCCCCCATTATGTCAAGTATAACATTCAGAATATAGATCATGGGCTAGGCTCTGGCTCAGATAGAGTGCTTGCTTAGTGTGCATGGCGTCCTAAATTTGATCTACAGTGAACATAAAATGGTATGTGTATTGAAATCTTAGCACTTGGGAGATGGAGGCAGGAGAATCAGGAACTCAGTGTCATCCCTGGTATATATGGAGAATTGGAGGCTAGATTAGGCTATGTGAGACCCTTTCTCAAAACAGTAATCTAGGCTTTGATAGTTAGCTTACTTAGCAAGAGTTTTTTCTTGCCTTACTAAATGTCTTTAAGCCATTTCTTCTTCTCCTTCTTTTTTTTTTTTTTAGAAACTTGATTCTTTCCCTGAGTAAGACCCCTAATCACAGAACTACAGACTGTTAGATCCCAAGTGAAGTTCATTTAAAAATCAGAGTAGATTCCAGAGAGGCTGTGGCTTGCTCATGTTAAAGGCAGGACTGAAGCCAGAACTTATATTCCCTTGTTTGTGTCCCGCTGGCTAACACATGGTTGACCTGTAGTAATTCAAGTTTCAGGGAAATATTCTTGCTCCTTTCTTCTGAAAGGGAGGCGTGAGTAAATAAACTTGTATGTTAGGCTTGTGTATGTGGTTTTCTTTTTTCTTTTTTAGTTCACTTTTTTATATGTTTGACTGTTTTGTCTGCACGTATGTCTGAGTATTGTGTGTACAGTCCCTGATGATTCCCTAGAACTAGACTTACATCTAGATGGTTATAAGCCACCATGAGTTCTGGGAAATGAACCCCAGTCCTCTGGAAAGACTGCCAGTGCTCTAAACCACTGAGCCATCACCCTCCATCCCTGGTGGTCATTCTTTGCTAAAAAATAATTTATGTACATTTACCCCCTGTGGTGCTGGAGTGATTCAAACCCAGAGCCTTGTACATGCTGGACCAGTGTTCCACCCAGTAACCTACATCTCCAACCTGATTTGGGGGGGTGGGTAATATCTGTATAGTTTTGATATAGATGGTAAAATTCAGGTAAGGAGAAGAAACAGACAGTGCACACACCACAACCACCTTTTAAGCTTGAGCATTGACTTGATTGTCACAGAAAATGTAGAGAAAAATCTAGGTGTGTTTTACATATTAGATGCATTGAATCCATGGCTGGGTCCAGTGTTCCTTCTTTCTGGTCCACATGTCTTCCTTTCCTCAGACACCGTCTGCCCTGGTCAGGGGAGGTGGTTTCTTTGATTTGTCTTGTGAACAAGGATTAAGTCTTACAATCACTTGTTTATATTTCCTGGCTGTTCCCCCACTGAAGGATCAGAGTCCATGACATGCCTTATTGATCCATTTGTTAGATCAGTGAGGCAACAGAAATAATTTTCCTCTTTGGACTCCGTTCTTGTCTGGACCACTATTGTGTTTGTTAAGAAGGAAACTTTCCAGTCAGTAAATGCTTGGTTTTCTTGTTTTCTGAGAGTGGTTAGATACTTGGAAATCTTTTATGTCTGTCAAAGGTTTAGAATAACTGTTAGTGTATATTTGGGACATTAGGACTGCAAAGCACAGCATGCACTTGACTCTGCTCCTCCGAGTTGCTTTCCTTTCCACAGATTTCATTGTACCTAATTTCATCTTTAAAATATTTACTTTGGGGGTATGTGTCCACAACACATGAGTGTGCATGTTTGTTATATGGAGTTCAGAAGGCAGCCTCACTGCCCACCTTCTCCCATGTTTGAGGCAAGGTCTTTTTTAATGTTTGCCACTGAGCTGTGCATCTATCCCAGGCCAGCTGGCTCCCAGGCTCCCAGAGGACTCCGCTGTGGCTAACTCCCTTGTCCCATCACAGAAACTCTGATGTCACAGACACACGTCGCTGGGTCTGGAGTGTACATGGATCAGTTTAAACTGATCTGAACTCATTTGCACATCGAGTGCTTTGCCCCACTAGCATCTCCCTGGCCCATTTGCCTAATTTCTTTAAACTTAAGTACAAGGGCTGTCTCAGGAATTGTGTAGCAAACACTATTCCTTTTCCTTTAAAGCCCCAATTTGTTTTTAGGGAGCCATTTTTTCTCACTTACATAGGAGTCCAGATTTGAAACTTTGCTGAAAGTTGTGATTATCTTGAATAAGGCAAGGTTGGCTTCTGGGTAAAGATGCTTTCCGTTGCCTCCCATGTGTTGTAAAATCCACTAGTAATATAAAGTATGGAAAAGTATAAGTCAGCACAGCTAAGAACAGGGGCTAAACAGAGTTCTGGAAAAATTAATGTGGATTGAAAAAAAAGATAGGTTAAAAAGGAGGAGGCACTAAAGCCTGGCAGCAGACTTGTGATGCCGCCTTAGTGAAGACAGTGCATCCAGCATAAAATGAAGGTGGAAAGCAGCCAAAGGTTCTGTTTGTATGGGTGGCTAACTGCTTGGCCCTGCCCAGGCCTCTCCAAGCATTCCCCAGCCTACTGTGCCACCCTCTTTCTTTGGAATGGAAGGTAAACAAACAAATTGCTTTTCTCCAAAGAACCAGCTCAACATGTTTGGGGAATATTAATTGCACTCCTATTTTATTGTTGTTGTTGTTATTGTGTGTTGGTGTTTTTGTTTTGTTTGGTTTTGAGACTGGGTCTTACTACATAGCCGTGACTGTCCTGGGTCTCCCTATGTAGACCAAGCTGGCCTGAAACCCATAAAGATCTGCTTGCCTCTGCTTCCTGAATGCTGGGATTAAAGGCGTGTTTCAACACATCCAACTGTATTTTCATGTGTGTGGAGAAATGTTTTGCCTGCGTGTATGTCTGTCTACCACTTGTACAGTGCCCACAAGGACCAGAGGGGGCATTAGATCCCCTGGAACTGGACTTACAGATGTTTGTGAATAGCCATGTGGGTGCTGTGAATCAAACCCAGATCCTCTGGAAAAGCATCAAATACTCTTATTCTAAATGTCTCTCCAACTCCTTAATTCTTTTTTAAAATGCCTAGGACCTCTGCCTCTTAAGAGATGCTAAAAGAGGACCACTCCCCTGACAGGTAGAGTTCAGGGCAAGTCTGAGTATATTGCCTGTCCCCTGATGGACATATTTAATAACAACAAAGGGTTGGAGGATTTTGGTTTTGCTTTGTTTGTTTCGTTTTGTTGCTTTTATTTATGTGTATGTGCCCGTGTCTGATGTTGTGCAGGAGCCAGATCCTAGATCTGTTGTTATAAACAATTGTGTGGGCCTGGAGAGATGGCTCAGTGGTTAAGAGCACTGACTGCTCTTCCAGAGGTCCTGAGTTCAATTCCCATTACCCACGTGGTGGCTCACAACCATCTTTAATGGGATCTGATGCCCTCTTCTGGTGTGTCTGAAGACAGCTACAGTGTACTCACATATATTAAATAAACAAATAATTGTGAGCTACTCAGTGTAGATGGTAGCAACCAAACTTGGGTTCTCTGGCAAACAAGAAATGCTTTTAAATCACTGAGCTATCTATCTAGCCCCCAAAATAAAACTTAAAAAGGGAAAAATAATTTACCAACTACCCCTTTGAAATAGCTATCAAGGGTCTTTCTGAGTTAGAAGCATTTAATCAAAGACACTCCTTCCTTTCTGCAGTCCCCTATTTACCTTTGCTGAGTTTTGTTCTAGTCTATATTCAGTATCACTTTGGATATTTTTCAAAATATATACACAAGATTATAATTCTTATGTCTTAAAAAAATATACCCTGTGGAGAGGTTAAGAGGTTTTAAGAAGTTACTAGGTATAGGAAGAAGAATTGGAACTAGGCGTTTGCCTTGTTACGGAGTTCCTGCTCTGTGAAAGACCCATAGGTCAGTGGGTTGGCAAACAAGTAATTATAATAGGATACAGTGCTAGGAAAGTTAAATCAGGGTAAGGATAGGAAATAAGAGAATAACAGCCCATAAAGGAGTAAGTGCTTGGACCACACATTAAACAGTGTGTGTATTAGCCAGGTAGGTAGAAATGGACAGGATAATTGGTACAGAAATTGGGGGGACAACACTGGTGATATGTCCTCAGGATTTCAAACATGTGGGCACCATGTCTTAGGTGAAATATTTTAAATGGGTCTACTTGTTCCTGCCTTTGCTGAATGAACCACATGCACTCTAGCCTCTCCACAGCACCTCTCTGCTTGAACTCTGTCTTAGACCACAGAAGCCAGAATGCTGGCAGTCTGGCTGCAGCTTTCCCGTCTCCTCCCCCTCCCAGTCTGCTCCCACTACCTTCCTCACTTCATCACCTGTCACTGTGTCTTGACTATCTATTCCAGGCAGGTCACATGCCTCTGAGTCTCTTGTTCTGGACCTCTACACTGTGTGTCCTTTGTCTGCAGTATTCTTCCATCCAAACAGACATCTTGCTGCCTTGATTTCCAAAGAGACTTGACCATATGTCACTCTCCTAGCCTCCTGCAGATGGTAGAAGTCCCCCTGTCACCTGTTCTCCGGCAGTCCACCTGGTCTTTGCTTTGCTTTGCTTGTTTTCAGTTACTTTTATGTCCCTACTTAAAAGTAAACTCAAGGGCAAGGACTGGGTGACTAAGTGCTAGGTGGTTGTCCCCAGCAGAAGTTGTGTCCCTCTCATGAGAGGCATGATCAGAATGAGCTGAGTGGGCAGAGCAGACCAGAGCACAGCAAGCTTTATTTTCAAAGCATCATTTGGGTAGCTTGAGTAGCTTGACTCAGTTTGAGTCAAGCTGAGGTCTAAATTTTTTTACATTTATGTTTAAATTTAAGAGGGGAGAGAGGGAGGGGGGAGGGAGGGAAGGAGAGAGGCCCATGGAGTTTAGATTTTTCCCACTTACTATATATGTATCTTACAATTTTTTTCCTCATCATGAAGAAATTGGCTACAAGAGAGTACCACCCATAAAGCATAGTTCTTTTATAATTCCAAAGACACTCTGAGGCTCTGCCACAGTGTTTTATTCTGAACTAGAGTTGTTACCATTCCCAGTAATATTCAGTTTTGACCTATGAAGGATGTAAAGTTAATTATCCATGAAGAAAAATAGTAAGTTAAATTGTAGTGGGAATTTTGTTTGAAAAAGTGATAATTATATATAGATTGTATAAATCATCAATCATGTTGGCAAGACTAGACTTATAACCCGCAGGAAGGGGGGGAGGAGAGACTTCTGTTTCCAAGCAGCAGGTGACAGCAGAACCAGAGTTGATGGTCTTGTTGCTAATGGAAAGTTTTATCCATAATGGTCTCTGAGTACTACTGTAAAGGGAAGTGGAAGAGAACTTTGGAGAGTTTGAAGACATTGAAACTGTCAGCATTTGCCACTTTAAATCTAAGAGACAATTGGTTCAGATAGCTTTATTCTGAAATATTTATTTTACTGTTTAAGTATTCATTGATGTGTGAGATAGCAAAGCTCAGCCTCTAAGTAAGTCTAAGTGTGTGTGTGTGTGTGTGTGTGTGTGTGTGTGTGTGTGTGTAAGAGAGGGGGGAGGGGAATTCAGGCCAACTTGTGTTGTTTATTTTTATTGTAAACATATATGTAAGGAAATGCAATTTGTTACCTGTTTATCTTTATTGTATTAACTGTTAACAAGTGTATGAGATTGCTCTGGTGCCTTCAGCCCTGAACATGGATGCAACACCTGACCTTAGTTAGGTCCAGCCCTTTGGTTCTCTGAGACAGCTAGGCCTGCTGCTTAGTACATTTGCATTCTTGGGAAAAGATAGCACCTCTTCCCTCTGTGGGCAGCATTAAGAAGCTGATCCTCCACTTGCAGGCAGTGTGCTTTGCAGGCAGGCGCTACTGCCTTCCTCTTAGAGCCACCCCTCATCCCTTCTGGAAGCACAGTGCTGGCAGGTGCTCCGGGGAGATGCTGCTGCTGTCCCCTTCTCTCCTCTGAAGCAGTGCTTCTGAAGAACAGAAAACGTTAGCCATCACCACATCCCACCAGTGCTGTGGAATCAGGCTGTGGAACCTTGATATTGGCAAGGAAATCATGCTTGTAGCCCCTCCCTCTAGATTTTCATGCAGTTATAAGAAAATAAATAATATATGAAGAGTATATTAGGTAATTTGACTGATTTCAGATTGAAAAAAAAAAAACGAATATTTTAGATACTGAAGAGGTTTGAGGGTAGCACAGTAGATTTGAGTATGTGGCTGAGGCCAGAGTTGATTTGCTGTGAGTCTAGCATGTCCTCACCATTGTTTTGTCTTCCATGTTTAAGTAGCTGTTTTACTCCTGCATTTTCTTCATCATTCTACTATAAACTGCTTTTGAATTATTTTATGTGTATGGGTGTTTTGCCTGTACATGTACCATGAGTGTCTAGCACCTGTGGAAGGCAAAAAGGGTGTTCCCCTGGAACTTGATTTACAGTCAGGTGTAACCTACTTTGTAGGTGCTGGGAATTGAACTTAGGTCTTCTGGAAGAGCAGCCAGTGCTTTTAAGTATTGAGAGCTATTTCTTTGGCCTTACAAACTACTTTTTAAATTGAGTCTAGATTTTTTTCTTTTTTATGTATATGTGTCTAAGGTGTGCATTGTAGGTGTATGTGTTACTATGGGAGTGCACATGTCTGTATAGATGCACATATGTGCACATGCATGTGAAGGTGCAAGGGTATTATCAGGAGTCTTCTTCACTGGCATGTCCACTGTGTCCTTTACGGTACGGTCACACTCAAGCCTAGAGATTACAGACAGGGCCAGTCTAGCTAGTCACCGTCCTCTAGGGATCCATCTATGCTTTCAAGCCACCAGGACAACCAACTATTACAGTGTTCTGAGTTTCCAAACTTGGCCGCTCACACTTGCAAGACAGGAGCACTGATTGTTGAGCCATCTCCCCAGCCTGGTAACAGTTATGTACATAGACATAGACAAAATAGGCAACATTCACCTTGCCAGCAGATCTAATAGGGCTCTTTATTCAGGCTCCCCGGTGAGAGCTTTCATACATCTTTTATGCTATACATGTGTGCTCATGCATACATGTATGTCTGTAGATGTTCTTCTATATATGCAAATGTGTGTGAAGACTGTAAGTTGGCATCCAGTGCCTTCTTCAGTTGCTTTCCACCTTAGTTTTGAGACAAGATCTCTAATGGAACCGGAAACTCACCTTTTGGCAAGACTGACTGGCCAGCAGTCTCAGGGATCCTCCTGTCTCTGCCTGCCCAGCCCCAAGCACTTCAACAACTGAACTACCTCCCCAATGACTGATTGGTTTTAGAAAGACAGGTCAAATTTGAAATCTGAGCTCCCAGGGAATAAAAGTGATGTTTGTAAAATACTTAAAATCAAAAATACTTTTGGCATCCTAGTTAAACTGGGGGATATTCTGCTAAGCACTTTTCATGATTGAGAGACTATCTTATTGGGGCATCTTTAGGATTTGCAGCATGCTGTTTAGGTTATGCCTGTAAGTTGGAGTCAAGATTAACAAAAGGAAAAATTAGAACAAAGTTGAAAAAGGAATGAAAAGACAACAATAAAAATATCTTCTCCTTTCTACACCACATGGACTTCATCCTAGAAAAATGGTAATAATTCACCTTTCCAGGTGTCACATGCTTAGCTACCTAGCCTAGAATATAAAGTATAGCGGCCAGAGGTATGGCTCTTGGTAAAGAACACTTTCTGGTTGGTCTTTGTCAGCTTGACACAAACTGGAGTTACATGGAAGAGGTATCAATTGAGGAATTGCCTCTATCAGGCTGACCTGGGAACTTTTTTTTGATTAATGGCTGCTGTAGGAAAGGCCAGCCCACTGTGTGTACGGTGACATCCCTGGGTAGGTGGCCCTGGGTTATATAAGAAAGTAGGCCAAGCAAGCGATGAGGCGCAAGCCAATAAGTAATGCTCCTCCACCAGTTCCTGCCTCCAGGTCCTTACCTGCTCTTAACTGCCGAGCCATTTCTTAAGCCCTACAAATTAAATTGCTTTTAGAGATGTGTGTGTATGTGTGCACATGCCTGCCTGCCTGCTTGCCTGTGTCTGTCTTTGTGCTCATATGTATTGTGTACACATGGATATGTGTGCACATTCGTGTGGAAGTCTAAGGTTGATGTCAGGAATATTCTTTACCACCTGGTTAAGTCAAGTGCTCTATCTTGCCTCCATGACAGACTATAAATTGTAAAGTGAAATAGACTCTTTCCTCCCCTGAGTTGATATTGGGTTCCAGCAATAGAAAGAAAAGTAAGACATTGGTTTCCCAGAGAATCTGAGAAAAGTTCCCAGCACCCATATCAGGCAGCTCACAACCACCTATAACTCAGCTCCTGAATGTCAGGTGCCCTCTTCTGGCTTCTTCAAGGACATACACAGTTATATACATACACATACATTTAAAAATAATGCAAATACTTTAAAAGCATTTCACAAATGTAGAGGTAATCTTATCAACTATAAGTTGGCTGGGATCCATTGTATTTCCCTTTCAACTTAAAACTTTGAAATGTGAACTGAAAACTGATTAGAAAACATTATTAAATTATTTTTAATATTAAGAATGTTAAATGACTTTATATTTCTAATAAAAACAATAACCATAATATATTTGGTAGAGTAATTGCTATAAAACATAAAGCATGACTCCAGCACTATTCGCTTAGCATATAGACAACTGTTTAAGTGTTGCTATCAGTCATATTTCTCTAAGTAAAAAGGAGTCCTGACCCCCTGATGACCCCTCTTAGGGAAGACAGAGTCCTACTGTGGTTGCCTCTCTGCAGTGCTTAGACTATGGGTATATCCTAGAAGCATTACCTTCTCCCAATCCCCACCACTAATTGATGTGTTTATTCAGTTGACTGAGCCAGCTCTGGCAGAAATGGCCCTGTGGGATGATTGGTGCTGTATGCTTGTGGGCCAAAGCCTCACTCCCATCAGGCATGGGGTGGAGAATGGAGGTCATAGTTCAAGGAGAGCAGCATCAGGGCCAGAGGCAAGTCCCATGGTCACTAATCTGAACTTAGAAATTGTCTTAAAACCTTCATATGTTCCTTAATAGACCCTTTCTGAGGATTTCTGAAAGGCAGTCCTTAGGCTCTGCCCATCCGTTAGTCTGCCTGAATTTGAATTTTTGTCCATTGCATGCCTGTCTTCATGCTAATCAATCTTGGCCTTAGAAGCAGTATGTTCTGCCAACTATGGGTATAGGCAGAGCACCAAATGATTTAGAAGAGATGATCAATTATTAAACTCTTGGCTATCAAGATGGCTCATCAGGTAAAGAAAGGTACTTATCACCAAATCTGAGTTTGATCCCAGGGACTCACATTGAAGGAGGAAATCAAGTTGTCCTCCTACCTCCACACCGTACCATAATGCTCACAGGCAAAGCACACATAAAATTAATCAGTTGATTTTTTTTTAATTTTTTTTTTTTTTAAAGAATAAGAGTTGTGGGGGCTGGAGAGATGGTTCAGTGGTTAAGATCACCAGCTGCCCATCCAGAGGTGCTAAGTTCAAATCCCAACAACCACATGGTGGCTCACAACCATCTACAGTGAGACCTGACGCCCTCTTCTGGAGTGTCTGAAGATAGCTACAGTGTACATACAATCAATACATGAACCTTTAAAAAAAAAAAAGTCACTGTATGATAAAGATTTATTCACTCATTCTCCTTTCTCTTCTGTTGCTTGCTCTAGGGTAACCAGGAGCCAACAACAACTCCTGACGCAATGGTTCAGCCTTTTACTACCATCCCGTTCCCACCACCTCCACAGAATGGAATTCCCACAGAATATGGAGTGCCACACACTCAGGACTATGCCGGCCAGACCAGTGAACATAACCTGACCCTCTACGGGAGTGCACAGCCTCATGGAGAGCAGAGTAGCAGTTCACCCAGCAACCAGAATGGCTCTCTCACGGTATGTGCAGTCAGAGACGTAAGGTAGAAGGTCGCGTAAAATTTTCACCCCCTCAGAATACAGAACGAAAGCCCTTGGAGTTAGCTTAGCATCTCTATTCATTGCCCAGCATGCATGTACTGACTGTTCTTTCCTAAGCCTTGTGACTGGATAGTGGGGAGTTTGTTGCTGAAGCAGCCTTTTTGCACCCTCCATCATATGAATGCCCTCCGCCCAGCCTCACCTGCAGTCTCACAGTCCGTCTCACACAGACTCCTCCTTGCTCCTTGGAACTCTAGGCCACTTAAATGACTGGAACCTCCCTTCTGGTTTTCCTGCTCAGCAGTAAGTGCTTTGATGGTTCCTTCTCTTGTTCAAATTTCAGATGGTGCAGTGTTCTGGGTGCTTTCTCTGTATACTTATGCCACCAATTCACTGTTACTTAAGCCAAAGCCAGGCATCACCGCTTCCTTATTTCTACCCTTAGTCATGAAGGAGTACAGCAATCACAGTTCCACGGTAGTGTACAGTATTGTGCAGTACTGTACAGCTCAGTTCTTCTCACCTTCTCCCAGACAGAGGGAGAGCTTAGCTTTTCTGCCAGCTGCTTGGGGTTGATTCAGGTGACTAGAGATTAAATGACAGCCTGGCCTCAGAAGAATGGGTTTTGGCAGGTTATTTAATATTCCTTTGCCTTGAAATACAAGAAAATGAAGGTCATAATGCTTACCTCAAAAACATTACAAGAACATTACAAGAGTTTCTGATGGGCCTGATAGCACTGGCTTATATCTTTGCAACCCAAGAATCTGAGGCAGGTGGATTGCCATAATTTAAGGTCTGCTGAAGCTACAAAGAATTCAAAGCCAGCCATGGTTCATTAGTAAGATTCTGTCTCAAACTTACAAGTATAAAGGGGCCAGGGATAACCTCAGTGGTGGGAAATGGGCCCTGTACCACTCAGGCCACCTCGGCCTCTTTTTTGTTTTCCCAGCATAATATTTTTATTGATTATTTGAGGATTTTACATAATGCACCCTGGTTGCACTCACTTCCCAGTCCTCTCAGGTCCATACTGCTTGCTGCCCGAATCCATCAGTTATGGAGAGCTACACTTCAGCTTCCTTATCACAACTTTTAGGAGTTTTCTTAAAACTAGGCTGCATAGCAACCACAATGGTGGTTGTTTGTTTGTTTGTTTGTTTGTTTAATCTTTGTTTCTTTTCTCGTCTATGCTATGTGTATTTCTGCCAACTCTTTAATAATTTCCTAGCACAATTAGGAAAAAGTCCAAACTCTGTACTTGGTTTTCTAGTCTCTAGCTCTAGCCTACCTCTTTGACTTTACCCCTTACCACTTAATAAAGGAAAAGAAAGTGTCCCAAGCTAACTAGATACATATCTCACACATAGCTACAGTCACCACATCATATTTATCTGTGGGGTTTGATTCCAAATGAAGTGCTCTGTTGTCTATATCTCGCTGTTTGTCCTGTTTAGATTCCATTTGCCCTTGGTATCAGAGTAGCAGAGGGCACTTTATTCAGACTTGAAGCATCTGGGAAAGAATCACTTCTAGAAACTAAAATTCTCTGCTGTATCACGTGCACAGAGCCTGCAAAGGCGTTCAGTTTGTTTTCACAGACAATTAGACACCTCCATGGGAAAAACAAAAACATTAGTTGCTTGAAAACATGCCATCTTTCCTATGATGGTTACTTTTGTGTAGACACATAATTTTATACCCATAAGTAATGTGCAGTTGGTTTGAAGGAAGACTCTGGGTCTGAAAATTACCACGATGCTCTTGTAGCATTTGTTTGAATGAGAACTGTACAGGCTGCTCTGTCAGCCATGTTCAGTTACCTTTCAAATAATTAACTAACAGGATTACTAGAACAACTATTTCTACCAAAGGAATAGAAAGGGGGAAGTATATTTCTGAGTCTTTTTGTAATATTTTAATCTCAAACTCTATTTATAGAATAGTTAATGGTCTTTGGGGTTTTGTTTGTTTTTAATTAATTTATTTATACTCCAGATTTTATCCCCCCATCTACCCTCCGACTGTTACACATCCAATACCTCCTCCCCTCCCCACCCCTGCCTCCACAAGGATGTCCGCACTACTCCCTGACCTCTAAACTCCATGTCTCTTGAGAGCTAGTTACATCATCTCTGATTGAATACAGACCCGGTAGTACTCTGTTGTATATGTGTTGGGGGCCTCATATCAGCTGATATATGCTGCCTGTTTGGTGGTCCAGTGTTTGAGAGATCTAGGGGGTCCATTGAGACTGATGGTCCTCCTACAGGGTTGTCCTCCTTCTCAGCTTCTTCCAGCTTTCCCCTAATTCAACCACAGGGGTCAGCAGCTTCTGTCCATTGATTGGGTACAAATATCTGCATCTGACTCTTTGAGCTGCCCGTTGGGTCTTCCAGAGTGTGGTCATGTTAGGTCCCTTTTTGTGAGCGCTCCATAGCCTCAGTAATAGTGTCAGGCCTTGGAGCCTCCCCTTGAGCTGGATCCCGCTTTGGGCCTGTCCCTGGACCTTCTTTTCCTCAGGCTCCTCCCCTTTTCCATCCCTGTAGTTCTTTCAGACAGGAACAATGGGTCAGAGTTTTGACTGTGGCAGCCCCCTCCCTTATTTGATGTCCTGTCTTCCTGCTGGAAGTGGGCTCTATAAGTTCCCTCTCCCTACTGTCAGGCATTTCTTCTAAGGTCTCTAATGCATTCTGGAGGGTTCCCCCATCCCCCAATCTCCTACCTGCTGAGGTTGCCTGTTTCTGTTCTCTTTGCTGGCCCTCTCCTCCCCTCTCCCCTCCCCCTTCTCCCCATCCACTTCTCTCCTAGGTTCCTCCCTCCCAAGTGGGACTGAGGCATCTTCACTTGGGCCCTTCAGCTTGTTGACCGTTTTGAATTCTGTGGACTATATCTTAGGTGTTACGTACTTGGTTTTTGGCTTTTTGTTTTGTTTTGTTTGTTTGTTTTGTTAATATCCACTTATTAGTGAGTACAAACCATTCATGTCCTTTTGGGTCTGAGTTACCTCACTCAGGATGATATTTTCTAATTCCATCCATTTGCTTGCAAAACTCAGGATGTCCTTGTTCTTAATAGCTGAGAAGTATTCCATTGTGTAAATGAACCACATTTTCTGTATTCATTCTTCTGTCATGGAACATCTAAGTGGAAAAGAGCCTTGAACTCATTGGCATAGGGAGAAATTTCCTAAACAGAACTCCAATGGCTCATGCTCTAAGATCAAGAATTGATAAATGGGCCTTCATGAAACTGGAAAGCTTCTGTAAGGCAAAGGACATAGTCAATAAGACAAATTGGCAACCTACAGATTGGGGAAAAAAAATCTTCACTAACCCCACATCCAGTAGAGGGCTAATATCCAAAATATATAAAGAACTCAAGAAGCTAACCACCAAAAAAACCAAACAACCCAATCAAAAAATGGGGTATAGAACTAAACTGAGAATTTACAACAGAGGAATCTCGAATGACCGAGAAGCGGCTAAAGAAATGTTCAAAGTCCTTAGTGACCAGAGAAATGCAAATCAAAACGACCCTGAGAGTCCACCTTACAGCCAGGGGCACATGATCCACTGTGTCCATAGCGGCCTTGTTTGCGATAGCCAGAAGCTGGAGACAACCCAGGTGTCCCACGGCAGTCAATGGGCTTTGCACTTGCTGCTTCTTCATTTCTGTTTTTGTTGTTTTGTTTTGTTCTTTTGACAGTTTTGGTCTGTTGTGTGTTTTTTTGAGAAACTATTTCCTTTGAGTTGATAATTTCACTAATTTCACAAAATTACTAGGCATATATCTTACATACATGAAGTCATGGCTTTGATTCCTCAGAACTACATAAAACCAGGCATGATGGTACATACCTATAACTAGTAAGACTTAGATGTAACATTTATTCTACTAAACTTTTACCATCTGCTTATAAGTCTCATAAAACAGTCTAGCAGTTCATATGGCCAATTAAATCTAAGAGGCAGATAGGAAGCAAATTAATTAATCATAGCACCTTTCAGTTTAAAATGCTTCTCCGAATTGTTTGATTGTGGCTTGTAAAACAACCCAAGTGGGAAATTCTGGATCCACTCCCTTCACCACTCAGACCCAGTGAAAATAGATTGTATGCATATGTATTAATATCTCCAGGCTGTGAGCATTTTGTCACTCAGCCTATATAGATATTGTTGTTACCTGAAAACCTTCCTGGTTTTCTGAAGCCTCCAAAGAAAACGATTTCTTTGTTCATCCCTGCGTTCCGTAACGTCTCACAGTGTCCAACACTCAATGCTTCTTGGAGAAAAGATGCAACAAGATTCAGATGTGCTCAGGAGGGAGAGGCTGGGGTTCCTGGTAAAGATTCTAATTGATCTGGACCTTGTATTTATATCAGCAGTAAAATTCAGGCCTGAGTACATGGTGGTGTGAAGGACTAAGAAAGCCAGTTCTTGGTTCAAGGTTGGAGAGAAGAAATCAAAATGTCTAGACCAAAGCATGGACTCCCATTTGGACAAAGCTCATGGGGTTTGATCAAGGTGTGTAGGAGAAAAACCCTTTGAGGGTTTCTTTGGTAAGAGCTGTAAGACACTGCGATGAGAATAGGGACTTGGTTGGAGGTTTTGCAGAAGGATGTGAAATGAGTAGAAAACGTCTTACAGCCTTGGCAGCAGGAATGCAGGAGCTAGAGTGAGAGTGGCCACAGGTGCAGTGAGTCATTTGTGATTTGTACTGGGGTCATGATAGCTGTGTAGACAGAGTGAGTTCAAGAATTGGACCAGGGGGGCTGGAGAGATGGCTCAGTGGTTAAGAGCACCAGTTGCTCTTCCAGGGGTCCTGAGTTCAATTCCCAACACCCACATGGTGGCTCACAACCATCTATAATGGGATCTGATGCCCTCTTCTGGTGTGTGTGAAGCAATGGTGTACTCATATAATAAATAAATAATTAAAAAAAAAAAAAAAAAAAGAATTGGACCAGTAAAGTAAGTAGGCCGGTAGCTAGGCATGTATTTGTCAAATAGTGTCTAGAGTAAATTGAATTATCTCTGGGTTTTACTTTCCTTCTCTGTGAAATGGAGCTACTGCAGTCTAACCTGGAGTACAGTGAGCATAAACTAGAAATTCATGAACACCTCAGGTCTTCTCATTACAGCAGTGCCACAGATTAACCCGGGACTTTGCTTATGATAGCTAAGGCAAATGCTTGCCTCTGAGTTACATCCCAGCCTGGGATTTTTGAGGCATGGCTCACTTTGTAGCCCAGACAGGTTATAAACTCAAGACTCTTCTGCCTCAGCCTCCTGAGTCCTGGGATTGAGGTGTGCCACTACGCCTGGCTGGCGTTTGAGCTGCTTATTGCTATGAGCTGTGCCATTGACAGCTCTTGCTTGGGTTGGGTTTAGTAGTCCTGTCTTGTTGGAAAGAAAGGACTTCTCGTTCAAAGATAAGAACTGATGAGTTCTAGAGTTTTTGTTTTTTAAATGAATTTTAAAAATGTGTCTGCCTTTAAGGTTGGAGCTTGTTTTGATGGTCATCAGTCTCTTATTATGCACTACAAAAGTACTAGCCAGTTACGGGCTGCTGCCTGGCCTCCAAAGAAGACAAGAATACAGTTCCTACATGTGCAAATATTTTTACTAAAGGACAGCAAGCTTAAGCAGCCAAAGCATTTGAAGTAGTTGGGTTTTAAAATTCTATCTGCTGGATTATATTTTTCTCAAAAGCCTAATGTCTGCCCTTTTTCAAAAAAAAAAAAAAACAACAACAACAACAAAAAACTAAACACTTTTCATGAGAGAGACCTGAACGGTCTAATTAGCTTCTGTGACTGATGGGTAGTAAGGTTTAGAAATACACTATTGTGGTTGGAGAGTTGGCTCAGCAGCTAAGAGCACTTGTTGCTCTTGGAGAGGACCCAGGTTCAATTTCTAGTACGTATTTGGTGGTTCACAGCCGCCCATAACTTCAGTTCTAGAGGTTCCATCTCACATGGCCTCTGTGAACATAAGGCATATATAGAGTAAGACAGGTCCTGTATCCCCTATACCTGATATTTAAAAAGACAGACAGACAGACAACAAGCCTGCAGTGGGTTGGAGAAGAGTGCAAGATGGGGTATTTATGTGTGGTCACAGATCACTGGCAGTTCCCAAGCCTTTCTTAAAGGGACCCCCCTGGGTTAAACATGCATTTACAATGTAACACCTGCCATTTCACTGCATTTTTGGCTTTTGCCATCAGTCTAAAAGCAATAGTAGGTCAAATTGCCAGTGCCTAGCAGGAATCCAAACAGTGATAGTAAACCATGCTGATGGCAGTAGTTATACCCTTCACAGAACAAAAGAAAAGATAAATTCAAGAAGGTCCTTGGTGAAGCAGTGAGTAACTGGTCCTTTCCATATACCCTGTGGGAGAATGAAAGGTGTTCATTTGTCTTCCATTCTAACTGCTTCCCTTGCCACAAGCGAAAGCAGTCTGAGTTCACTACTGTCTTTCCATACAAGAACCTCTGGTGGTCAGGCTAATGCTCTAATTTGAATATGTGGCAGATGTCTCTTGAGAATGAGTAGACTCGTCTTTTTAGGGAAGAAGTTGATCAAAGATGCTATAAGCAACATTCAGACTTCCCTACAAATATCAGAGAAATGTGATCTTGATAGCTCAGAAATGGTAAGGCAACATCCTAGTCAGTGATGAGCCAGATGTAGGACTATGGTCCTTTAAGATTATCTCAGGACTGGGTGTGTCAGGGCCAGGCAGGTCTCCATGTCTGAAGCAAATCTGGTCTACGTAGCAAGTTCCAGACCAGCCAGGGTTATATAATGAGACCCTATCTTTAAAAAGAAAAGAGTATTATAATGGAGCCAGAAATTTTCTCAGCAACTTAGGTGCCATAAAGTCCTGCTGAGAGACACTGTATTTGGACTGATCTTGGTGTGAACACAACCTTCTGTGCTTTGTGTTGCTGTCTTCTGAAAGTACAGCATAGCACTGTGCAGTCGCTTCAATAGAAAGAGAAAGATAAGATATAGGTGTATTGGGAGGTGGCTTTTATAAAACAGCCACATGCTGGCTCTTCCGGAGGAATCGAAAAGAAAACAGTGTACTTTAAAATACAATATTTTTATTAACTTTTGAGAATTTCATATTTTATACACACCTTTTGATCACATTCAACCCTTACTCTTTCTCCATCTTCCTCTGAGATCCACTCCTCAGTCTTCACTTGGTCCCAAATTTGTGCTGCTCCAATGTATTCATGGGTGTAGAGACATCCAGAACAGCATGCTCAGGCTTTTCAAGAAAAGCAGCTCCTCCTCACCCAGAAGCCAGCAACTATCAGTAGCTCCTCTGATGCAGCTCTGGGCTCTTCAGCCCCCTCTTGCTCCATACTAGAATGTTAACTGCTTAACCTTGTGTGCGTCTTATACAGGGAACCATAAGGTCCGAGTTCATATCATGCTACACCAGCCTGTGTTGTAGTTTACAGGACTACGTCTAAGTAAGACTCAGCAACCCTCATAACCACCTGAAGAAGACTATTGTCTTAGAAGATGACATTTCCATGTGTCCTAATTGCCCCTGAAGACATTATAGCAGGATAGGATGGGGAGATGTCAATGTCCTGATTCTGGGTTGGCCAAGCAATGATGTGTGTTGTCTGTGTCTTAGGTTTTTCTTTCATTTTTTTTTTATGTGTATAAGTGTTTGCCTGCACTTATGTCAGTGTACCACATATGTGCTTAATGCCCATGAAGGCCAGAAGAGGGTATCAGTTCCCTTGGAACTAGAGTTGCAGACATTTGTGAACCACCATGTAGATGCTGGGAATTGAACCCAGGTTCTCTGGAAAAGCAGCCAGTAGTGCTCTTATCACTGAGCCAGTTCTCTAGCCCTTATACCTTAGGTTTTAATAAATAAGTTTGAAATGTAATAAAAAACTAAATTTTTTAAGTATAAGTAAAGTATTGAATAAGGATATTATTATCTTAGTTTATTTTCTGTGGTTAAACACCTTGACCAAAAGCAACTTAGGAAAGAGGGTATATTTTGAGATATAGTTCCAGGTTATAGTTTATCAGTGTGGGAAAGCCAAAGCAGGAATTTTAATTAGCTAGCCCACATCATATCCAGTCAAGAACAGAGAGAAGTGCACGTATACATACTTGCCTGCTTGTGCTCAGCTCACTTTCTTCACTCTTCTACAATTCAGGGTCCTGGCAGGAAATGATGTCACCTACACCTAACTGGCTGGGTCTTCCACATCAGTTAACTTAAGACAACACCTCCTTTCCAGGTGACTCTAGGTTGTATCAAGTTGACATTAATCATTGCAGATAAAAAGAAAATGTTTTATATAGCTGTACCATGCTTGTTTTTAAAGTTAAATGTTATTACAAGAGTTTTAAAAATATACCTGGCCATAGTGACATATGTTTTTATTCCAGTTCTTTAGAAATGGAGTCCCAAGGCCTGAGGGTCAGGAGCCCTGGCCAGCTTCTGCTATCAGGTTCTCAACCTGTGGGTCACAACCCCTCCCTCTGGGGATCCAGTGAATAACCTTTTCATGGGGGTTACCTGAGACCATCTGCTTATCATATTTACATTATGATTCATAAAAGTAGCAAAATTACAGTAATGAAACAGCAATGAAAATAATTTTATGGTTGGGGGTCACCACAACATGAGGAACTATATTAAAGGGTCGCAGCATTAGGAAGGTTGAGCCACTGCTCTAAAACCTAAGTATGCAGTGGGCTGTTGTATCTAGCTTTGATGTTTGCACAGCAATCAAATTGCCCCACACTCTGTGTGCCTGTCATTAGGGATCTCTGGCTGTACTTTGAAGAATTTCCCAATGGGATCAGTACAGATATTAGCAAATAGGGTGATGGGGGATTAGGTGTAATGTAGTGAAATGTCCAGTGGGGGCACACGCCTTTAGTCCCGCCACTCAGGAGGCAGGGAGGGCAGAACTCTGTGAGTTTGAGGCCAGCTCTACAGAGCTACTTCCAGTACAGTCAGGGCTACATAGAGAAACTCTTTCTTGAAAACATAAATATATATATGAATGAATGAATGAATGAATGAATGAATGAATGAATGAATGAAAGAAATTAAATACTGCCTAGTCAGCAAACCAACAATTTTCACCATTTACAAATATTAAATATTACAAAATTATGCTCGAGTGAAAGATGCACACAAGATACTTGACTGTCCAGTCAGCAATGAAAAGTTTATTGGCTTGGTTTGGCATTGCCATTACTTTCCAGAGACGGCTGCTGAGGATGTAAGCTCGACTATTTACCTCTTTAGTGTCTGTGTGAGAGAGGCCCCGGAGCCATCACCAACAAGAAACCACCGCTTGTCAAGTGTGGGTACATTCATTATCCAATGATAACTCATAGTTTCCAAGAGGAATAGTCTCAGCAGTCAGAATAAATTAAACAGAACAAATGCTCATGTTGTGGAGATCACTAATACTTTAAGTGTTGCTTTGGAAAATAGTTACTTTTTCATAAAAATTATTGTTAACATTAAGCTTGTGACTTCTATATAAATTTGTTTTAAAATATTTCTCATAATGGTAAATACTAATGGGTATAGCTCCACGGGATATACTTTGTAACGTAAAGTTGAAAGGGACCAGGCTTGTGGTGCAGTCCTTGTAATCCCAGCCCTTGAGACATGGACTCAGGAAAATCAGGTTGGAGACCAGTCTGAACTGCACAGGTAGACCTGGCCATAAAAAATAGAGAGTAGGAGTAAGAATGTATATCGAAGCTTTCTGTTGATGATAAAACTTGGTACATGCTTAGAATCGCAGCATGGTGTTCTGAGTATAGGGTATTTGGTGAGGGCAAGGCTCTTCTGAAGCAGCCATGCTCAGTGTGAGCTTGGTAGAGACTCAGCTATAGTGGGCCTGGAAGTCAGGCCCATTTCCCCGTGTCAGTGTAAATTTGGAGTTTGATTTTCTGATGGATAAGGGCATTGCACAGAGTTGTTAGTGAGCTAAAGGAAGAACACCGAGGAAATGGCTTCAGAGCATTTCTTCATACATTAGCCATGTCTCTTGTGGGCAGGCCTCTGCACATACCTCCAGCTGACAGGAGCTCAGACCCCCCTCTTGTTGCCCTCCATCCTCATGGAGCCTTTGCTTTGCTGTGTACCATTTCTCTGGGATCAAAGCCACTTTCTCATAATTGACTTAACAACACTTGGACTTGCCTTTATCTGATAAGTCTTCATGGTGCCTCGTTGGCCTGCTATCAGTACGGCCAGCATGTAGCACTTACCAGCTGGCTGAGATGCTTCAGTTCTTTGATGTTTTATGTGGATCGGTCCTCTTACCTTCAGCCTGCAGCATAGCTGTCATTAGCATGTTCCTGGTCTTACCTGGTCTATCATTAGAGACTTTCAGTTCTCAGGCACCCCTGAGTTTTGTCTGCTCAAAAACTAAAAAAATAGGTAGACTATATTGTTTCCATAAAATACCCACATCCTTTATCAGTGTACTCATGAAAAGAATGTTTTATATCTTTCACATTCCAAGTTCTGATGCATCTGAGTAGTCTGGCTGTCTCAGTGTGGGTAAGTAGGGTATCCATTTCCTAGTTTGAAAATCAAGAGTTGCCACAGAATGCTACAATCAGACAATAGAAAAAATGTCTTTGGACCAGGTAGGATCCAAGATACTATTGTGGCACATAGTTATTAGAATTGTCTCCACACCTCCTGCTCTGCTGGGCACACTGTGATTGCCTCACTTGCCTGTCCCTACCACTTACAGAGACCCAGCCAAGAAATTACTAGAAACAGCAATGCTGTGGGGCTTACCAACCCATTCTTCCACATCTCACATATCACAGGGGTGATAAAAAACTATAATGAATATTTAGGGACTTTTAAAAAGATTTATCAGCGTAGGGTTGACTGAGAAACATTGTAACTAATGCTCACCCAGCAGCATAGGTAATGGTCCCTCCTTGGAGGGTAACTGGATTCACTGGAGAAGTTACTCTCACAATGATATTGTGATGTGTGGGGTAGAACAGCACTCAGCACGTTGTCTAAAGTACTGTTTGTATGTGATATTGTATATGAGTCTCTGACTGTTCTGGCTAGTTATGTCAACTTGACACAAGCTGGAGTCATCTGAGAAGAGGACTTGTGGTCCTGGGTTGTATAAAAAAGCTGGCTGAGCAAACGGTGGTAAGTAAGTCAGTAGACAGCACCCCTGCATGGCCTGTGCATCAGCGCCTGCCGCCAGGTTCCTACCCTACTTCGTTAAATGGTGAACTGTAATATAAGTAGCTCTCAACTCTTTCACAGGGGTCACCTAAGACATCTGCATATCAGATATTTACATCACAGTTCATAACAGTAACAAAGTTATAGTTATGAAGTAGCAATGAAATAGTGTTGTGGTTGGGGGTCACCACCACATAAAGAACTGTATTAAGGGGTCACAGCATTAGGAAGGTTAAGACCCACTATATTTTATGGAATCGTGAGTGAAATAAACCCTTTGTTCTTCACATTGCTTTTGGTCATTGTGTTTCATTACAGCAATAGTAACCCTGACTAAGACACTGACATATCAGTGCAAGTTAGTAATCCATCATCATTTTGTGTCCTAAAATCCATTCTGATAAAACAGTATTTTCCGCCGGGCGGTGGTGGCGCATGCCTGTAGTCCCAGCACTTGGGAGGCAGAGGCAGGCAGATTTCTGAGTTCCAGGACAGCCAGGGCTACACAGAGAAACCCTGTCTCAAAAAACAAAGCAAAACAATATTTTCTAAACTTGATTTTAACATAAAATGGGTACATGATAATGCATTGCAGAAATAACAGTGTTTTAGAGGTAGAAACAGGTTTGTGAGTTTAAGGCCAGCCCGATCAATAGCAAGACCTTGTATTACTCCAAGGGGGGGGGGGGGGCTGGGTAAATGGGTGATGTATGTGAGACATGCAAGGCTGGAGAAAGTGGGTTCACCTCTTAGAAAGCCAGAACCCCAAGACTGTATTTTGCTTAGTGTCGCCAGATTTCCCACAGAGTGCCAGCTGATGTCTGGTACTGCAGTTCTGTTCTTAGAGGCATGCTGCTTTGTGCTTTTCAGTGTGTTCATGTGTACATTCGTAGATGCATCGAAAGTTATAATTTACCTGCATTTAAAGACTGTGATCTTTCCAATTGGTTTTACTTTGGCATTAAACTCATCACAAAGCTGAGATGGCACTTGCTATGTATGCCTAATGAGTCCAATCCTGGACTTGTAAAGGAGGCACCATAGCACACACATACACATCCCATCACATCACATTCTTAACTCAAAATTGGATTTGAATAATATGAGTTTTGAAATATGATATAAAAGTTAAAGCAGTTCAGTTTTTTTGCAGATTGTGAATCTACCCAAATTGTTGATAATTACCTGATTTCAAACAGGGTGGGAGGCTGAGGCAGGAGGACTGCATGATCCCAGCAGTTCAAGACTAGCCTGAGGAAAACCCCTGTAAAGAACAAGCAGTACATATGGTAGCTGCTGGGTGCTGCCTCAGCAACTTGAAAACCACCCCTTGGGCCTGTACTGAATCCTGCACTTCCAGAACCGGTTCCTTTCCATCGTGCTGCCAGCAGTGGCTGTAAAAGCCCTGTGGAAAGGACCGGTATGAAACCTTGACCCCTCTGCCCGCTGAAAACATAGGAACCATAAACCATGGCTTTTCATAAAGCCATGAGATCTTCCAAGGGAATGCTACAGGCATCCTAGGAAAGGGCTTCAGATTCTTTCCTCTCTCCTTAGACCTCCTGGGACCCCCTTCCCTCTCTTCTTATATGATTTTACTAAAAAACAGAAAGTTCCTACACGACAACTATATGTTATTCTGTAGTGCCAGTGACTGAAGCTCTGTAAAAGTACCTTTGATTCAACTGATGTAATTGTCATCTTGGAGGCTTCCTGTCTCTGTCTGCTAACCAAGACCTAGTCCTGGAAGCTTCTAGACTCCATGCAATCTTATCTAGGTCTAGAATATTTTCAGCCTCTGAGACTTACTGATGAATAAGCTCATCCCTACCTAGCTCATTCTGATCTCTAGCTGGCTGGTTCAACTCTGATGTTCTGGTCCAAAATGCCTCACCACGCTGATTCAATCTGGCTTGTCTGGGCTTCTCCTGAATTGCTCAGTTACACCTCATACTAACTCTGGAGATCTGCTTTGACTGCTCATTCGCTTAGTCTTTTGTTCCTCAGACTCCTTATCAGGAAAATGAGAATTAAAATAGCACCTGCTATGTTTGTTAAGAAAAAAATTATCTACTATGTAAGGTTATTGAAACTTTGCATTAAAATACTTAGCTAGCATCTGACAGCTAGTAAACTTATGTCAGGTCTGACATCCTATATGCATTCCAGAAATTGACAGTTATCCTGTAGGAACTTTCTGTTTTTCAGTAAAATCATGTAAGAGGAGAGAAAGGGGGGACCAAGTGGTATAAGGAGAGAGAAAAGACAATCTGAAGCCCTTTCCCAGGATACAAGAGCCTTCTGCCTGAAGGCCAGTGTTGAGATGACTGGTGAGATGGACAAGTGCAGCCCCATACACAGCATGTACACACTATTCACACAGTAAGTGAAATAATCATGGAATCATTGCAGCACATATATTTATGGGCTTGTTACTTGTTTTCTAAAGAACACCTACAATTATAAGCAAAAGACAACATCCCAATTGAAAATAACCAAGGATTTGTATAGGTATCTCACAGGAAATTACTTATGTCCCAGAAATGTATGAAAAGCTTCACTGTGGAGCTATCATTTCCCACCAAAATAGCTCCAACAATTGTGTTGCATGGACCTGCAGCATATGCCCAAGCAGGGAGAGCTCAGCATGGGAGAGCCTCCTTGACTGGGTGGTATTACTAAGGTTGAATGTGCACATGTCATCATTCTTACTGGACCATTCCTGTGTGTGTATGCAACCAGTACCAAAAGGCAGGATGAGATGCTCACAGGAACATTAATGTTAGCAAGCAGCAACTCAGATAAATTCTGTTTATTTATGCATTGGGATACCTAAAGGAAGGGCAGGCGGGTATGCAAGCTAGCACAGTGACAACTCTGGTGAGGACTAGAGTGGGCCCTGCTTCTTACTGTGATTTCATAGCTTTGTGAGTATGTTTTCTGATGATGATTCCTACAGCCCTGTCTGTAACGTCAGTTCTTGAGTGTCTCCCTGCGTGACTGTAAGTATACCTGGCACCTGCAGAGGCCAGAAGAGAGCCAGTGCCGGAATCCCTGGACATGGAGTCCTGGACATGGAGTTACAGAGGGTTGAGAGCCATCATGTGGGTGCTGGGAACCAAACTCAGATCTTCTGCAAGAGCAACAAGTTCTCTTAACCACTGAGGAATCTCTCTAGCCCCTGAATTGTATATTTTTACTGATGTTAAATATTTGTTTATTTGGTTGTTTATTTAGTTGCTTGCTTGCTTGCTTGATGTATTTGAAACAGGGTCTCACTCTCTAGACCAGGAAGACCTCAAACTCAGAAATCTACCTGCCTCTTCCTTGTGAGTACTAGAATTAAAAGCCTGTACCACCACCACCATAGCCTTAAAAGACTTAAAAATTCTGGAAATGGCTGTCACTTTTTTCTAGAGTTAATAGTAAGTGTTCACTGCAGACTGCAAAATCAGCCACTGTAGCTACCTTCTAAAGTTTAGTCTTTAAGACAGAAAAGAGCCCTCAAGAACAACAGCTAAAAGCCTCCATCAGCAGCCTCTGAAGTAAGCATTGCTCCCTATTTACCCTGCCAGTGTGCATGCACCATGACAGGTTACATGGGCAGCACATGTAAGTCATATGTGAAACTGGCTTAGAGCTTGTAGAACAATCTTTTAATTTTGTATGGTGCACTGGCTTTCTGAAGATTAAATCTGGTGCTTTTAAGGTTTGAAGAAGTTTCTGTGATCCAGCTGTGAGAAAAAAGAGACAAATGGAAAAGTGCTTGAATACACTTTAGTTATGATTGATGCTTCTTGCTTTGACTGTGTGCTGGTACCCATGGTGCTATTTCATCTTTGCATGGAGTTTGTTTTTAGTCTGCCTTGTTGGCAGCTGAAAGCCTTAAACTTTTGCAAAGCATTGGTCTGTATGTAGCCCATCCCTTTTTTCTATTTTTTATGTCATATAAGCCATTACACATTTAAGGTACCTGCAAGGCCCATAGGAAATGAATTATAAAGCTGCCATCTTTAGATTAATACTAAAAAGCAAATGTTCATTCTAAGTTAATTCTTGATTATCCTTTATATTTAAGTCATTGATTTCATTTCAGTGTGGCTGCTAACATTTGAACCCAAATCTTCAGCCTAAGTACAAGCCAAGAGCCTTCCCATGTGCCCAGAAGAATCACTACACTCAGCCTGCCTCAAGTCAGACAAGAGTAGCTATCAGTCCTTAAGAGCATGCTGTTTTAATCAGCTCTAACTGTCAGGGTTGGCATGCACTATATATGGAATGATAAAAATATAAGGCTAAATTACCAGATGAGGACAACAAGGAATGTATCTATAAAATGTAAATGCCTATCAAATAGTGTTTATCAACTTAGGAACTTAGAGAACTTTGTGTGGGAAAAAAATAAATCAGATGTGTTAAGTTTGAAGGGGGTACCTAGGTGGGCCCATGCCCAGGTACCCCATCCCCTGAGGGACCAGACACACACAGACATGATATAGAATAAAGTTTATTCAGGGCAGAGAGAGATGGGGTAGTGGAGGCAGAGAGGCTTGGGCTGCCTGTGCAGTGCAGCACTGTGCAGGGACTCAGCCGCAGTAGCAGTAAAGAAAAAGGGAAAAAGGGAGGCGCTATTCAAATACATATACAGGTCATTGTTCCCGGGTTTTGGCACCAAATGTTGGGTTCATAAAAAGAGAGAGAGGTTTAGAGAATGATATAAGGCACCGTGGGGAAGGGGGTACCTAGGTGGGCCCATGCCCAGGTACCCCATCCCCTGAGGGACTAGACACACACAGACATGATATAGAATAGAGTTTATTCAGGGCAGAGAGAGATGGGGTAGTGGAGGCAGAGAGGCAGAGAGAGAGTAGAGAAGTGGAGGCTGGCCGTGACCACATGGAGAGAGGGAAGAGGGGCAGAGAGGAGAGAGTGCCAAGAGGCAAGAGGAGAGAGAGAGAGAGAGAGAGAGAGAGAGAGAGAGAGAGAGAGAGAGAGAGAGAGAGAGAAGAGAAGAGAAGAGAAGAGAAGAGAAGAGAAGAGAAGAGAAGAGAAGAGAAGAGAAGAGAAGAGAGGGAGAGAGGGAGGGAGGGAGGGAGGGAGGGAGGGAGGGAGGAGGGGCAAGCAGCCCCTTTTATAGTGGGGCTGGTCTACCTGGCAATTGCCAGGCAACTATGGGGAGGGGCATCCATGGCTGTTGCTAGGTAATTGTGGGGTGGAGCTTAGAATCCTAACACAGGTGGTGAAGTAGTCACAGGTAAAAGGTAGGCCTATTGAACTCTGGGTATGTGGTGACTGTTGCCTTGGCAACAGGCCTATAGGTCGCACTGCATACCCAACCCTGTGCATATGCTCAAAAAGACATAGTAAGATTTAAACGAAAAGGATGCTCTGTCACCATGGAAACAAACAGACCAGTGTGTTGTCTAATAGCCAGGGTCCCATAAAGCCTTAGAGTGGAAACATGAGGGTCCCTAATACCAGAAGCATCTAGAATTGAGTCAGAGAGAGATGAAAATAAAGATGAATTCAAAATAACAAGCTGCCTCGATTTTTAGGCAAATAGACTGTCATCTGTATGTTTTCCTGCATTCATAAGTAATATTGTTGCAGTACTTTTGACAGCAGCATAATAAACTCTAAAACCAATAAGAGGAGTAGAAGAGAGGGTTAAAGTTCTGCCTTATTGGTTTCCTTAAGAGTCTGAGGTGATTCAGTGGTCTCTTCAACCAACCACAAAGGATGCTTTGTTTTCAAAACAGAGAGGTCTCAAAATAGCAGGCTCTCCTCAGAGCCTGAGACAAGAACTATTTTTACATCTCTATGTGTGCTTCAGCAAACCACAGAGGGCCACTACCTGCACCTCATTTTGCTAATGTACTAAAAATAATCAGAAGACCCAAATTTTGTTTGCAGACTAGAAGCATTTGAATATCAATGGCACCTCTGTGCCTTCCTCCTCTAAAAGGACAGTTACCAGTGTTTGCTTGCAGATCTGCTCCACAGTCACTGCAGTGGGGCAGACATACACTCACATCATCTTAGGAGATCATTGCAGGTTTTCAATGTTCCTTGTGTTTCTTATTTCTTTAGCAGACAGAAGGTGGAGCACAGACAGACGGACAACAGTCACAGACACAAAGTAGTGAAAATTCAGAGAGTAAATCCACACCCAAGCGACTACATGTCTCTAATATTCCCTTCCGCTTCCGAGACCCTGACCTCCGGCAGATGTTTGGGGTAAGTCTCTGATATCTTTTTATGGATTTAACTAAAACAATTTAATTCACCAGAGGTACTACTAGTCATTAGGACTTCAGGGTAAAACCGTAAGGAAGTTAAGAGAGAGCCTTGAATCACTGTTGTTATCTGTATGGAAACCTTTCATAGTCACCTTACCTGCCGCAGACATTTGCACTTCTAGTTGTCACATAGACACACAAGCTACATGCAGCATTTGTCTAGGACTGAGGTGGTTCTTGTTTAAGACGTGACATCCACTGAGATGGCTACCTTCCTCACACACCAACCTTAGTAAACATGCTGGTAATATTCTTGGTTTCACTAGAAAAGCAAACATCCAGTCTTTTATAGCATGATTCCTAAACCTGTAGGTGCATTGGAAATCCTCTGGGGAGCCTCAAGAGTACTGCCCAGCCCAGGTGTGATTTAGCTGACCGAGTGCAGTGTGAACCTGTGCACTGTACAAGGTCCCCACAGGATTCTGTGTGTTTCTCAGTACAGTGACATTCTCCTGATCCGTCACCACCTTCCACCCTCACTGTTCTCCTTATTTCTCTTGTTGAGGATGATGAATGCAGCTCTCTACCTCTGTACTGTCTCGGGACATATGCAGTGCAGGTAATTCAGGTTTGCAGGTGGCTCCTTTTAAATGAGGCAGATAGGGAATGAGATTTTAAAGAGCCCAGGATCAAATCCTAGTTACTTAGGACCTTAGGAGATTCATGTCATCTCTTTTTAAACCTTGATTTGAAGTTGATATGAGATTAAATTTATATCTAAAAAATCTCTAACTTGAGTGTTTAGAAGAAAATGAAGCAACAACTGTAAAAGCAGGTCATACCCAGGGCTTTGTTTTCCATTCCTTCCTCCCTCAGTAGTGTCAAGGCCAGCATCTACAATATGCTGTGGAGCACTGGTTCCCTAACCATGAGCTCCTTCAGCTGTTATATCCTCCCCAAATCACCATCAAACGCAAAACTATAATAGCACGAATTCATGTTGCTGAAGGTGAATAGTTGTTAATTTTTTTTAAGCCTGTGTGTTGCTGTCTATTTTATTTTGGCAATTAACTTGACCTGGGACAAGAAATAGTCAATAGTTCCCTAAACATTTCATAAGGACAGCTGACTGCTCTGTCAGAACAGATGCCCTGCTCTGTATTGGTCATGCCACCTCACGGTGGCATGGCTCAGAGCCAAGTCTGTCACAGCTGAGTACCTGGATATACTTTTGCCACTAAAGAAAAGGTCAGACTTGAGGTATAATCTTGGGGTACTTAAAGAGCTGCACCACATAGCATGGTGCAGGCTGTATTCCATCTTCGGAGAGAAGAGAGCAGTATAAAGAAAGGACAGTACAGGGCTGAGCTCTTGTGGGTGAAGGCGTGTTCTGAGAGAATGGGTTGCTTGCTGTTCTTCTGACCATCAGAGAAGCAGAGACCTGGTCTTGAGTGTGGAAAATGGCAGGCAGGTTTCTCCTAAGCCAAAGGGATAGTGGCCTCCCAAGAACTGCCTAGGCCTTTCAGTGAGTCCCCAAAATGGCTCATACCTTTTCCTAAAGCATAAAGTGGGAATTTTCTTTTCTTTTTGAAAGACATCTAGGTGTCTCTTTTCTTCCACGTGGTTGATGCCCATCCTTAAACAGTAACCCTGGGAAAGAGCAGGAATCCACACTGCACCGTTAGCTCTGTGAACTTCCACCACACATACATCAGCCCTGTTCTTCTTAACCATAAAAAGAGGGCAGACCTTGATCCAAAAAAAATTTCTCTGAAAGAGCTGGGGAAATGACCCAGCTGTTAGAGCACATGCTGCTGTTACAGAGATCTAGAGTGCAGTTCCCAGCAACCACCCATGACTCCAGGCCCAAGAGTTCTAACACTGTCTTCTGGTCCTCAGGGGCACCCCCACAGCTGTGGGCATGCATGCACACACATAAACACACACACACAAATAACACAACCTCTATATAAAAGATGTTACAAGAATGCAAGGGAGGCGAGGCTGTGGTGGTGTGTGCCTTCAGTCTCAGAGCCAGAGAGGCAGAAGCAGCAGATCTCTGAGTTCAAGGACAACCTGGTCTACAGAGCAAGTTCCAGGGCAGCCAGGCTAGGACTTCAAGAGACCTGAGTTGGGGGGGCGGGGGGGTACTGCAATAGAAAAGGGTTTGAAAATGCTAACACTCCGTGTTAGTTCTTGGAAGCTAGGCATGGAATCTGAGTATGTCTTACTGATTGAGACACTGACAATTTAGTATGAAAACAGCATTTCTGGGTTATGTTTTTCTATTTTTCAGAGCTTTTTTTCCTCCAACCTCCAAACCTTATAATTTGGTTTGAAATTCAAATGAAGCAGCTAATGGGGGACAGGTCAGATGCAGTGCTGCCAAGGAGAAACCCACGGCCTCCCTCTCAGGCTGTGGCCTAGCAGGTTGTCCCACTAGCACCTCCTCCAGGCATAGCCCCTATGTGGGTGTACGTGAGCATAGAGCCTATTGGCTTTGTATCTTTTAGCTCTGAGATATTTAAATAATTATTGAACAGATTGGTACTTAGAAATATTCCTGATATCTGTTACAGAACTATTAAAATGGCAAATAAGTGGAATCATCCCTTTATGTCCAAATGTTTTAAGTGTGACATAATGTTGTGTCACATATAGAAATTATTGGGGTCAGTCATCCACAGTTTCAAAAGACAAGAGCAGTGTGTGGCATGCATCTGGTGCCATGTCTGTATAAAGCATAGGCAGCCGTGGTTGATCTCTATTTTCTGTTTTCTTTTTCCATTTTGTTTATATTACCTGAATTTTGTACAATTTTTAAGGGAGGTGGGACAGTAGCCGACCTCCCTGACAATGTACCCATTCTGCTTGGTAAGATAGAATGTTTTTTACAATCGAGACAATAAAATAAGACAGTAGTTAGAAAGGGACCAGGCAGCCGGGCGGTGGTGGCACATGCCTTTAATCCCAGCACTTGGGAGGCAGAGGCAGGCGGATTTCTGAGTTCGAGGCCAGCCTGGTCTACAGAGTGAGTTTACAGAGAAACCCTATCTCGAAAAACCAAAATAAATATATATATATATATATATAAATAAATAAAAAGGACCAGGCCTTGGCCACACTGACTTGGTCCCCAGACAGTGGCTTCAACTGGTAGACGTGGATGGCCTGAGGGAATGAAAGAACCACTGGCCCTGCCCCCGGCAGTGTGGCTTTCAGAAGCTTACTTTAGGTCTCCTGAGAGGTGGAACTTGGAGTTAAATGAGCACTAGTTCAAAGAAGAAAAAAGCTGACCCCTTCGTAAGAGAGGCTTTGTTAGCTTTAAGGCTAACCTTAAATAAATGTTTCTGTTTTTGTCTCTGCAGCAGTTTGGCAAGATCCTAGATGTGGAAATAATCTTTAATGAGCGCGGCTCCAAGGTAAGCCCTGTGTCTGCATCTCATGCAGCTCCCCTAAGACTTGTTTCATTGGAGCAGGGCACAGAATTGGGGCCCACGCTGCACAAGTCTACCAAGTGTCCTCCTTGGGTTAGGGTCTCCAGAAAGAGGCTGTTGACATTGAGAGAAATTAGAGAGGAGTGAAGCAGTTCCAAGGACAGAAGGCAGGTTCCTCAACCAGCCTGGGCTGCCTTAAAAGAGGAAACAAGTCAGCTTGGGAAGTAAATGCCTAGATGTGCTGAGAAGAAAGCCGTGAGGGCTTTCTCTCACTCAGCCAACTCACCTGTTCTCTTTGGAATAAATTTTGTCAAGTCTCCTCCCATAGTAGTGAGGTGCTCTGTCTCCTGGAGTCACAGCCCAATAAATAAGTGAGCTTCAGGGTGCAGCCGCTCCAGGCTCACAAAGTTAGGTGTTATATTTACTAATGAGAGTAGTATTGCTTTGAAAGCAGCTTTATCTAGTTTCTACCGTGTTCTGTGTAGGGCTTACATTTCTGTCTCAATTGTTTTCCTTGTTGAAGAGTGAATTTAAAACTAATTTTTATTTGGTCATATCTGCCTCTTTCAAAATAGCTCTTGGCCATGATTGAAGTCCTAAGATCTAATTTAAGGAAAAGCTGAATGCAGTAAATGAGTTAACATTTACCTTTTCAGTCCACTGCAGATGCCTGTGCTTTAGTAGTTGCTAGCCCTCACCTCCCGCCCACCTGCACAGACGCACACATGCACACTGTTCCGAAGCCTCAGTATTCTTGCCTCCCGAATATAGTGTCGGATGACTGGTATTTATTCATTGTTAAAGAGATAACTATACTTTAAGCTTCCAGCTTTCAGTTAAAACAAACAGAAAAAAAGATTAATATGTCTATACAGACCTTCCTCCAGCATTTAACCTGGTAAGTGTCTTAGAGTCTGTTCACTAACCCATAAAACTTGTGATGCTCGTACTTCTGAACATTTATTTTTATTAAGCATTTAGCTACAAGTGGGAAAGGACCCATGGCCTTGAGGTTGGAGCACATGAATGAAGGTGAAAGTGAGGTCAGTAAGGGTGGTCCTTGATCACACTGGTTATCCAAAGTAGTTAACTGAGACATTTGTGGGTTTAAGTTGTGTGTACTTCACATAACCTTTGTTAAGCTATCCCACTCGGAAGGCCAGTGCAAGTGCCCAGGCACTAAGGAACTGCTCCTCACAGAAAAAAAGGATTGAAATCTTGTGAAGCAAGGGAAATTGATCTTTCTAAAGGCTTTTCGATGACTTCAGGATTCACCTGCTACCAATATTTAATCTCACCTTAACCAGTTACCTCTCCCGAGTAATTTAATTTTAAAATAATTGCACCCGCCTGCCTTTTATCCCCTGAGGACTCTAGAGCTGTGTGTTGCCTCAGTAGCTCTAAGTAGTGTCTTCACTTGCTGTCTTTGGCAGTGGCAGTATAGACACTGCTAACTGGCAGGTGTATCCAGAGTGAAGCAGAGAATTCAGAATCACCCTGGTCCTGCATCAGGGCTGGGAAAACCCTGGATGGGACCTTTGAACCCCACTCCAAAGCTTTCAAAAATGTGATTGTGGAGTCAGACTCCTAATGTCTCCTTTGGGATCCACCTAAAAGAAAGAATAAACTTTTCCTTTCTTTTTTCTGTTTGTTTTGTTTTAGGTTTTTGGATTTTTTTTTTGTTTTGTTTTGTTGAGACAGGGCTTCGCTATGTAGCCCTGGCTGTCCTAGAAAATTCTCTATGTAGACCAGGCTAGCCTTGAACTCACTGAGATCCACCTGTCTCTGCCTCCCAGCACGCTGGGATAAAAGGCATGCACTGTAACACCTGGTTTCTCATTTCTTTTATATATTTGGAGTTGATTATAAAATTTCAGAAAGACTTTATTGTGGTACTGTGGTTTTAGCAATTGCCCTGCCCTGGCTTTTAAACAGAGTGTTTTCTATGCAGAAATTAGCTTTCTTAAAATTTTTAGGTAGTAATGAAAAAAATGTAGTCATAAATAAGTCTGAGATAAGTGATAGTGACATGTAAATTACTGTTTAACCAAATTATGCTAGAGGAGAAAAATACCCTCTGCTACCTATGCTGGGTCTGGAGGCCAGGACCTTCCCCCCTGAAGCACTTGGCCAGTGGGCTACATCTCCAAGCTGTCTTCTTTAGAGTGAGTTAATTTGGAAAGGTGGTGAGCAATGGTCTCTGCACCCTCTGCTCACCCTCTCTAGCACTTCCTGGAGGGTCTGTTGTGCTCTACAAAGCACTGATTGCCTCCTGTTTCACTGTTACCTTTTGCTTTGCCTGTCCTTTGAATTATGCAAAGAATAATAGGCTGTAACACTATTTCTTACTCTGTGTGAATTGATTGTCATTTTATTCTTTTCTCTATAAAAGCAGCTGTGTCTAAAAATTCTGAGCAATTGAAACAAAAATAGTCTTTGCCTTTTAAAAATGTATAAATCAAATATGAGAATACTCCTGACCCTACAAAAGAGCTCATTTCCCCAAAAGGAATCTAGAAAAGTGTGAGTTGTACATAGCTTTCAAGAGTCTCAGACTTCACTAGTAACAGCAGGGTATTGAGATAATCGTGAGGTAATTTAGGTAGACTGATGATTTGTTTTAGATTAGCCCAAGTTTATTCCTGTTATCTTAACAGCTATCTGTAATACCCCTGTCTTCCTCAAAATGTCTCATTTAAATAATAAACTACAGTATTACTCTCCTTGTAGGTTCTTTAAAGCATCTTTTTAGAGGAAAAGCAGGTTCTTAATGAGAAGTAGAAGTCAAAAGTAAACATAACAGAGCGTGTCCACCGTGAGTCTGATTTTTATTTCCACCCTGGTGTCTCACGGACTCTTCAGCAGAACCCTGAGTGATGGCTCCCAGGATCTTGAGCTGGTAGACTGTGCTAGCAGCAGCCCGTGCCCAAGAACATTCTCCTGTGTTCATCCCACTATTGAGGGGACCTCCCACTCTCTTCACTCACTGCCACCAGCTACGAGGCAGCTCTGTGTTGGCTGCCGTGTGTGTTGACTTGTGCCAGAGCTGCTCTCCTTCCTTTTCTCAGGTGGATCCCTCAGGACAGGCTGGAGTGTGGGCAGATGCGCACTCTTCTCTTCCTCGGACACAAGACCGAGGCTCTGGTTTCTTGACCATTGCTTTGGCTTTTGATTTCACTTGAAGAGAAATTATTTATTTCTAAGTATGGTCAAAAGATTTTCTTTGAAGAATGCTAAGTGGGCCTATATGATTTTCAGTAAGATTGATAGATAATGATGACATGAAATGTTTTCTACTGTACTTAAAACTGAATTAACAATATGTATGTCCAGAAGGCTTCATTTATTTTTCTTGTTACCACTTTATGGGTTTTAGTTGGCTTTTTCTTTCTTTCATTTATTTTTTAATTTCTGTGTTCTGGCCATACCCAGGAGATCCATCTGCTTTTGATTTCTCCCTTTAAAGTTACATGGTAAATTTTCTTTCTCATTCTTCTGAGATGGAAAAATTCAAAAATGATACAAAATTTTAAAATATACATATATATTTTATACTGTTTATCCTATTGCTTGTTACATATTATTACAGCCTGAGGCCAGATCAAAAGGTAACAGTTACTCTGCTCCTGTGTGTCATGATAAATGGGTGTCAAGGCAGGAACAAACACACTATTCTTCCTATGGAAGTTGGACCTTAGCCACGCACCTAACATGATACTCTGTTTAAGTACAGTTAAAACAGTTGGGAAGCAGCCAATGCAACCCTAGCAATTTTGTTAACATTGACGGAACTGAAAACTCTAAAGCAAGTATGTCGGAACCTGTGTTGTCCGCTGTGGCACCACTAGTTGGAAACATGAAGGAGTCTAAACTGAGATTTGCACTATACACACACTTGAGACTGCAGAGGGCTTAGCTCAGAGAGCACACTAGGACCTGTGCATGGGTAGGGTGTCCTAGAGCTGTCACATTGAGATGACAAGACATGACATACACTGGGTTGATCTCCCTCTGTTATTTTAATGTGACTATCAAGATTTAAAGTATATGTAGCACACATGGTTCTGTTGGGTAGTGTTAGTGTAAGCAAATGTGGCAACTTTTCCTAATGAAAAGCAAGTTTACTTTTTGTTATCTGTTTTCATTATGGGGGTTAAATAAAAATCATTGCCCTACACACTTGAACTAAGAATTTAATAGTAAATTGGGTGTGGTGGTACACACCTTTAATCCCACTACTCTGGGAGGCAGAGGCAGGCAGAGTTCTGAGGCCAGCCTTGTTTACATAGAGAGTTCTGGAACAGCCGGACTATGCAGGTGGTAATCTTGTCTCAAAAACAAACAAACAAACAAAAAGATCTTGTGAGTATTACCTGTATTACAAATTATATGATATATTTATTATACTAATGACTAGTGCAGGTTCTGCTCTATATTTCAAAATTAACTCATGCTCTTTTTTATTTTGACTGCTCAAGTAAAATGTGTTGAGTTTAGACACGGTTTTAATTTTTCCCCCTTAAGACTGGAAATACAAATTGAATTTACTCTCAGTTCATTTTTGAAGGATAGAGAAGTACATTAAAGCCTGATTTTCTGGAGCAGGTTTTCCTGGGGGTGACCCTTATGCCCAGAGAAGCTGAAGCTATCTATAATCCCTGCCTTGCCCTTCTGGGCCTCCAGAGGATATCTGCTGCGACTGGACTATGGCCCCCTGTTTTCAGGACCAGTATGAGTGGCCTGGCCTTTCTGAAGCTGCTGTTACTAGATTCTGGGGTCAGACTCTCCTTTCCTTTATAAATACCAATACTGTGAGGACCTGGATTATCACGCTTATCTCCTCCCTACCTTGAAATCATTTCATCTAATTGTATTTACAAAATCCCTTTTACCTTGCAAGATAAACATATTCTGTGGCTTCAGGGATTAAGAAATGAGGAACTTGGGGGTGGTGAACAGTACTCTGCCTGCACAGGATCTGTTTTTCTTCAAAGAATGAAATCTTACCTCTGTTTCCTATTAGAGAGCCCCAACCATCAAGAGACCCTGTTCCTCCTTTCACCAAGGAAGACTTGCTGGAAACACTGGTTTAGTTTGATATCTGTGGTATCTTGACTAGCATTTCCTTTAGCGTTTGATCATCTTAGAATATAAAACACTTTAATACAGACAGTTGAAAATGTAGTTTTTCCTTCAACTAGTCATTATTGGGAAAACCTAACATAGATATGAATGTTAAACTTTGTCATTTGCAGATCAAGAATTGTCCCTGCCTGTAATACCATGTCTGTTCTTTGACATAGTTACTATGTTGCTGGTGTCTCATTCACATATCCCAAAAGAGAAGATATCAGAGTCATTCCTCAGTTGGATTTGAAAAAGAAATGAGGACTTGCAAAATAATGTCACTGAGTAAATAGAGTCCCCACACAGACTGGCTAAGTCTGAGTTTTGATTTCCTTACCACTAACTGGATGTCAGAGGGTATTTCCCTCTCATTTGAAATCATCTCTTTCCCTTTAGAGTGAATCTACTGTATCTGCCCTTATGCTGCCCTGTTCCCCATAGTTGTACTAGAACATGTATATACAGTTTGGATGGACAGTGCATATAGGCTGTCACAGTGTATAAACCAAGTGTGCATTTTCACATAAACTTTAGAGTCAGCTTACAATTTATTAGCTTAACCAAAGACATACGAGTTATGACTCTGAGAATCAGTTGGAATATAGTTTATAGTTCTTCTCAGGTTCATAAGACAACTCGGGATGTAGAACTGGAAAGGTGAGTCAACAGGTTATAGGTGTGTTATGTTTGGTTCCTAGGATGCAAGTCAAACAACTCACAGCCTCCTGTAAACCCAGCTCCAGGGGGACCTGATGCCTCTGACTTTCTCAGGCCCCTGCACCTAATGTGTGCACAGACACACAAAAGTAAAACCCTCCCAAACTCATCCTCACTCTTCCTGACCCTTCTTAAAATCTTGCCTGCCAATTCGTAGATTCTTGGGTAGAAGAATTGGCTTCTTGTCCTCAGAGTCTGTTTATCTTCAGAGAAAAGAAAGACACTGGCATCCTTCATAACTTGCCTTTAGTACCTCAAGGTTGTCAAAGTGGCTACAATATGTTAATATTACATTTGTTTCTGAAAATACTTTCCTATTACTATTTTCAACCAGTGTATATATTCTGTAAGAGAGTGCAAAAAAGTTGCCCAAGTATTCCACCACAGTAAACATTCATTTTTCCTCTGTCCACAGAGCATGCCGTCCTATGGTATTTGTAGTGGTACACAGGTGTGGGCAGAGATCATTTATTAGAGACTTTCAGACACTACCTCCCCAACACGACCAGTTAGATTGCTAAGGGATCGTTCCACCCTTGCTTTTGTAAAGATCTGTTTGGGTTTTTGTCGTTGTTTTTGTTTGTTTTGGTTTTGTTGTTTGGTTTGATTTGATTTTGGTTGTTTGAGACAGGGTGCCTGTGTATAGTCCTGGCTCTCCTGGAACTGCTCTGTAATCAGACTGGCCTCAAACTCAGAGATCTGCCTGTCTCTGTCTCCCTAGTGCTGAGAGTAAAGGAGTACACCACCATTTCTGGCTCTGTAAAATCTGATTAAGATGGGGTTTTATATATGGAGGCATGCCAGTGCTGTTAGGCTTCAGTGACTCCTCAGAGAATCCAGAGAGTTCCCCTTTACAGGTGTAAACTGCCTGAGAAATGACGTAGTTATAGGTGTAGGGGATGGGTACTTAATGAGGTAGTCATGTATAGTCTTGCTGTCATCACATGGTGAGTGAGCTGCCCCTGGGAATAGCAGAGGGTACAAAAGTTAGACCCTGGCCCTTTTGTTTGTCAGCTCTGTCTTTGTATTCGATACAGGGCACATTATACTAACCCTGACCTGCGTGGTAGCTGGTGCATTACCTCCTTCACGGCGTCTTCCCTATGGAACAGTGGATAACCAGTTTCTAACATTCCTCACTCCTGATGCTTGTTCACTGATTATTCCTGCTTTTCCTCCTGGAGGAAAAAATCACTAATTTGCCTTCAACAGCAGAGATAGACATCAACAGATGTATGATATAGGTAGTTTTCTAAAATTCAGCTATACACACATTTTCCATAAAGTGCCAATCTGACTGTTTAAAATTGTTGCTGAAGAAAAATCCTAGTTGTTCATTTCTGGTGAGAGTTACGCTTGCTTACACAGCTGTTACCCACAGAACTAAGCTTCACTACTGTCTTAAGTTATCCTACTCCCAAAAGAAAGTAGTGTAAGACACAGGTAACACTGTGCCTTACACTAACCCCTTTATATCTCATTATGTAACCTTGAATGTAAGTTTTTACACAGCAGCTAGTGGAGAAGTATAGATTTCTGGGTCAGAGAGTCAGTTGAGAGAAAAACAGGGTCTAGAAAGATAGCTCAGTTTGTAAAGTACTTCGCTTGCAAGCATGAGGACCCGAGTTTGATCCTCAGCACTCACATTAAGAAAGAAGACATATATAGAGATGGCCTGTTGGAGCAGTGAAGACACTGCTTCTATCTCTGCCCTGCCCTCCACCTGCACCAGTGCATACATGTGCACATAATAATAGCTTTATGGTTTGGTTTGGTTTTGTATGTTCAGATTTTTGGTTGAATAGTTTGACCTGAGTAACTTCCTACCTTAATCTTGATCTGGCCTCACGTATGTTATATTTTATTTTATTGTTATTATGATTAATTAAGTTACTGTTATTATTACAGTTCTTTATCCTTTTATTGGGTTTAAATTTCCCTTTACAAAATATGCATGGATCAAAAATGTGCCTTTGGAAGAAATTGCTGGTGTTAGTTGTGCTGGCGTCACTTCATACTGTGATGTTTTCTGTTGACCAAGAGATGAGTATTTCAATATAACGATGTGCATGTTTTCCCCCCTTCTCCCGCTGCATGCAGGGATTCGGGTTCGTAACTTTCGAGAATAGTGCTGATGCAGACAGGGCCAGGGAGAAATTGCACGGCACCGTGGTAGAGGGCCGTAAAATCGAGGTGCATGTCTTCAATAATTCAATTTCTTGTTTATAGTTTTCTTTGTGTACTGCCTCACTTCACCTTTGGACCCCTGTCTTGTCCATGTGTGCACTCTATCTGTGTGTGCACTCTGTCTGTGTGTGCACTATGTGTGCACTCCTGTCCGTGTGTGTGCACTCTCTCTGTGTGTGCACTCCTGTCTGTGTGTGTGCACTCTCTGTGTGTGTGCACTGTGTGTACACTCCTGTCTGTGTGTGTGCACTCTGTCTGTGTGTGTGCACTCCTGTCCATGTCTGTCTTCGCCTCCTTGCTCTACACTGTAAAAGTAACAATCCTGTCGGCTTCTCCCTTGCTCTTGGTTGTTCGAGGGTTAATTTGGAGGGTGGGGAATGTGTGCTTACCTGTTTTTCACTCACTTTTCCCCCCTCTTCCAAAATGTTCATCCTTCTGCTCTCTTGATTTTTTTTTCCTTTGCTTCAGTTTGCAAGACTCTGAATTCCTATAATGAGGCCTAAGCAAAACTAACTTCAAAAATGTCTAGAAACTATCTAGCTTATAGCATTGTATCTTGGAGGCCAGTTCCCCTCCAAGTGTGTTTGATAAGTGTGACTAGGTGATTATAGCGGTTGGGGGGGGAGGGGTCAGAATCCAAAACTCTTGATAGTTTTAAATTTTACTTAATACTGAGAACTTCGAGGCTTGATTCCAAAGTTGACAAATAGCAGTTTCAACAAAGGGTTCAAGGGCAGCTGGTGGCACTGATGGACAGTTGTTGTGATTGTGAAGTCAGCCCTGGGTTCACCAGTATAGAGTGACTAATAGATTGAAGGTTAACTGGCTCCTCTCCCCTTTCCCAGTTTTTTAAAGTATTAAATATAAAAGCCACCATTTGAGTAAGATGTCTGCATATTTTGCTTTTTTTCCCCTTTCCAATGGTTTAGCATTTAGGGCCCTTCACTTGCCTCCCTCTTTCCATGGTAACTATACACAATGCTGGCGGTGCCCATTGGCGGTAAGTGAATTGAAAGTGCTAGAGAAGAAGCTTTTAAAAAATGTAATCACAAAACAATTAAGAGAGAAAAAGTCCATCTGCCATCTCACATTAACACTACCAGATGTGGTTTGACTTGCTTCTCTTCCTTCCCGCCCCTTTTATTTTCACTGCTGTGGGGTGATGTCGCCTGGACTTTGGATGTACATCCTGTCTTGTGGCAGTCTGAGCTGTTTGGTTACTGACTTCATGGTGATTTTTTTTCCCCTTGCGCATCTTACTCAGAGTTACTGAACTCCAGTTTGGCTGGTTTTATTAATGCACTCTGCCCCCTTCCCCAACCCCATGCAGCTCTTTCCTGCTGACACCCTCCTCATGTTCTCTCCTATTCTCCCCTTCCACTATGTTCAGTTTCCCTGACTTCCCATTCCCGCCCCTTCCTTTCTTCCTGTCTGGAGCTGTGGGTGTCTCTTGCTGACTGGTAGTGTCTGCTTGGTTCTGGCTGGTTTTCCTTTGAGTTGCTTGGTGGCTCACTGCTCTAGCAGCTGGTTCAAGCCTCCTCCATTCCAGCCTTGCTGCTCACCTTCCCTCTTCTTTCCGAGTTGTTTCTTTTCTTTGTGTGTGTTAACTGCATGCTCTCAATCTCATTGTTGTTGTCTCACATTCTTTCTTTGTAAATGTGAAATGTTTACATTATCTGGTGGTCAAACTAGAGTAAATGGAGTTTCAAGCTGTCTTCACACAGGAAGGGGGAGAGGGTCATAAAATATATCTGATGTCTTTAAATTCTACTTTTACCCAAAATTGGTCTTCTTAACATAAAGCTACTACAATGTATATCCCTAGAGGCAAAGTAAAATGACCTTGGTAGCACACGCCTATAATCTAAGCATTTAGGAGGTTGAGGTAGGAGAATCACAGATTTGAGACTAGCCTGGCTACATAGCAAATTCTAGACTCACCTGAGCTTCCTAGTGAGAATTTGTTTTTAAAAAAAAAAAAACAGATGAGACATATTTCTATTTCATAATATCCAAGCTCAAGGCAAGCTGTGGGTGAGTTTATGATGAGGCTCTCAAGTTGGTCCTGGGGCCACCCACAGTGCCCTGGCTTCTGCTGCTCCCCTCCTTTCTCCTTACTTTAGCTTGGAGAAAGCCTCATACATGCTCCTCATGGGGTAGAGGACCACAAGACGGGAGAACTAAGCAGTCACTCTTCACTGCTGAGCACCTGTGCCAAAGACCCTCAGAAACTTCATCTTAAATGACTATTCCATGTGATCTAGAAAAGTCAGGATGGTCCTACAGACTGCCACCATGGGAATCTTTAGTTCCTCTGTTTATTTGCTAATTCCAAACAGTTAAAACCAAAAAAAAAAAAAAAAAAAAAAAAAAAAACCAAACAAAAACAAAAAACAAAAAAGATGTAGAACATCAGAACAGGATATGACATTAGCATCATGGCTCAGGTGGCAAGCCTCTGTTTTATTAACAAGCTTCAAAGTTCTTTTGTAGACATATTTGTTCCTATTTCCTGTTTTCCAAATTGTCCTCAGTAAAGAGACATCTTAAGGTTGTACAGAGAACTTGTAACTGCACAGTTTCTCTGCAGTGCTGAAATGTAGAACAGCCATAGTTTTCTATTTGGAGACCAAGAAACTACATTTTACTCTTGTTAGCCTCATTTAATAAACACATTAAAATTCTATGAATATGATATTGTGTTATTTATCTATATGCTATCAAAATTTTACTTTTTAAATTGTGCACTGTGTTACTGGCTGAGCAGTGTTGTGTCCCCTAACGTGTCTCTCCCCGACCCTCTTGTCTGCTCATTATTTTTAGGTGAATAATGCTACAGCACGGGTCATGACCAACAAGAAGATGGTCACACCATATGCAAATGGTGAGGAGTTACAAGCTGCCTTGGGGAAACCTTTGTTCTTACGTAGATATATGAAGTTTTTGTGACTTCCTAGGACCATCAGCTCAATTCACATTTGACCTCTTAGAAAAATGTTTTATCTTTACAGATTATTTTTTTCCCTTAGAATTAAGCTAAGCTTTTAACTTACAAAGGTGTTTTGTTCTCATTAACTTTTTTATTTATTTATGTATATGAATACACTGTAGCTATCCACAGACACACCACTAGAGTGCATCAGATCTCATTTCAGATGGTTGTTAGCCACCATGTGGTTGCTGGCAATTGAACTCAGGTCCTCTGGAAAAACAGTCAGTGCCCTTAACTGCTGAGACATCTCTCCAGCCCTCTCATTAACTTTCTACACAGTATGTGCCACTTGAAGAAGCTACTTGCTAAAGCAGATGAGGTAGCCCATAAGCACCTACCTCCTCAGTCTGTAGCTCCTTGTAACATGGGAATTGCCCACAGATCCTTGGAGACCCAGGTATGATTTTCTACTGATTCCTCTTCACCTGGGTGTGAGGAGTGATTAGTGAGAAGGAAAACCTAGCTTCTTTTATAATTCTAGATTCTTTGCTTTCCCTAAGACCTGTCAGTAATGACCATGGGGCTTTAGGGTGTAGCTTTTTATTCTTTGATGACAAGTTATATAGTGAGTCTAATAAACATTTGTGAGAATGGGATTTTCAGTGATGGACTGGAAAGGGAAAAAGCATTAACCCATGCAAGCCTGAAATCTTGAGTTCAGTAACCGGAACCTATGTGAAAATCCATGTGTGCTGGTCCACATCTGTAATCCCATGTATGGTGGTCCATATCTGTAATCCAAGCACCTTAGGCAAAAGTTTGGGCCAGCTAGCCTGAAATATGCCCTGGCAGAAACAAGAGGCCTTGCTTCAGCAACAGGAAGAGGAGGACTGACTTCAAGAAGTTTTCTTCTCATCTCCACCACCCTTCGTAGCACACACACACACACCTATACTCTAAACACAAAATAAGTTTAAATTGTTTTCTAAAGTGCAGAACTTAGGGCTGAAGTAACAGCTCAGGTTAGCTGATCTTGCAGAGGACCCAAAATCAGTTCCCAGCATCCATGTCAGGTGACTCTGAACAACCTCTAACTCTAGCTCTGGGGATGAATGTGTGCGCACTCATGCACACAACCTGAGCATTTTATTCATTTTGGGAGGCATGTGTAGGTCAGAGGGCACCCTAAACCTTCATAAGTCTGTTCTCTCACCATTTGGGTCCCAGGCCTCAAACAGTGGTAAATGCTTTTACTCACTGAACCATTGTGTTGGTTGATCCTCAAGAGCATTTTTATTAGAATATGAGATTGAGATTGGCTAGAGAGTTATTTCAGCTAGATAACGGTGGCTCATGCCTATAACCTTGGCACTAAAACAGGAGAATAATGAGTTCCAGAGCACATAGTCTGGGCTACATTGGGCCTGGTAAGTAATTAAGACACTTAACTCCAAGCCTGATGACCTGAATTCTTCCACACCAGCTTCTGTATATCGTCCTCTCACTAACACACACACACACACACACACACACAGGGAGGAAGGGAGAGAGAGAGGAAGAGAGAGGGTTGGAGGGAGAAGGAAGAAAAATCTGTAACTTCGCTATAACTGGCCTTTCCTTCTCTCCATTCCTATATTCCTAGCAATGGCAGTGGCTAGGGAGAGAAATGGATGAAGAGCCACCCCCTCCAGAAAGTGCAATGGCAGGGTGTGTTTCTTCTTGTATATAAAAGTCAATATCTACTTCTTAAGTTCTTATATAGCATTCTACTCACAACTAGGGAGGTAACATGCATTGCTTGCTCACAAACAATACTTGGCATATTATATACATATTATATACTGTAAGTATATAAAGAATTAGAATGTTGAAGCTGAGCAATGTCAGGGTACGCCTTTAATCGCAGTACTCAGGAGAAGTAGGACACCCAAGTCTACACAAAGAAACTGAGAAACTGTGTCTCAAAAAAAAAAAAATCCAATATAGTATTTGGAAACTCAACATTTCTAAATCTTGAACTTAATGTCTAGTCTGATATCCTTCGGAGTCTTGAGTAACATGCTCATTAAAATGTTAATTATAAATTAAAACCTGAAGCCATGCACAGAATATGGGAATGAACTTCACATTTCAATCCTGCCTTTGTTTCCCTCTCTACTTGGTAAACCCCAATTTTTACTCTGAAGGGAGATTTCCATTTATACACAAAACTTGTTCGGTATAACTGCATATGCCATCAAGTTCCAGGTTGGTTTGGTTTTTGAGACAGGGTTTCTCTGTGTAACAGCCCTGGCTGTTCTGGAACTTTGTAGACCAGATTGACCTTAAACTCACAGGCTCACCTCTGCCTCCCGAGTGCTGGGATTGAAGGCATGTGTGCACCGCTGCACCTGGCTCTGGGTCAGATTTTAATTCAGTCTGAAGGTGCCTTTGTGAAGCGTCTAGTGTAACAACTGTTAAGGTGGCATGTAAGGAAGTGTGTTGGCATGTGGTAGGGTACCAAATGATAGCTGTTCTGATTTCTTTCCTCCTAAGCTCAGAGCAGGCCCTCTCAGGACAGTTCTGAGCCCAGTCTGCCAAACTCCACAGTGTATTTCTGGTTCCTCTTCTTCACACTCCCTCTCCATCTCCTCCATTTTGTTTTTCTGTTCTAGTTAGTCTGATTCTGTGATAAAACAGACAAAAAGCAACTTTGGGGGGCCACAGCTTTGCTTTATCATTAAGGGAAGTCAGGGCAGCTTTCAAGCAAAAACTGTAGAGGGTGCTGCTTAAAGACTATACCATTACCCTTTCCTGTAAACTCTGACCTGGGATAGGAGGAAAAACAGCCCCAAGGTGCCTGAAGCCAGCTTGACCTGCACAGTTCACCCCTGTCCTCTTCTGTTTCAGGCTGGAAGTTAAGCCCAGTAGTTGGAGCTGTGTATGGCCCTGAGTTATATGCAGGTACTAGTACTCTGCTTTCCTGTCTGCTACTTAATGGCACCTGTTGTTTCTTATTTGGCTATGTCTTTGTAACCTTTGTGGGGTTTGTTTTTTGTTTTGTTTTTAATGCACTTAGCATCCAGCTTTCAAGCTGATGTGTCCCTGGGCAATGAGGCAGCTGTGCCCTTGTCAGGAAGAGGAGGCATCAACACTTACATCCCTCTAATCAGTAAGTAGCCTACACTGACCTGCTGTGGGTTTTGACTGTTGCCACATGTGCTAGTCCGGTCTGTTTTTGTTCTAGCATAATGCAGAACTGGTGGAAAAGAACCATTCTTGAGAGAATAATAGATACCACAATGCCCTGTTTTATGTAACTCACACTAGAAGCATCCACAAAACGAAAATCACTGGAAAGTGTACAGATGAACATGTAAATATCCATCTGGATGTGATCTTAAGGATCATAAGGGCCAGGCAGTGGTGGTGTATACCTTTAATCCCATTTTGGGAGGCAGAGGCAGGTGGATTTCTGAGTTCAAGGTCAGCCTGGTGGTCTACAGAGTGAGTTCCAGGACAGCCAGGGCTATACAGAGAAACCCTGTCTCAAAAAAACCAAAAAAAAAAAAAAGATAAGGAGATCAGAAGATAAGAGCATGTGTGGCTACATTACTCTAGCCTGCTTGTCCAGCCCACTCCTGCAGTACCATCAACACAGTTCCAATGTCCGTGACAGGCCTTTCTTGCTGCTGTCACTTTTACCCAGGCCTGACTCTCCTGGCAAGAGGTGGAAGTAACCCAGATCCTGGCTACAGGGCAGCTGAGGAGGGTAACATTCCAGAGACCAGGCAAAGGCAGTGCAGCCTTTATTCCCAGCACTCAGGAGGCAGAGGCAGGTGGATCTCTATGAGTTTGAGGCCATTCTGGTCTACAGAACTAGTTCCAAGACAGCTGGGGTTACACAGAGAAACCTTGTCTTTTAAACTCCTGTGTATTCATCTATATTAAGGAAATTAAATGACAAATAAATTCTCTAAAAATTATTGTATGCCTTGGAGGTTAATACCATTAAAAATAGAAAGAAGTTTCATTTTGAGGAATAATTACTACATAATAACAGAGATGAAATTAATAGTTGACCAGTTAAAAAATTATATTAACTTGATTTAACTCAGCAACAGAAATTAAATTGTGTTCATCTTATCACAATAAGAATTTATCAGTTTTCATAATGACTGGAAAAACCTGGAAGAAACAGAGTAAACTCAAGATCTGTGACAAGTGAGGCATGGAGTCATTGTTGGTCATCCTATATCTCTTTCCATTTCTCCCCCAAGCCCCAGAGTCACTAGTGAATTAATAAGTATGCTTGCTATCTTTTCAGGAAAGATTTGGTGCCTGACTTTCTGCCTTTCCATTATTGATTCTCAGTCTAGCTTTGTACCAGCTCTTGAATGCAAGTTGAAATTTCTGTCATATTTTGGGTCTCCCTTTAGTTCCTGGCTTCCCTTACCCAACTGCAGCCACCACGGCAGCTGCTTTCAGAGGAGCCCATCTGAGGGGCAGAGGGCGGACAGTGTATGGTGCAGTCCGAGCAGTACCTCCAACAGCCATCCCCGCCTATCCAGGGTAAGCATTAGATTCCAAAATCGCCATTTCTAAAATAAGCAATTGGATACAAAAAGAAGGGAAGAAAGAGTGCTCTGGCCCTCCCTGATTTCTAGGATGTTGCTTGGCAGCATTAGGTGCTGTGTGAATATCTGCAAATTAATGGACTAAGGGCAAGAATCAAAATACAGAATTTTGACCAAGGGTCATCATTATATAAACACTCATTTTGGCCACTTTAAGCCTTCGTGATGACAGCTTAAGACAGTGGCCAGAGCCGTCTTGTGTTTGCTAGCAGTGTGTTGGCATGGAGTTCACTCAGCAGCGCACGAGTGTGGATTAACACTACTACAGAGAACTGAGGAGGGAGCTGGAGATCATAGTGCCAGACTGTGCTCTGCTCACCTGTCTCACCTCCCATGCTGGGCAGAGGCTAGCACATGCGCCCACCCCGTGATTCACTCACTGCCTGGGTAGTGAGCAGCAAAGCTAGTTACCCACAATGGATTTGCTTTCTTTGTAGGAAACAGATTAAAAGAGGTGAATTCAAAGACACAACAAGTCCAATTGAATCAAGGAAGAGAGGGAGAAGTAGGATCCAGCTGCAGCTGGCTTCTGAGGTGGCAGCAGCTGACCAGCTGCACACCCCTCGCCTTCAGTTTGGAGCAGAGGGTGTCTCAAGCAGTGGAAAGATTCCATAGCAACAAACAAATCCTTTGTTTTTGAATGGGGAGAAGGAGGGAAGATGGCAGATTGGCTTTTAGTTGTTTACCTGTGTCAGCCTGACGTATGTTTTTATATGAAATGAACTTCTCTAAGTCAGTTGTACCAAGAACTTTCTCAGGAGTTGACATTTCTCTTCTTCATCTTTTCTCTGCCTTTAACAGGTGGTTTTTTTTTTTTTGTTGTTGTTGTTGTTGGTTTTTGTTTTTGTTTTTTCTGTATTATGAAGAAATATAAATAGCTGCAGAAAAGCCAATTAGTTACTTTTTAGTTAAAACCTAACAGAAGAGAGGGTATCCCTTTCTGATAGCAAAATTGGCTTCACCAGGAGGTATACTAATTTAACATTCATTCATTCATAGACCAATGGACATACCGTTAGGAGTCCTCCATGCTACAGAATTAAAGCATTTTTATTAGACAAGGCAAGTATGCATGCTGAAGTGGGCAGACTCCAAGACACTGCAAGGGAACTGCTTCAGAAAATAACTTTCATTTGCAATTTATAGATAATTAAATCCCATGCATTCCATCATCTCCATCTTCTGCCATGACTTGCTTTTAATTTTATCCTTTTTTTTTGTCTCAACTTGACCTTTGACCTTCAACCTCTGACATCTCTTTTTAAAAAAAAAAATAAAAGATACAGCTTTGTTTCATTAAGAAATATTTGAAACATGAAAGTGAATCTTTTATAAGCTTAGCACACTAGGAAAATTGAGGTATCGCCCATTTCCACCCAAAAGCATTGACTGTCACATATGCAGGGAGAGAGTGCACAGAGACACATGGAACTTTCTATTTTGTAATTTCCTGAGCTACTTCATAACCCATACTAAGTCTGTGTCAGATATAGATATATATAGATACATATATCTATCTATATATATGTATATATATTTGCTTAAACGTATCTTTTATGACTGATCATATCAGTACACCGAATGGTAATTTCCTGTGTATTCTTTTTTTTTATTAACTAAACCACCTGTTTACATGGAAGATGGCAAGGACTAAGTGCAGTATTTCCTGGGGAATGGCCTAGGGTTGCTCTCCTGTGAGCCTCTGTGCTCTCATGGCATTGGCTACAGGGATTATCAGCTTCTTGTAGAATCCAGTGAATATTCACAATAAGTGGTTTGTCTTAGAATAAAATATATCCGTGTTTCTAATGGCAGCAGTCTTTGTAGAAGGGATATGTTGTAGTCTATGCTGTGCCCCACACTGACACTGATGAATATTAACTCCCCTCAGCCTCTGTGCTCCCCATTCTTCAGCCTTCAGCTACACAAGTCTTTTAGGAGAGTGCAGTGGAAAGACAGATTCATCCCAATATCAGACTTTAAGTACATGGAGACTAACACCAGTAAAGCCTCCCTACAGACACTAGAAGATCATCTGCTTTTCCAGCTACACAAAAACAGAAGTGTAGTGTTAGGTGCATCGTAAGGTGTGACCTTGCAACTTTTAGATATAAGACTTAGCGACCCTACTTGTTAGCCCATTCATTATAATGAATAAAAAAAGAAATTATCCATTTTACTTAGCTAATAAGCCAAAACAGATTTTTAGAAATATATAAAACAGCAAAGTCTTGACTTGACATGTGAAGAAAGTTAGTCTTTTCTCTCTACCACTGTTAATGTCCTTCGTTACCAAAATAATACTTAGGGGAAATTATACATACACACACACACACACACACACACAAGAGCACTTCATAAGGCTGGAGAAAAGTCAACGTTTTACGAATAATAGTATACTACTACTCCAGATTTTTGTTTAAAAAACTAATAGTGCCTGCTTGGCACTGCCCATTCCCAGACAGGAGAGTGAGCCATGCCATCTGCTTCTTCGGGTTCACCATCAGGAACAGGCCTAGTCATAACCAAAGCTCCAGTCACCAATTGTATATGTCAGAATTCTTTGAATGTTCTGTTAGTTAGGCAAGTACCCTTAAAATCTTCCAGTTGCTCCTTCCCACTCTGCCACTCTGGATTATATTGTTACTATCTGGGATCCCACTGCACCTTTCAATTCTTGGACCAATCACCTTTAACCTTGAGCTCATTACCTCTGCTTGTGAAAGCAATGCATTGTGGGTATTTTTGGTTGTTTTGTTCTTTTGGTTTTTTTTAATTACATTTCTCTGTTTACTTTGGTCAGAATTGATTGACTTGTTTTTCCAAGGTGTTGCATTGGTTCTTAAAAATGCTGAATAATAATACTTTGCATGCTTGTGTGATCAGCCAAATCTTATCGCATGTCTAATGTGCAGGGTAAAAAGCAGGTGATGTATGGATAACAGGAAAATCTATACTTTGAAAAAATGAAAATAACTACCAAGCATCATTTGAAACACACTTAACATATAGCTCCTGTCTTACTGGAATTCACCTTGTTCACTCTCCTCCTGAAGTTAAGCCCTCACCATCCCTACCCTTTGTACGCTGTTAAAGAATAGCAAATGTTTAAAAGAACTCTAGATGCTAAAGGTGGTCTGTGTAACCCAGCAGATCTCAGGCAGCTACATGCGGCCCTGCAGGAGCGTGACTTCTGTCACTAGTCTGCATTATCTAGGGTCCAGGTGCTTCATCTAGTTTTGCAGACCCGTAGCTCTCCTCACACGCGTCCTGGAGCCATGGAACACTCACATGTCTGTCACCAGCTTGCTGCGGCCCCATGTCCAGGTCACATTCATACATCACCTGCCTGTGTAGCGCATGTGCATGCTGCCGTCCTCAATAACCGGAATGTGTTTCTGTTCTTTTGTTTTTTGTTTTTGTTTTTGTGTGGATTTCTGCAGTGTGGTTTACCAGGACGGATTTTACGGTGCTGACCTCTATGTAAGTACACATACTGGGGCCTTTTTGACCCCATCCCCTGACAAGCCAGCCTTTTTTTTTCTGTTTCTTTAGTTTGTTTTGGTTTTATTTTTATTTTTTGTTTCCTTTTTTAAAAATATAGTTTAATTTTTGTTTTCCTTTTTCCTTGTGGATATATATATATATATATTTATATATTTTAAGAATGCAAGCATGCTTCTCTGCCCCTGCGCTTGCCCCTGGGTGCAAAACTATAAGTCTTTGGGTCTTGTGATGGTGGCTGGGGTCAGTCTGCTGGACATAGTCTTCCCCTTCCCTGTGCCCACCCAAAAACGCTCTAGGTATCTCTTACCTTGTGAGATGATCAGCAGGTTTAAAGTCGTATTATTGTCGCATCATTTGCATACATAAATGACAGGACTAGCTTACCTGACACCAGCTCTTTCCTGTCTCTGCTTTTCTCTCCATCCCACACCCTCTTTAAAGTATTAGGGCTTTGTTTTATGTAATGCCAGGAAGCTTTCTGAACTGTGTGCTCTCTTGACTTTACATGACGTGAAGAATATAAATTTGTAAAAGTGATGTCAGCAACTGGTATCTTAGTATAGTAGTTATAGAGAAATATACAGTATTTGAGGATCACAGATACTCAGTTTCAGTCTACCTGGAAGTCCACAGTCCGTCTCTTTCTTAGGAGTCAAGCCAGGGAAACTGGGGGGTGTAAGTAGCAGCCTAGACTCTGATGTTCAGTTATCATGAAGATTTGCCAATTCCAACAGGCACATTGATATTTAACCCATCGTCCTTCTAGCTGGAGTAGTTCAATGTTCCATGGTTTATTGGTCACATACCTGCTTCAAAGGAATCTAGCTGACATGAAAAAAGCTTTTGAGTTTTAAGGACTATCATTAGGTGCCTTCCAAATGGCCTTTTTCTGAATGTCAGCATAGTCAACTGACCCAAATCATTAAAACAATTCTGTAAAGAAGACTTAGCAGTAGGAAGTTACTCTGAGGTAGGTCAGTATGTCCAGGAAGCGCTTTCTCTGCCCTCTTCACCGTCAAGAGTCTGTTGTGCCTTGCTTCCTCAACAGTATGGTGTCAGGCCACTCAGACACTGAGGCCGCTTTCTCAGGCCTGGTGAGTCTAGCCGAGCTATCTAGAGTAGGCCTTCAGAGTATAAAGGAACCTTAAGTGGGGGCCATCGGCCCATCCCTTACACTGTGACTACTAGAATTTCATAAATAGTTTACACAGCAAGCATGAAGACCCCCCCTAGCCCATGTCTCATTACCTTTCTTTGTACTTTAATTAAAATCTAACTCTTGCTCACCACATTTTTAAGAAGTAACTTTTCCTCCTGTGTTCACAGTTGAGGACTGGACAAATCTGGCTTACTGTACAGCACATTATACATTTCTGAATGTACATATTTACATATGATGTTCTCTATAGTCTCATGAAACTCACTTTCATATTATTTATGTTTTTGGAATCTACTGTAGTTGAGTTATTTCCCCAACTAAGGTTTGGGGTTTTTGTTTTGTTTCGTTTTGTTTTTGTTTTTGTTGTTGCTGCTGCTGCTGTTGTTTTATGTAATATCTTCCCTTTTTTTTTTAAGCATATCCTGCTTCTGTCCTGGATTTGCCTGCTTTTAAACCTTAAACCAACCGACTGAATGCTTGGCTGTGGCTCTCTTGTTTCCTTATTTTGCATTGTAACATCTTAATGATAATTTTTTTCCTGTACCTATCAAAAGGATTTTTTTGTTTTGTTTTTTAATCTAAATGGATAATCTATAGAATCTTAAACAAGTAATCCAAGGATTTGATCAAAACTCTCTTCCCAATGGCCCCTGCCAGCAAGAGCCCTGCTGCCTGTTCCCACCTCTCCCTCTCTCCCATCTGAAAGAGTTTTTGGGAGGACAAAAGCTGTCACTAGTGCTAAGATCATATCTGAGCCATCCGCTGAACACCAGGACTGCACTATAGTATCCTAGCTGGAGCTGTTAACCGGTGGTGCCATGCGAGGGAGCTGAGGAGGGTTCTTAAAAGCACACACAAGCTGACTTGTCCTGAGTTTGCTCTGCTTCTCTCTGTACATTTCCTAACTAGAAATCCATCACTGTACCTTTGCATCTAGTTTCCTCAGAAGTGTATACTGCAATAAGGTGAGTGCAGGATTTAGTGTTCAAAAACCACTCTGGCCCAGGCGGAGAGTAAGTAGAAGACACTCGGAGAGGGGCAGTGCAGGAGCTACTGAGCCTCACCACTGCTCTAGAGTGGTTCCTGAGAGCCATTTTGTTTTGTTTTCTTTCTTTCTTTCTTTCTTTCTTCCTTCCTTCCTTCCTTCCTTCCTTCCTTCCTTCCTTCCTTCCTTCCTTCCTTCCTTCTTTCTTATTGGAGACAAACTGTCCTGATCTAGCTCTCACATCCTCGATTTGTAAAGAGCCCTGCTCTTCCAGGATAGAGGTGTGTCCACTCGCCATCCCTGCTGCCTCCCTTTTTCCCATTAGAAAGGCTGTAGCTCACCCTAATTGATCTTCTAAGTGGGACAACAAATGCTCCTGACTCTCACCCTGTGAAAAGCATGCTTGCATCCAAAGGAAAGAAAAGGCTGGCGGCCCACGGTGGGCTCTTTGTATGATTGTTTTCCTTCCACAGCTGTGTTTTTGAACTGCTCTTCCTGTGTTCTGTTATAGAATAGTGTTACAGGAACCAATCATTAGCGCTAAAATACCTCAGGTAGGAGTGCCAGTGTGACCTGCCAATCAATCAGATTGTGGATTGCAGTGAAAAAATTGAATTATACTAACCATTCCAGCTCCACGTTAGAGATGGGAACAGAGGCTTTTTTGGACAATCAAGACTTGTGAGCGTGTGATCTAAGCCCTGCTCCCTCAGCAGTGCCCACATCACATCCACACATCATGGCACTTCCTTCAAAATGAGCTTTCCCATCCCCTCAGCACACACTGGCCACAGGCACATCACATGCACGATCCGCAATCCGACCACTGCTGCCTCTTTCAGCATGTCAGTCACAGTAGCCTATGCTATTTAAACTAATCTTTTATATTGGAGGCCTTAGCAGCTGAGAGTGCTAAAGGTCAAAGAGATGGCAAAAGGAAGCAGGCAGAAGTCTGCCTGCACGGGGCTTTAAATCCCATGTTTAGCTGCCTAGTGAAATCAGAGTCAGAAGCGGACTGTGCTACTGCAGAAGCGTGGAGTTGTTACAGGTTGCACATGCCTGGGCGAGTAGCTCCTGTGCCCTCTTTCCTTTTACCTGATATGATCAGAGTTTGGATAATAGCTTGTTAGAGAGTTTTCCCAATAGCTGGACACTCAGAGAAGAAAAATAGACCATAATTTAATAACCCAGTTACTTCATGTAACCCAGTGATATTGTAGAAATGAACTAATTTAGAGAAATGTGGAATACCAAAGTATTTGAAAGATTTAATTCATTAAACTTCATTTCTCATAAATCATATAAGTCAAAACTAATCAAGTTGGTCATAATAGTTTCTCTCCTTAACCCCAAATTTAAATGAGATGAGATGGAACTTAAATAACACTTTTGGAATATGTAGATATGTCCATTCAGAGCAGAAATTATGAATTTTGTATTCAAGCCTGTGCTGTGTCTACATGAGAACTGTCTCCTGTGGCTGAGATGCTTAACTGGCGTAGGGAAGAGGGCATTAGGATCATCCAGGCCAAATCCAGTGGTTCTAGAAGCCACACATTAGGCCCTTGCTAAGTAGAACAGATCTCTACTCCTCCATGGTGATGTTATTCATCACGCCTGCCAGCCCCCTGCACACACGCTGTACATGCACACACTTGCCTTGCTCTGTCCATCTGTACACTACATGGGATAACAAGCTTTCATTTGTCTTCTGGTCTTGAGCTACACACTTTCCTCCTCAGTGTCACATGTCATTGTCTTTCAGGTAGAAAGAAGGTGTCTTGACATCACATGCTCACCAAAGTCCTGTTTTAATGTAAACCTAAAACAAAAATACAATTAAATTAAAGGCAAGGTTAAAATCAAGACAAGATGAAAATCTTTAGGTGTTCAGGGAAGGGTCATGTGCAGGGGAGCGATGGTTAGAACTTCTGTTTTGTTTCAAGCACACCTGCAGAAATGCTACAGAAGAATCCCAGTGGTGCAGAGTTAATCCCATAAATCTGATTCAGGGAAGAAGAGTAGAAAACCTCAAAGAGTTGACACTGGGTATAAGAAGCAGGCTTTCCTTTCACACTTTGGAAAGTCATTAGCAAAGGAGCTTAAAGTAGCAGCATTTAGCTTTGAGAAGAAGTTGGAAGTGGGAGCAGAAATATGACAAATAATTGAGAAAACAAAATTCTCAAATACGGGAGAAACTTGGAAGAACACTAGATAAGAATCTGCAGTTGCTCCTGGAGAGCAAGCCTGGGGAGCTCTGTCGCCAGAGCCACGCAGGTTGAAAAGGGGGCTCAGACCACCAAAAGGGGAGTGAGTACTAGGCATTACTTAGAAAGAAGGTTACAAAGAAAATTAACTGCTTTTCAAGGGGCATGTGTGGATTTGAGGCAGGCTTAGCTGTGCTAGACTTAGGTAGTTGAGTCCAGAAGCCGTGTGTGTGCCCCCTGCACTCTGTGTGCTGTGGCCATGCTAATCCCCATTTTTTGTTTTATTTCAAATCACACACAGATAGAATCTGCAAACTGCTTCAGATCAAACAGGTCTGATTGTGTGTAAATACATATGTCCTTTTTAATTTTTATTAATGGTTGCTTCAGTTTTGCATCAGTGCATGGTTAAAAGCAATACACATCAGCTATTCATGACTTCATATCTCCAAATGAATTATTTCTCCTCTTTTTTTGTTTGTTTGTTTGTGCAGTCAGCTGAAGAAATGTTAACATCTCACTCTAAATCTCTCAGTGGAGTCTCTGTTCCCTTCTCTGATATAACAGATGGGTTACTGCTTGTTATAATTATTAACATTGTGGTATGGGCCAGGGCTTGGGTGGGCAAGATTTACTCCTCCTTCGGGCTGGGGAGGGGCCAGTTGTTAGGGTATGGAATGTTAACTCAAGTGGTGACTGACTGTTTCCGTAATACCAGGTCGTTGTGGCTGCACGCTCTAGTAATTGAGGCTGTGTACTTCACCGAGCTTGTGGTAGAACCTAGGGCAAACCGCTGTCCCAAGAGAATGCTGGGATAGATAGAGTTAGCCAGTGCCGGTCTGGACGTGGTGGTTTTGCTGTTGTTTTAGCTCCGGGTGTCGGCATGCTCAGTTTTAATGTGATTAATATTAATGTGGTGCCACCCCCCACCCCACCCCCACGCCTGAGCCCTCTTCTCCTTACTCCCACCTTGTTCTTTTTGAAAATTTTAAGAAACAGTAATGAAAATCTTGGTGTTTCAAACTGCACTTTGCTCTCATGTTCTATATATAAGTGCCTTCAAATTTACTCATTAAAGTTAAGTAGGGGGGATGGGGGCATCTTAGCCCAGAATCTTTGTACACTGTAAAACCTAGAATGCAATTATGTCAATTGTTATAGATTTTGTCCTGAGTTTTATGTAAGGTTCTGTAGAATACCCAATTTCAGCAAAAGCAGAAAGACTGGAGTAAGATATATCTGAGAGGAATCACTTCTTGGTACACGGTGCACTTTTCCTTAGACATGGGTGAATTACCAGGTTGCTTTGGTAAAGTATTACCCTTCCAGCCCACATGTAGTCCTCCTTTAAATGACTTCTGTTAAAAGACCTCTGCTGATCAAAAGCATTAATGTTGTTTTCCTTGTTGCCAGTACTCTCCCAAGCCCATCAGTGTCAATAAAATATTTCATCCTGTCCTATACTTGAAGCACAGAGAGCTTCATCAGTCAGACCCCAAAGTCAGAGCCTGCTCATGAAAGCAAATTACTAAAGATGGAGAAGGCCCATTTCCTTCCTGGCAGGAAGGACCTAAGCCACTAAGGGAACCATTGCTGTCCGTTGCCTTACTTAGGAGCCCTTCCTCCCAGTTAGCAGCAACAACTCAGAGCTTCGATTGGAAACAGTATGCAGCAGCCCCCACTCGCTCTTCAAGTTCCCAGGGAGCAGTCCTGAATCTGAACCATCAGCAAGAACCTGCACCCTGCTCCAGTCTGTAAACGCTGTACCCAGCTAAGCATAGATCAACCTGTAGTTGCTTTCACTATCTTAGAGTTCTAAAATTGTAATGATTATCTTAATGTTTGAAGGAATGCTGAAGAGAAAGCGCATAGTACCAAAGTACCTTTGTTACAAAGACATTTCACTAAAGATTCAGCTTCCATTCTGAAAAAATGGAAGGAACCATGTCTAATAGATGAACAGCTGAGCCTTTGTGGTCCAGACAAAGACTGAACTATAGGATGAGCTTTTTGTTCTCTAACCAATGCTTTTATCACCCTGTGTCCTCTGAGGCTTAAGCTTAGACTGAGGTAAAGATGGACTGGAGCCTGGAGCTGGCCCTGTGGAGCCAGTTGTGAGGCATCGAGGGGACAGACCAGCCTGCCCTTGCAGTAGATATGGCTGAAAGTCACAAGGATGCTTCCTGCCTCACTCCACTTTGGCCATGTCATTGCAGGGTCTGATAATAGTAACTCGAGACTGTCTTTTATAGGCACCTGTAGAAAGGGTGACAGCAAAGGAATATTGCATAGCAGCTAAGAGCCAGTGCACTTTAAACATGTATTTGAAGTTGCTGACTGACTTCTTACAGCATAGACTGGAAGAGCTCCTCATAGTGCTGGTGCTTTACTAGAGAAAGCTTACAAGTTCAGAAAATCATTTTCCACAATGAAAGTTATCAAGAATCAAGCCGCCAGGCAGTGGTGGCATATGCCTGTAATCCCAGCACTCTGGGAGGCAGAGACAGGTGGATTTCTGAATCTGAGGCCAATTTGGTCTACAGAGTGAGTTCCAGGGCAGCCAGAGCTACACAGAGAAACCCTGTCTTGAAAAAATCAAATTAAAAAAAAAAAAAGAATCAAGCCACCCAGAGCTGGTAGGCAAGGATCCCATTAGAAAATACTTCTTAGCCAGGTGTGTGATGGCACATACCTTTAATCCCAGCACTCAGGAGGAAGAGGCAGGTGATTCTGTAAGTTCAAAGTCAGCCTGGTCTACATAGCAAGTTTCCAGACAGCCTAGAGTGGCTCTGTCTCTAGGTTAGAGATATCATATCCAAATCTGTATGCCCATGCATGTACACACACAAACACATCTTTTCAACCCTAAAAAATGGCCCCAAAACCCAGAAATGTGGAATATCTCTTGCAAAGTTAGCAAAAACCTGAGCATTCAAAGGGAAAAAGAATGGGATACTTCAGCTGCCATGAGATATGGGGCTTCTACAGGGGTAAACACTGTTTATCTGTCGTTCTGCCTGAACTAACCAAGTCAGTTGGACCAACTGAATAGATATTTTTGACACCCAAAGGACAGCAATAAAAATGTGTAACTGCCCAGGTGGTAGTGGCACATACCTTTAATCCCAGCACTCAGGAGGCAGAGGCATGTGGATCTCTTGAGTTCAAGGGCAGCCTGGTCTACAGAGTACAGAGTAAGTTCCGGGACAGGCAGAGCTACACAGAAAAACCCTGTCTTGGGTTTTTTGGAGATTTTTGCTTGGTTGGTTGGTTGGTTGGTTTTGTTTTCAAGTATCTCTGAATTAGATTTAGATAAAGTAGGTGGGTTTTAGAAGGATACAGTGAGGCCTTACCACTTGTATCAGCCTGTTTTACTGTCCTCGAGCCTTTCCAGAAGGGACATCTCTGTTCATACACACATCGATTGCCTTTGTTTAGTTCATCAAAATGCAGGTGGAGTAGCAGGCCGCGATGGTTCTGTGTTCCTCATGACGTCTCAAAAAGATATATAATCAATCCACTGGGGGAAAAAGCTCCCAAAGCCTGCTCTGAGAAAAAGAAGCAGCTGAGGCTTCTCTGCCCTCTTCAGAGCTAGTCAGACACTCCTAAGCCACTTGCATTCTGATTCCCCCAAGTCTGGAATGTAGGCTAGAGTTGAGGTTTTCCTGGGGAGAACTAGGGTTAAGTGTTTATCTTTTAAGGCCACAATCTCTGTCTCCGCCACTCTGACAAGCAGGTGGTGGACTTATTGGTTCACAGACAGTTCTCTGGTGTCTGGACTGCTTGACTCTTCGTTCTCAGTGTTGCTCTTGACAGACATGCTCTGCTAGATGGATCCAAGCTCTGGGTTAGATCTTCCTGTGACCTGCTGCATTCTCTTAGTGACAAACCAGTCCCAGTACAGAGAGTCTGATATTGACACTGATAGGGGTAGTAGATTTTAGTTCTTTTAACTGTTATACACATGTTGACCCAATTCTCCTAACATTTCATGAATATTTTCCATGTCAAGAGTTCCAAAAAACACTGTGAAGTAAGATCCAAAATCATATCTATATTTCTTAAAATTACTAGGTAGTACCTGTGTACTTAATTTTTCTTACTGTCACAAATTGGAAAACAAATTTCTACATTGGCTAAAGCTTGATTTCCTACCATAGGAGGAGCATGCAAACTGGTGCAGTTTGAAACATCTCTTTCCATGTGTGTCTGTGTTTGTATCTGTCCTTGTGTCTACATGTGTGTGTCTGTATTGGGGGGAGGGGTATCTGTCTCAGGGAGAGGTAGCTGTAAAGTCAGTTCTCTTCTCTCCTGTAGGGTGGATATGCAGCCTACAGATATGCACAGCCTGCTACTGCAACCGCAGCCACAGCTGCTGCAGCCGCTGCAGCCGCTTACAGCGACGGGTATGTACAGAGCCAGAGCAAGCAGGCCTGAGCACCGTGCTCTCTGCAGCACCCCTCTCCCCCTCACCATTTCCAGAATTGCCCTGAGTCCTTGGGGTCCTGCCATCCTGGCTCTCTCTGGAGCCTGTTCTTCAAGGCTTCTGCCACACAGCACCCAAGCCTAGCCTCTTCTTGGACTTGCTCTCTTGTTCTGTCTCTTCTTTGGCTGTTATTACAGTTGGTTCTTCCCATTTGACCCCTTCTTTGCCATTGTATTAGTAGTCAGGATTTCCCAGTTACTGCACTCAGGAACAAAGATAGGAAGGCTTCTTCTATCTGCCATTTTCCATACTAATCATCCAGGTCTGCAGCATAGGGCCTTCAGTCTCAGTCTCAACTGCTTCTGTCTGACTGTGCTTCTCCTTTCTAGTTACGGCAGGGTGTACACAGCTGACCCCTACCATGCCCTCGCCCCTGCCGCCAGCTATGGAGTTGGCGCTGTGGTAAGTTTATATGCCTTTTTTCTTAAGCCATGTTACTCTTCTACATGCAAATTTTAAAAGGTCTGGGATGCATTGTAATTTCATCCATTGCCAAAGTGTGGGAAGCCATATGAGACCCTGGGGATTTACATCACTTGCTTTACCTGTATATCTGGAAAGGCAGTAGGAAGGAAGGGTTGATGGTGACACTCTTCCCAAGTAATGGCATCATTTAGGAGGGAACAAAGGGAATGGGTTCCTCTACCAGGTGCATACCAGTAGCATAGTGTTCTTGATAGATAGTGCCAAAGGCTTGGGAATGTTAAGGTATCCAGGTCTCCCAGCAAGCTCTTGGTGTACTCAGTTTTTAATTGCTGATGCGTAACAATGTGTCTACTGCCCTACTGCCTTCTGGTATATAGCACTGGGACTCCAGTGTTGTGAACACTGCAGAGGCAGCTTCTAGTAGCAGCTGTAGGGAAGTACAGAAGTGTATAGAGCGAGTCTAGGATAATCCATAGAACTGGTGTTCTCTCTGTAGCCTTCTTGGATTTGGCTTAGATGCCTTTACTGCTGACTACTGCTCATACTTGCAAGGGCAGGCTACTCCATAGTGATGCTAAATGAAAAATCCCATACACTGAGAAAATTCCCAGGAAGGTTCACGTGAAAAGAAATAAGATGCCAGAGAAAGTCAGTTGATCAAGGGAAGGAAATAAGCCAAGTAGCGAGCACATACATGCCTCAGATTCAGCCACAGCACGGGGGCAGTAATCTTTACTGAACACATGTAAGTCCGTTCCCCTTGTTAGCCTCCACAAGTACAGAGTGGCAGTGCCTGCAGAGCACTAAGCTTTCTGTGAGTCTTTCCTGTTGCTGTGCAGATGAGTCTAGTTAAGTGCAAACACTAAACCTTTCTAACAAGAGACTAGACTTGCTGCAGTTTGGGCATCCGTGGGCATTTCTTGAATCAGCACCCCATGGATACAGAGAAACAATTGTATTTTATAGATTATAGAGGAAATCTGTTTCATTGATTGAAAAATTAGCTTGGGTTTAAAAGTGGCATCATTCTGAACACAGGATGTGACCACCTCTGCCAAGAAGTAGTCAGAGGTAGCACACTGTGACGGTCATGTGTTTGAAGGGAGCTCAGCAATCCCGTTTCAACCAGGACTGTAGCAGCATTACAAAGATAGATAGGTATGTAGAAACCATATCAAGCCCACCTTCTGTGCCTAGTCATAGAATTGTGAAGTCAGCCATTACCATGTTTCCACTGCTTGGTTGCCGGGAGAGAGAGAGGCGCTCTCTCCAGACATGTTGCTTCATTCCCAATGCTTTTCTCATCCTTTCAATATTCTTATGTCTCTACTTACTGCAGGCGAGTTTGTACCGAGGTGGCTACAGCCGATTTGCCCCCTACTGAAGTGACGTGAGACCCCTGCAAATGGGACAGCCCCCAGTTCATGAGGCCTGGCTATTGCAATATTTACTAGTAGAGGACTCTATAGCAAGATGAAGAGGAAAACAAACAAAAAAGAGAGAATACTTTTTTATACCTCACTATGTTCTTTGAATATGTATTTTTCCTTTAAATTTCTGCCTTTGATTCTTTTGTTCCAAAGATTGTGCTTTTTTTTTGTTTTGTTTTGGTTTTTTTGTTTTTGAATTTTTGTTTTTGTTTGGAGGGGGTTAGTTTTTTAGGGTTTTTGTTTTGTTTTTTGTTTGGGGATTTTTTTGTTGTTTTTATTTTTGCTTTTTTAAAACTGTGGTTTAAAAAAAAAAAGATAGTGCATTTCCACGTCTGTATGTCCACGCTTAGCTTATTCTGTCGGTCACAGAGGAGGCAGTTGAGGAGGAAGGAGCTGATACGTATATTTGATCAGAAGCCAGCAGACAGAATTACCAAAGTGGATCTGGTGCTGATGATTGGGGGGACATGCAGAGTGGAGACCAGCTCTGCAGCAGTGTGCCCATCTGGCCTGTCTTTGGCTGAAGGCTCTGACTGGCTGTGGCTGGAATCCACATGCCTTTAGGTAGGAGTTTGTGCTTGCAAAGCAGGAAAATTTAAAAGATGCTTTCTCTCCTCTTCCTCCTGCCTCTGTGTTCTCTTTACAATCATATACAGGCACAGCCTGAGAGTGTTGGTTTTTGGAATTACAGTGCTGGTATTTTCAAGCACTCTCTCAGACTGTGGATAAGAAACACCTCAGTATAACAGTGATCTTGGAGTGAGCTCCAGAATAGGAAAACACTTGTTTCTTTTCTTTTCAGAAACCTCAGCATTCCTGCTGGGCTGCTGCCCCTTTAATTGAGCCACTGTGCAACTCCTCTGTTCTTTTATTAACATGCTACTCCCATGTCCTCAAGATTCAGGAATTTGGGATCCAGGAACCGAAGAATGAATAGTCAGTGGCCAGATTTCCCCCAGGTATCTGGGCACAGTATGAGGATTAAAAGTACAGATTGTTCAGAGCCATTAAAGAGTGTAGAAGAGACAAGGGGGATGTTCAATCTGATATCCCTTCGTCGTCTTGCAGCACCGAGTCAGCACAGAGTAAGAAAGGCATCAGAAAGCCTCTGCTGGGGCAGGATAAGGAACAAGCCCCTAGGCTGGCTGTCCCTACAGTGTGCTGGTGAGGACCAGTAAGGGCAGGCAGAGGCAGTTTGTCCTCACTCCAAAGCCATAGGAATTTCCATCTTCCAGAGCCTCTGTGAGTCTCCAGTCCTTGTGGCCACTGCACCCAGCTTCACAGTGTCCTCCAGAGCCACAGCCAAGCACCTGGACCCTCGGGAAACATTAAGAAGACAGGCCATGGACTTTAAGCCTGCCTTGGAAGGAGGATGTAAAATGGCGAGGGTCCTCCTGCAAGGGCCATGGTGGTGAAACCTGGCTTCAGATTTGTTTTCAAAGGACTTCTTTCTCCCCCAGTTCTGAGATTTGTGTGAAAGGCAAGGGTCCCACAGAGGCTCCAAATGAAGGCATTAGGAAATGGGAATGCCAACTGGCTCCCTGGTCAGTTCATCTGAGGGATCGCTGCTAAAGGAGGAGGTCAGAGACATGAGCTTTGGTTTGGTTGGATCTGTTTTAGGGTTATTTTATTGGGGTTTGGTTCTTGTGTTGTTATTGTTGTTGCTGTTGTTGTTGCCTCTGCCTCTACACATTTTTGACTGATAAATGATTCATGTCCCTGAATTAAAGTGGCTGACATTTGACCGCATCAAGCATCCTTTTGTAAGCAGAGAAGGCCTTGGCGTGCAGTTGGCACATACCATCTTGCCCTCAGATCCTATCTCCCATGGTATCTGACATGGGAGACAACATGGAAGCCAGAGACCTCAGTGTAGTCATTGGTTCTGGGGCCACATGTGGAATAGGAGACAAGACTGCCTGCCTGCTGGCCACTTATAGAGTCCCTTCCCCTGAGCCAAAGTTTGGTTTGTTGTTGCTGTGGTGACAGTTTTCATTGTATGTGCATAAATATTTTAGTAAGGGGAAGGGATGGGATGGGGCCTTTTGAAGTTCTAGAGAATGGAGGCAGAGGGGTTTTTCTTTCTCTTGTTTCTTTTTGAGGAAATTTACTGGCTAAAGAAACAGACATTTTGGGTCTTTTGTTTAACAAGGACCATTCTCACAAAAAGGCAAGCCCCTTCACCTGGTGAAGACTAGGCCAGTCCCTTGACAGTTGTATCCGAAAGGGAGAAAGAATTGAAGAAGGCTTCTTTTTTCCTAGACAGGAATAAAGGTGGCCACACAGGGTGAAAAGGACAGTCCCATGGCCTGTGCTAGAGAGGCCTGAGGGGCCTTTCTTCATGCACTTCAGTTCAGCTGGTTCTGGCTGAGGCCTCCAAGGCCAGTCTGTTTGCCAGTGCGTCTCTGCTGCACATACAAGGACACTCTGATGCCACTTCCTCGGGCTCTTTTCCAAGGAAGACTAGATGGAGTTGGCTTTTTATGCAACAGTCTGGATTTCGGGGTGAGCACTGAGAGCTGGCTCCCCCAAGTGTCTGGATTTCTCTGTAGTGGCCTCATGGTTGGCCCTCAAGGCCACTGTGCTGGCTTGTTGAACTGATTTAGGAAAGCAGGCTAGAGGAGACGGCATTTTGTGACTCTGTTAGAGGATTCTGAGTGATTTCAAAAAGATGGCTGATGCTGGAACGCAGTGTGAGAAGGGTGTTTTCGGTTTTGCAGGCCTGGGCTCTCTATGCTGAGAATCTAGAAGCTGGGCTCCTTTAAGGAGACTTGTAGTGAAAACATTTGTCTGGCTGTTCCTCTTTCAACCCGGAGAGCTGCCTTAGGTCTTTTCTAGAATTTCTGTGTTACTTAGTTCAACCTCAGCCCAGAAAAGCACCATGCTACTTGTCATTTTAAGGCTCTCAGGTTTCCAGGAACCTCCGGCACCGTCACCCTGCAGCAGCCGCTGTCTGAACTGAGCCAACGTGTTTCTTTCCCTTGGAAACCACCTGGCACTCGGCTCTTAGTTTAAGGAGAGCTTGTGGCTTTTCCTCAAACATGGACTCCTCAGGGGCTGAACTGCTTAGTTTCGGCTGTGGTTTCTTAGAGGCACAGCCGGAAGGCCCATGACCACCTCCATCCTGTACCTAGTCATGTAGCTTCCAGACACCATAAGGTGAGCAGGATGTGAGGCTGTGCAAGAGAGCATAGGGTGCCCCTCCCTGTGCCAGGCGAACAAGGGCAGTCTGGGACACGGGGGTGCCAGGAAGGGTGGGAAGCTGCCTGGTGAACCTTCTCCTTCGGCCCAGTCAGTTCTCCACTACTCAAAACTCTAGCATGGCAACGTTTGCAAAATTGCAGACTTTTCCCCCGGATGTTAGGAGGAAAGGGACTTTGGGGGGTGGGGAAGGGGTCGTGGTGTTTTAAAGCATAAGTTACCTGTTTGCACTGTTTTCAGATAGGAAACAATAGTGGGCACGGTGAACATCTAATGTAAACGTGTGTTTTATTTTGTCATGCTCTTGAGAATGTCTGATCATTTGTAGTATACACCAGTGACACTTGATTCTCTGTTGCATAAACACTATATTTTTGGAAATGTTGCTGTCCGGAAGCCTCTTCCCACCTTTCCCTCTCCTGTGTACCTCCTTTCTCCTTGTTTCCTCATCAGCCAGGCAGTTGCCATCCCTGGGCTAGAGCGGGAAACAGGACCCCATCCCAAGCAGGCTCTGGGTGTCCTAAGCCAGCATGTGCCCTCTAGGTTACTGAGTGCAGGACAGTCCCTTGGCAACTTTCCTTTGAAAGGCTCACCAACTACCATAGGTTGCCAGACTCTTCAGCGAGGCGATAGAAGTGAGCCAGGGGGCACGGGTCCCTGAAGTATTGTGGTTGGCTGTGGAAGCCATGTTCTTATGCAAGTTACCGAAACTGTAGCCAGTTACAGTGTACTCAGGAAAACACAGTAGATGAGTTCAGCCATGGTGGTGCTGGCTGGCAGGGATTGGTAACTGAGAACTGCCCATCAGCCAAAACTCAACCTTGCCTTGACAGAGACCTCCCACCTAGGGGGCAGCCCTCTGTACATGCCAGTGCTGGGGCGGGGGGGGGGGGGGGGGGGGGGGCTGCATTCACCCTGGCAGGCAAAAAGGGAACAGCAATGCTCTTTCCTTCCTCCCTCTTCCGGTTACCAATGCCAGATTCCCAGGGGCACGTGAGTTTTTGAGTTTTTCAGAAAATGCTTTTGGTTTGTTTTTTCTGGGGACCGATATGCTTTAATCGCTATCTGTCCCCATCAGGACTCTTAGCTTAGCTGTTTTCTTATATTTTCTGTTCACAGTATTTTTTGTGTGCGTGCTTGTTGGGCAGCTCTTTTTGGCTGCATTATATATCGAGTGATGAGCTGATCCTTTTCCCTAAGAGACATGACTTTTCCCTATGTCAGCATTCAGCTTGTGAATAGCTAGAGCCCCCTGGGGCTGACAGGTGTGAGCTTGAGCTGCAGAATGAACTGAGGCTCTCAGTTTTTGAGTCTCTATCTTTTCAAGGCTCAAAGTTACCACAGAACCTCGCTCTTCTCCACACCCCTGTGGCAGGGAGTGACCTGTCTAACACATGTGGTTTCCTCATGGCAGGACAGGTACCACTGGGACGGACATGGGGGCATATGCGGATGCTTGGATGCTTGTCCAATTGACCACCCAGCTGTGTCTCCTTCCCTCCCATCTTCTCCCAGAATCACCTCCTAGGGCACCCGAGCTGCTTACCCAGGGTCCTGTTTCCCTGCTAACTCCAGAGAAGCACCCAGGGCTTTGTGACAGTCTCTAACTCCCTCCCTCCCTCTTCCTCCTCCTTAAGAATCATATTGTATAGTAGCTTTCAGACCATACAGTATTCATTGGGTTACTCCTATTATCAAGTAGCTGGAATTGTGAAGGTTGGAGTAGTTAGGTCTTTAGCTTTTATTCATTATTTTTTGTATTACTCTCCATGTGTATAAATTATTGATCATGTTGCTGGCTTTTATAAACTCTTAGCAAAGGAGGGGCTCTGCCTCAGCCTTTGCAAATGGTAATGAAGCACTGTTTTTAAATAAAAGAGAGAAACACCACCTCTGGCGGCGTTTGGATCCTTCTTTCTTGCCTGAATTCCAGGCTCTAACCTGGAAAGAGGAAGAGAAACCATAGCACTTCTTCCCAAAAGGCTTCTGAGTGGCCAGGAGCTAGGAGGGAGGCAACTCCTCCTGCCGCCCACTGTCAAGGCCTCCAGCACTATTTGCCAGCTCCACTGACCCACTGAACACTCCTGAGGTAAGTGCCTGCTTCTCTGGCTTCTGTTGCCTGTCTCCTGTTCCCTATCACTGTGGAGAATGCCTCTGCTGTTAGACCGGCCTTCAGCCCTCCCTCTCTGGTGGTTTCTCTGCCAGTATCTCAGATACCTAAGGTTTCCCCAGTCACTGCTCCTGAGTCATGGGAGCATGGAGATTCTCTCATAGACTCCTGAGTGGATTTCTGTTCCCCGATGTGCAAACCTTGGCTTTTTCCTTTTCCTTTCCTGCCCTAATGGTCTTCGGCTCTCTGGTGAGGAACCGCACACATACCTAACCATCCAGTTTTATCAGCTAGGGCTCATGTCTCCTTCCTCTCTTGCCTTTTCCTGACCAGGGTCTTCAATCTTGAAATGTTTAATTTTTTTTCCCCCACTAAAATCCCAAGCTCTCTTCTCCATGGCAACCTGGACAAAGCTGCTACCCACTGCCTCTACTTGCCCTTCAATCTCCTGCCACCTGGCCCTCCAGATGAGGAAGCAGCCCCTTGAGGCACAAGCCACAGGTCAGTCCCAGGTACACCCACAGTGACCTCTGGCCTCTCAGCTGCTGCTGCGGGCCCTGGAATGGGCAGATTCACTAAACACAGAGCAGCAACGCATGCATGAAGAGCTTGGGGCTCAATGGACTGTCCCCTGAGCTGATGTTCTTACCACCCACACTGCCACTAAAGGCTTTTGACCCGGACCCAGGCTGTGTACGTTTGTGGCACAGTGACAGAATAGTGTGTTCACTTCAAAGGAGACAGAAACTGAGCCTGACCATGTCTCCTCACTAAACACTGAAGCTAAAGCATGGAGTGAGGATCTGGTCCAAAGCCACATGAGAAGAGGCAGAGCAGAGACCAGGCCCGGGCAGCCCAGCTATCTGCCTCGTGTATTTCTGGCCCTACGTGCATCTCAAAATGTCACTAAATCCAACAGCAGTCTCTACTTATGAACTGGATAGATTACAGTGGAAGCATACTTCTCACCATTAGGGAGGAGCACAGCAAGTTGCCAGGAGGTCTGTGTGGTAAAAAGGTGGTAGGTGGCTCTCTGGAGCTTGATACTGGACATGAGAATTTCAACATCAAAAATGGGGGGAGGGGCATTTCTGCCACAGCAGTTCCCTGGGGCTGTGAACTGAGCGGTAAGTGGTGACTGGTAACTAAAGCCCTTATTAATATGGAGGCCAAAGGACGTGGTACACTAGAAAGTGGCATAAACCTGGCCAGGAGTGATGGCGAACACCACTAATCATAGCTATCAAGAGGCAGAAGCAGGTGGATCTCTGAGTTCAAGACCAGCCTAGTCTACAGAGTGAGACTTCATTTTTCTCCCTGATCCATACCTGTTCTAACGGCATCACTCATAAACCCTCCATCCCTATCTCCTCTCCCCTGCATCTCCCGTGGGGAAGGCATCACCAGACGGTCTGAGCTCTGAGTTGCTGTCCTCTGGGCCCTGGCTAAGCTCTGCTCCAGCTTGGTCATGGTCCAAGCGCCCTTCTGGGAAGACCTAACCACCCATCTGCACAGTCCCTTCCCAGCAGTGCCCTCTCACCCTACCTGGTTCACTTTCACTGAAGGTGTATGACATCTGTCCATCTGGCTGTGAGAAAAGGGCATCTGCTGGCTTTCCTGGCTCTCGCAGCCAGTCTTCCAGGCTTCCCCTGCATTCTTCTAAAAACACGACCATGCTTGCAACTCCTTGAGGATATATTTTCCAGTCTACCGTCTAAACTAGTGCAACTCTCCAGCCCCCTTCCCTGAACTTCTACTGCGCTCATACCAGGGTCAGCACTCAAGTATGCAAACGACTCACACAGATAAGGCAGCAGTTAGTGAGCTGTGTTCCTTAGTAAGGAGGTCAAAATGCAAGTGGGCGGATCCCCAGCTGGAGCGCTGGCCCAGGGGTTATGAATACTGAAAATTCGGTTCCTGGCACCCACAACGGAGCAACTCACTTCTAATTCCAACTCCAGGGTATCTGACACCTTCTTCTGGCTTCCTGCATGTACACCCACATAAATAAAAAGTCTCTAAAATGTATCCCTATGCATGCCCAACTTTCAAACTGGTTATCCGAAGTGCTGAAAGTCCATGCCCTCAGGGAGAGGGGTAAAACGCCTCTATGGGTCACCATTCCTGGAGGCCTAAGATCCAGAGAAATTTTGCCTTTCATGCATGAAGGCATACAAACGCCTTTTTAAAAAAAATAAAATAAAATAAAAACAGGGTTTCACTATGTAGGCCTGGCTGGCCTGGAATTCACTGTATAGACTAGGTGGGCCTTGAACTCAGAAAGTCACCTGGCAAAGGCATTTTTCCCACCAATTCATATTACCAAGTTTGTATCTTTGCACCTCAAAGCCAAGTTTCCAAAGTTGCAGAAGACAGATCACTCTACAAGACTAATATATGTCTAGTGTTGGAAGTTTTTGAAGAGAAAAAAAGGTAAATCTTAAACTCGGCATAAAATGGTACATCATGGGGGCTGCGTCATGACAATTACACCCAAGTCCGTGAGAGTCGGCTGGCTTCTTGCACACGTCAGTTATATTTTTGAAGTTTTGACTCATGGTGAATGTTTCTCACTAATAAGACATGGCTGTCATTAGAGCAAGCATTGATATTCATTGTCCTCGGGGCTCTGATGATCCCGTGTTGACTGACAGCAATGGTCTCTAGTAAATGTTTCTCCCACACCAAGTTTCTCCTGCTTTTGTCATACAGTGTCACAGTCTTGCACACTCACTGGTACGGACCAGACAATGCTGTTGAACCCACAACATCCCCACTCTCAGTGGCCTTCCCACACACTCACTCTATCACCCACCAAGCATGATGTGTGCCCAGTTACTTTAAAATAAGCCGGTGAGTTCACTGGAGCCGGAGGAGTGCCAAACAGGTGAGTATGAGTGGTTTGGGGGGACAGGGTCTCTCTCTGCCTTGGCTAGTCTGAAACTTACATAGACCAAGCTGGCTTGGAACTCAGAGAGCGATCTGCCTGCCCCTGCCGCTGGGGTGCTAGGACAGTGATGAGTCTTTAAGCTGAAGCTGCGCCCTTGCTGCGTAGGGCACAGCAGCGGTTTTCCATCCATCCAAAGTTTCAGCGGAAGTGGCTGTCATCTCCTTGAAATTCACTTAGCATCCTTGACCTCACTCATCCCAAATCCAACATTATGGTTTGGGAATCAAAATCTGTAATTTCCCATAGTCCAAGTCTAAACAGCAGAGTACGGTATGTCACTTCATGTCATGGTATGTGAGTACATGGGAAAGCTCTCCAGAGTTGGAATCTTAGGGATAGGAAATCTATTTGATTAAAAAAATAATAATAATAACAGCATATCTAAGTTATTTTATATTGCCATGACCAAGGCAAGTTGATTTGTTATTGTTGTTTGAGACTCATGGTTGCAGAGGGTCCATAGAATGGTTGCAGGCTGGTGGATGGCAATGGGACACTAGCTAAGAGCTTATGTCTGATCCACAAACACTAGGCAGAGAGACACCGGGAATGATGTGGGCTTTGAAGCCTCAAAGCCCATCCCCAGTGGCACATGTCTTCCGACAAGGCCACACACCACACCTCCTACTCTTTCCCAAACAGTTTCAGCTAGTCTAACAAAGTTTCCAAACATGATCCTGTGGAAGTCATTCTTTTTTTTTTTTTTTTTTTTTTTTTTTTTTTTTTTTTTTTGGTTTTTTCCATACAGGGTTTCTCTTTGTAGCCCTGGCTGTCCTGGAGCTCACTCTGTAGACCAGGCTGGCCTTGAACTCAGAAATCCACCTGCCTCTGCCTCCCAGAGTGCTGGGATTACAGGCGTGCGCCACCACGGCCTGGCTGTGGAAGTCATTCTTAATCAAACCACCACCAACAGTTTAGAAATGCTAACCATTACAGAACGAAGCCTGTGCCAGCTTTTCTGTGTTACCCTGAGTTGTAAGTACAGATCAGTCTTAAACAGGCAGGCCCCTGCCCAAGGGTCATTTCTTCTATCTTGTAATCTGTTCTGTCTGTCCTGACTTGCACACACACACACACACACACACACACACACACACACACCCCAATTTCACAACTTACTGTCTTAATAAGCCACTGAGTCGCATGTGGATGTGAGGCCAACAGTAATGGAGTATTTAAGTGGAACCACTTCCCACTCAAGCCAGTGACAATGTAGACTCAGTCTCAGTTTGGCCAACAATATAACAGGACTTTCTTAGACCTACCAGCAGTATAAGTAAGGACGCAGATGCTTACCAGCATTTTAAAGCTTAGGCCTTAGCTGGTCAGTCTTCCCAACTACTCTGTCCTGACTAATCCTGGGCTGTGTCCCACCATGTGGCCAGCTCCACCTCTCTGCTCCACTCTGGTCCATTCATCAACCTCCATGTCTACTAGTGAATCTCACCTCTCAGTTCTCCCAGAGTCTCTCTCTCTGCCTGAAAGTCTGTCTTCAAGTTCCTAAGCCAGCAGCTCTTTATTAAAGCCTATCAGATACAATTCTGGATAGCCTTAGACAGGCTAGAAAGGAACAAGTTATTTACAAAGTATGAGACCAGTGATGGGCTACAGAAATAACAATACCAAGATATGGCTACTCCCTGGTGCAGAATTAGCAATTAGGTATACAGAAACGCATCTTAACGCAATGTATCCTAACACAGCAGGATCCTTGATGAAAGGTACAAGGACAGTGGGATGACAAGGTGGGTAGAGGAGTGCCAGGTGGTGGAATTTTTCTGGGTTTTTTTTTTTTCATTGCAATTATAAATGTACTATGGGGTCAGGTGCAACTTGGGGAACGCATCCCTTATTTACCCAGCAAAAATTTGTTTAGGTCTTTTTGTTTGTTTGTTTGTTTGTTTTGACTTGGTTTTCTATGATATGATCTCACTGTATAATCTCCACTAGCCTCAAAGTCATGGAAATCCTCCTGCCTCGGGCTACTGAGTGCTGAAATGACAGGTGACTCACCTGTCTGTTTTAATGACCAAAATGTATTAATTTTTGCTGAGACAGAATCTCCAACAGGGACAGCTTAAAGAAAGAGACTTTGATTTAAGCTCTTGGTTCCAGGCAGCAATCCATTGCTGCAGTAAGACGTGACAGCTGGGGCAGCTTCTGAGAGTGGAGGCTTGGGATGACCACACTGTAGCAAATGAGAAGTAGAGACAAGCTAGGAATGGTAGCCTACACCTTTAATCCCAGCACTGGGGCAACCCAAATTGGAGGACAGCCAGGGAGGGCTACACAGAAAGACCCTGTCCTGGGGGAAGGGGGATAGAAACAGGTGACACCTTTGAGGCCCTCTTCTCAAAGGCTCCCTAGTTTCCCAGAACAGCATAGTTAGCCGGGCACCAAGTGTTCAAACAGGAATCCATAGGACACCACATTCAAACAATAATGGTGAGTTTAGATTTTTGGTGTCCCCAGGATTGCTACAAGCCATGTCTCTTGTCCTCATGGCCACTGGCTTGGTGCAGTTGAAATTCCCTACCTCTGAAATTTCTGGGCTAAGATCTGTGTTGATATTAAACCCAGGTTCAGGGGAAGCTTACATACTTGGATAGCACATGGGACCCACAGCAGGCTTGCTGGAGCCCAGGGTGTGGCCGTGCTGGGTGAGATATTCCTTCTCCTCGCCATCCTTGCCTGTCTTACTTGCCTTAGACTTGACAGGAAGCACAGCAGGGTCACTTGTGCACTGAATAGCAGAATGAGAAAATGGCCCATCAGGATGCAAACACAGAGGAAACAGTGGCAAGATATAGGCCCAGGGGCACAAAGTGGTGGGGTGACACAGTTGGGGTGAGACTCATGTCCCCCTCCTCCAAACCTGCCTCAAGCTGGGAACCATGATAGGCGAGATGTTTTATAATGAGCCCTTGGGACTTGCCATCTTCAAAAGAGAAGCCTGGGCTGGGGAGATGGCTTAGTTGGTGAAGCTCTTCTCATACAGGCTTTTTTTTTTTTTTTTAAATCCCAAACATGGAGTGGGGGAAGGAGGACTTATCTAATCTGTGAGCTTTGGGCTCCAGTGAGAGGCTGTCTTAAAGGAAAAAAAGGGAGACCGCTCCTGAGGAATGACTCCTTAGCTTGACCTCCAACATCCACATGTACATACACACTCGACCACACGCGCCACACACATACATACACACGCAGGCCCCTGGTTCCAGAGGAAATGGAACATATGTTCAAGAAGTCTCAAAGCACTGGAGAAAAAGAACGCATCTCCTACCTTTCTAAAGCAGTGGGCCCGAAACTCAGTTGCACAGCAGAATCATCCAGAAATTGTCCAGGCACTCTCCAGACCAATTTAACCCCGGTGCCGGCGGATGGCCCAACCCCCCAGCATTTCTTGATGCTGCCCAGGTAGAGAAGTTCCTGGCCTCTTCTGTCCTAATCTGCCACTAGAAGAACATCCGGAGCTGCATGCCTTTGGCAAAGGCTTACATCCCCTCTTCCTTATCTACAGCTGTGACCCTGGCTTCTGGTCACATTCTTATCACCTTATAAAAGTCAGATGGATTCTGGAAATGCTCTCATTTTCTTGTAGTGGTTTCTTACTTCAGCATTTCCACTCTAAGAAAGTTTAGAAATAGAAGCATCAGGCACTATGGGGACAACTAAGCTCGCTCGGGTCCTCAGCAAGGGTTCTCAGCCCCTCCTCCCCAGGGCCCCAATCACATAGGCTGTGCACACCTGGCCAAGGAGAGGTTAGCCCTGCAGGCATGTCAGTGGTTAACCATCAGTGGAAGACTTGAGGGAGCCTTACCGGAGAGACACCCCCCTGAGTGGACCACACGGAGACAAAGGCAGGAGGCCCCACCCCAAACCTCAGGTTCCACTGCCATCCTTTGTCACCAGTCTCTGCTTTGACTCTTATCCCTAAGTTCTGTTTCCTAAGACATTTATCAAAATGTTGGTGACAGCAACTACTGAGAAAAGTCCCACTGTGGCAGGTGCTGGGGCCCTTCCTCGAGTGCGCACTCGACTCCAGGAGTTAGCCAGAGACAAAACTGTGCCGCTGAGACAGCAAGCAGCCTGATTCCTGGCTGTCAGAGCTTTGGGATAGCCACAGGAGCCATCCACAAGTGCAGAAGATCCCAACGCTAGCCTCAGTGCAGACTCAAGCCATGGGGCTTCCTCAAGGCCAGCCGCGGGGAGTGGGGGGGGGGGGGTAGCCAGAGCCTCAGCATGGCGTCCATGAGTACCAGCCCCTTTAAGAGAAGCAAGTTGACCCAACAAGGCAGGACTCTCCCTATCACACCCCAGACAGTGATGGAATTCGGGTCGGAGTCTGGGACTCCCTAGGGCCTGTTCAGCTGCCCCAGCCTGGGCAGGGAAGAAGGAAAATCCATCTCTGCCCTCTCCCAAAACACGAGGTACACAGCTTAGAGGTGACCCACTGACTCCAGTTCAAGCAGGCTTTGGCATCCCCCAGCACTCTGGCTTTATAGGAGCAGGAGAGGAGCCATCCAGAGGTCAAGGGCAGGCAGGGTATCAGGTGGTCAAGAGCAAGGCATGGCAGTGGAGGTCTGCCTATTTAGCAGCCCAGTTTTCCAGAACCTGATGTGTAGTTCAGTCCCATCTGAGAAGGCAAGCACTGTGGCCTTGTGTCCACAGGTCAAGGGTAAGGCCAGGCCTCTGGATCACGGGGTGATATCTCCCTCCTGGGTTTGAAAGGGAGAAAACAGGCCAGGAGACAGAGCTGGACAGTGACTGAGGACAAGGACTCCATCGATCACAGGCCAGGGCCTGAGCCCTGGTTATGGTGCAGGCCTCTCTGTTTCCTGCAGAGGTTCTCACTAGAGTGAGACTTTTCTCTCTCCTTTTTGCTCAGCTCTGTGGCAAACAGAGGCCCGAGACTGTGCTACAAAGTTGCTTTTCTGTTGGGATCAAATACTTGACATGAGCAACTTCCACATGTCTCAGGCATTTGAATACTTGGTACCCTGTTGGTGGTTTGGGGGAGAGGATTGGGAGGCATGGCCTTGCTGGAGGGAGTGTGTCCCTGGAGATGCGCTTGTGTTTAAAATTCACTCCGTTTTGAATTGGTTCTGTCTCTGCCTCCTGTTTGTGGGTGGAGATGTGAGCCGGCCCAGGGCCATGTGTTTCCGGTGCCGTCATGATCCCCACCATGATAGTGACGGCCTCTCATCCCTCCAGAACCATAAGCCCCAAATAAACTCTTCCTTCTAGAAGTTGCCTTGGTCATGGTGTTTAATCACAACAACAAAATGTAAGATGTGTTTCTTATTTGAGTTTGTTGTTATCATCATCATCTTAAAGGTATGTGTGTGTTTGTGTGTGTGTGTTTCTATGTGTGTGTCTGTGTGTGTCTCTGTATGCTTGGTATGCATATGTATACATGTGGGTGTGGTATGCTAGTTCATGTGTGTACATGTGGAGGTCAGAGGTCAGATGCCACAGTTACTTTACACCTTTTTTCTTTCAATGTAATATTTTTCTTGATTATTTAGGAATTTGGCATCATGCACCCTGAACACACTCATTTTCAGTCCTTCCATGTTTGCCCCCCAACCCTTGTGACATCCCCCAAAATTATTTTTGAAAAAAAGGAAAAGAGAAAAAATAAAACCCAAAGTGTGTTATCTTTAAATTCACTGGAGCATGGTTAAACTCTTAGTAGCCTGCCCCTTAAAACAACTGAGATGTTCTTCTCCTAAGTTCCCACAGAAGCCATCAGTCATGGACGGCTAACTTCAGCACCCTTATCACACTTTTAAAGAGTTTTCTTCAGCACACATGTGGGGGGGGGGGGCAAAGGATAACTTTTCAGGCATTTATTTTTCCTTTCATTATTATTTTTATTTTTAAACATTGTCTTGGTTATTGTTCTACTGCTGTGAAGAGACAGCACGACCAAGACAACTTACACAGTGGTGGCGCACGCCTATAATCCCAGCACTCTGGGAGGCAGAGGCAGGTGATTTCTGAGTTCGAGGCCAGCCTGGTCTACAGAGTGAGTTCCAGGACAGCCAGGGCTACACAGAGAAACCCTGTCTCAAAAAAAAAAGAAAGAAAGAAAGAAAAAAGAAAAGAAAGAAAGAAACAAAGAAAGAAACAAAGAAAGAAAAAGAGTTCTCTTCAATGGCTTCCTGTTTAGTAACTTTATGGTAGTGGTGCCCACAGCCAGAGCCATATGGCAGGATGGCCTGTTCCCCCCTATTTTTCTGAGACAGTCTTTCATTGAACTCAGATCTAGCTTTTTTTTTTTTGACTATCCTGCCAGAATAGTCATGTACTCAACCTCATAAACTATAAGCAAGCTCACAATTAAATGCTTCCTTTTGTAAGTTGTCTTGGTCATGCTGTCTCTTCACAGCAGTAGAACAATAACCAAGACAATGTTTAAAAATAATAATAATGAAAGGAAAAATAAATGCCTGAAAAGTTATCCTTTGCTCCCCCCACATGTGTGCTGTGGCATGCACACACACGTATATCCACGTATACACACAGATGCATGCACTACATACATATGCATACACATACATGCATATACATACAGACATACATGCATACAAACACACACATGCTTGCAGACACATACCAATTAATTAAAATATTTAAGATATCAATAAATATAGAATGAGATGCATAATAGTATTGATAGTTCTAGTGTAAATTTAGAGCATGGCTGGGTATCATCTTATTGAATGGTTGGGTAAACTATAAAAATTATAAAGAATAAAGGAGCCTGTGCTGGGAGAATATTTTAGTTACTGTCCAGTTGCTGTGATGAAACATTATGAACAAGGCAATTTATTTAAAAAAAAAAAAGTGTTTGCTGGTGGTGCACACCTTTAATCCCAGCACCTGTTCTTGATGGTTAGGTGAAGGCATGGCAGCAGGACACCTAGGGTCTGACATTTCTTCAGATGCCATGAGCATTCTGGGATATGATGGCTCAGTGTTAGAGGTGACACAGAGGCGTTGTTGCCTTGCGTCATCTCCATAGCTGCTTCATGACTCATTGCTGGTTCGTTTCCTCTGTGCTGGTACCCAGCCAAGAGCCTCACATCGCCAGATTCCCTAATCCTTCACATTCCTCCTCCTCCTTTCCTTCTTCCTTATGTTCAGCTACAGAAAATGCTTAGAGCATCGCCTGGTCTGAAGAGAAGTGAGATCCACCCTCTCGCACTGCTTAGTTCTGTCTCCCAAAGCAGGTACACTGCTCCTCTGAAGAGGTTAGATCCCGACACCTACAGGGTGTTCTGTGGTGGCCAGTCTCTGGGTTCAGGGTGACACCTACTTGACATACTTCCCTCTTCTTTGTTTTCTCATGAGGAAGCAGAGAGACACAGCTCAGCAGCTTTCTAGCCCACCTCCAGGCCAGCAGCCAGAGGGCAGCAGCCAGAGGGCAGCCAGAGGGCAGCCCAGTCCTGAGCTTAAAGGGTAGGAGGGGCTGCGGGACCTCAGCCACACAATCAAGTCCTTAATCTGTGAGTTCTGCCTATGCAGACAACAAACCAGGCTGTCCCTAAGCAACTTGTCGCTGTGTGCCTCCATCTCCTGGACTACTATCTCCTGCAGGGGCCATGGTGAGGGTGGGTGGAAGGACCAGGGAAGTGCAGGCACTTCTGGGTTCCTGACCACACCACCAATGATACAAAGTCTGGCTCTCTTTAGAAGCATCCTTGCTTGCTTAACACACAGCAGCCCATGCTGTTCTGCCTCAAAGTTGCAAGGAGAATGACAGGAACGCCATTAGAAACAATGTATAGAATGCAGGATTGTCTGCCCCACCATAATCACCACTAGAAACAATGTATGGAAGGCAGGATTGTCTGCCCCACCACAATCACCACTAGAAACAATGTATGGAAGGCAGAGTTGTCTGCTCCACCCCCTACACACACACACACACACACACACACACACACACACACACACACAATCACCACTAGAAACAATGTATGAAAGGCAGAACTGTCTGCCCCCTGCCCCCCCATACACAATCACCACTAGAAACAATGTATGGAAGGCAGAACTGTCTGCCCCCTGCCCCCCCCATACACAATCACCACTAGAAACAATGTATGAAAGGCAGAACTGTCTTCCCCCCTGCCCCCCCCCCATACACAATCACCACTAGAAACAATGTATGGAAGGCAAAGCTGTCTGCCCAGCCACAATCACCATTAGAAACAATGTATGGGAAGCAGCACTGTCTGCTTGGACTCAGAGCGGTAACTCTCCAAGGTGAAGTGTGTCTCCAGATTGCAAGCAAAAATAATGAAAGTGAGGGACCAGGAGTCGGACTGGTAGACAGACAGACAGACAGACAGACAAAAGAGGTCTTGATCGATTCATGCTATTTTCACTTCAGCACTTAAAAATAGCTAACTTCCTGCTTCTCCCTTTCTTTCTTTCTTTTTCTTTCTATCTATCTTTTTTCGGCCACACATTTTCTAAAACAAAGACTTGGTGATCTCCTGGAAACCCCAGGGATCTGTTCATAGATATGTTTTTCCCCAACCCCAGGGAACTGTTCAGTGGGACCTCTCCTCCCATCCTAGGGATCCCATTGTTGTGACTATGCATTTGTGAACCCCAAAACACCGCCAAAGAGACATTTCCAATGTAATCATATTAGGGTCTCTTCATTACAAATTCAAGTTTGAGCTTATTCACTGCTGACCCACAGGCCATTAGGTGATGCAGCCCCCAACTCTCACTGGGACAAGGTTTTATAGGAAATGGGAGCGAATGAGGTGGTGTCTGTCTCGGCAATCATCTGATTAAATGACTATTGTAAGGTAGGTGGGTGCTCTGAAGCAAGACTGTATATAATCGAAAACAGTCTGAAAGTACATCTGAAACAATCAGATTAATCTTTGATTAACTGTTGCTAGGAAGAAGCTTGGGAGTAACTCTGGGGTGTGGGCCAAGGATAAACCACGGGGTCCAAGTACTTGGATATAGCTTGGGTTCAGCTGCAAGTCGAGTTCTCAGGCTTTTTTTTTTTTTTTTTTTTTTTTTTTTTTTTTTCTCTTAAGATGGAGGCTGGTCCCAAGATGGAGTAAATTTGGCCTTTCACCCTATTCCCTGGTAACTGTTCAGTGAAACTTTCAAGTTTCTGCAGGAGTCAGCTTCCCTGCCTTTGTCTGGATTATTCAGTCCCTGGCAGTACCCCTAAAGTATTCATTTCTGACCTCTAGAGAACTGAGGCTCATCTCATCCCCAAATATAGAATCCCCTGGCCCTCCCCAGAAAACTTGAACGCCATTATCTAAGTTCCCTCCCCACCATGAGCATGGGAAGTCTGTCTCTTCATGTGCTTTGTCATGTGTGCTTTGTGTGTTTTCTGTGTGTGTGTTTGAGAGTGTGTGTGAGTGTGTAAGTGTGTGTGTGTTTGCTCACACGGGTGTTCACAAGTGCTTCACTTTCACTGATAACCATCTGAATGCTGAGACCTGGCTTTTCCTGCCTTTTTTTATTCTTTAAATTGCCAGAGAGGGAAAAGATCACTTCTCACAACCCTGGAGCATCAGAAGAGATTAGCAGTAACTCTGGACTCTTCCCAAGAAGCAATATGGAACTAGCTGAGTAACAGAGGACCAGCCATATTTGTAGGGAACAGCTTGTCTTCAAGGCTCAAATGTACCAAGGACACGCCAAAGAGCACCTAGGGGAAAGTTGAGGAAAAGCAGGCCTAGGTGCAAGGAATCATCCTGCTCTGGAACAACAGGCCCGGCTTGTTCCTGTTAAACACTGGGAAGCTTCTGCTTACCGGAAATGTCGGACCCATAGTGAAACCACCATAGTGAAAGTGTGCCCAACCCGAGTGCACAGCAGACTGCTGGCCACACCTGGGAAAAGGGACTCTGCAAGATGGAATTACATCTGCAACCTCAGGAGAGGAGAGTCCCTGGGCGGAACCTCTCTGTGTCTCATGGTGGAAGAGATGTGGCAGTCATCGTAGAGGTACAGAGAAAACTTGTGAACAGACCTGGTGTGGAAAGCCTGGAAGGAAATTAGTTCTGTGACAGTTGTGAAATGGAAGTGCCTTCTGCCCCACAGCAAAGAGCTGAGCCAGCCAACCCCTGACTGGCCCTGTCCAAAGCCAAGGCGAGCTTGCCAGCTAGCTGAACTACTGGGACTCTTCACACAGAACACAGTGACATAAGCGGTGGGTGTTGTTTTAAGTAGCTAAGTTCACAGTTGTTTATTACAACCATACAGAACAAATACAGTGAGTGCTGACTGCAGGCAGACAAGATGAGGAGCTGCAACAGAAGCTAGCAGGATTTCATGCCTTGATCATCCGTAGTAAATACGTGTGTAAGAAGTAAACTGTACACTCAATATTCTGTATCAGTTACTTTTTTCTCTTGCTGTGATAAACTGCTAGTGGGAGGGGGGTGGCGCACGCCTTTAATCCCAGCACTCAGAAGGCAGAGGCAGATGGATCTCTGAGTTCGAGGCCTACAGAGTGAGTTCCACGACAGCCAGGTCTGCATAGAGAAAACCTGTCTCGAAAAACCCTCCGTGACCAAGACAACATATATAAATAAGAGTTTTATTTGGCTTAGGGGCTCCACAGGGATAAGAATCCCATCCTGGCAGGAGGCATAGAGGCAGGGACCAGGGACAGGAAGCTGAGAGTTCACATCTTGAACCAAAAGCATAACACAGAGAGCAAACTAAATAGGTGAGACTTTTACATTTCAAAGCTCACACACACACACACACACACACCCCAGTGACTTCCTCTAGCAAGGCTGCATCATCTAAACCTCCCCAAATAGCTCCATCAGTTAGGGACCAAGTGTTCAAGTGCCCTAGACAGGGAGGCCATGTCTTATTCAAACCATCACATATTCTGAAACTCAAGCTAAGGGGCTAGAAAAGACAGCTGCTCAGAGGACTTGCTACTTGTGGTGGTTTGATTGACATGTTCCCCACAGTCTTGAGCATTTGAACACTCTGTCCCCACTTGGTGGCAGTGTTTAGCAGTGTTGTCTTGCTGGAGGAAATATGTCACTGGTAGTGGCCTTTGAGGTTTCACACCTTCAGTTCAAGACATGAACTCTCAGCTTCCTGTTTCTGGTGCCACAGTGTCACTCCACCATCTTGGACACTAACTCACACTCATCTCTGTGGAAGTCTCCTTTGTCATGGTCTTTCATCATTGCAGTAAAAGCATAACTAGTACTCTGTCCTTCGAGGGAGATGGTTGATTCCCAGCCTGTGTCAGACAGCTCACAACCACCTGTGTCCCTTCCAGAGGTGTAATGCCCTCTTCTGGCCTCTGCTGATACCAGCATGCACACAGCGCACTCACATAAACACACACACACACACACACACACACACACACACACACGTGTGTGCACTTTTATGAAAGTCAAACTCAGTTAAAAATAGTTAACAGGGAGATAGTTCAGTGGCTAAAAATACACACCAAGGATCTGAGTTCAAATCCCCATAAAAGGCAAGCATGTAGCTAGAACATCTGAAACCCCAGCACTCTAGCCGGGAGGTGATAGATGGAGACAGAAGATCCCCAGAAGCTGGAAGGTCAGTTAATCTGTCATATGTGGAAGCAAACAAGAGACCCTGTGGCAAGATGAAAGGCAAATGTCTACATCCAAAATTGTCCTGACTTCCACACTCACACCATGGCATGTACATACCTACACTCTCATGTACACATGCATATGTGTGTGTGTGTGTGTGTGTGTGTACACATAGATAGATATAGATAGATAGATAGATAGATAGATAGATAGATAGATAGATAGATATACTTTTTTTTTTTTGAGGCAGGGTTTCTCTGTGTAGCCCTGGCTGTCCTGGAAATCACTCTGTAGACCAGGCTGGCCTCGAACTCAGAAATCTGCCTGCCTCCCAAATGCTGGGATTACAGACATGTGCCACTACTGCCTGGCTGAGATGATAGATATTTAAAAACCATTTCGAGTAGAGGCTTGGGTGGTGCCTACCACATCAGCATGAGGACCTGAGTGCACGTTGCCAGCACTCATTGAAAAGCCAAGTGTGGTGGCATGTGATGAGCCTGGAGGACCTCCAGGGCCTTGCCTGCTAAAATGAATGAGTTGTAGATTCAATGAGAGACCCTGTCCTGCTCCACCCACCACACACCCCCACCAAAACATCAGAGGGACTGAAGAAGACACTCAGTATTGACAGATTCTAAATGCACCACATACATACACACACACACACACATGCATAGCCATACAGGTGCACACGTGTATAAACACATGTATCACATATATGTTCACACATGCACATACACATGTGTGTTTGTACTCATGTATATGCACACATATATACATGCATGCACACATATGGACATACACACATACATGAACACACAAATTGTCTAAGGTGACCTTTAGCTTATATGTTGCCTGTGACAGGTCTTTCCTCTGTCCCTATGAAGAAAATTGTAACAGCTACCTCCCACCCAACCCTCCATATCCTCAGACACGGGTTTATCCATTAGTTTTTTTAAGCTGGGGCCCCAGCTGCCCAGAAGCTCCTTTCCCTGTCCCTAAGTCCTGTCTGCTTGCAGAACTCTTGGCCTTTTGTTCTTGGTGTAAGCTAAGATACAGCTGTGCCCCAGAAACCAAACCAAACAATGCACTAAACAAGAGACTCAAACTTCAGCCTGAGTCTTCCCAAATGCTGCTCTATGCTGCCTTAAAGAATACTGGTAGATTGGAACCTGAGGAACAGTATTGTTCTCCTTTTCAGTTTCTTGGGCTTCTCTCAGCTCCTCTAGACCTCAGCATTAGTCACAGCCTGCACTGTGGGTAAATGTTTAGATCTGGGGTGCTCTCCGCAGGCTCATGCTCAGAATGCCTGGTCCCCATGGCGACCATGCTGGAAAGCTTGGATTCTAACTGGCTGAAGTGTGGCTTTTGAAAGTCATGGCCAGGCCCCTGTGATGCCAGGAACCTCTCCCACACACTGCTGTCTAGAATTCAGTCACACTGCCCACTGCCCCATGGACTGAGACCCTCTGAAACCCTGAACACAAACAGAACTTTCCTCACTCCCATAGTTTTCCTTTTCAGTTGTCACAGAGCTATGAAAGGCACTGACACTGGAGGGGCTGGAGAGATGGCTCAGTGGTTAGAGCACTGACTGCTCTTCCAGAGGTCTTGAGTTCAATTCCCAGCAACCACATGATGCCTCACAACCATCTGTAATTGGATGATGTCCTCTTCTGGTATGTCTGAAGACAGCTACAGTGTACTCATGCATAAAATAAATAAATCTAGAAAGGAACAGAGAGAGACGGGAGGGGGAAAAAAAGCACTGACACAGACTTAACACATGCAGAAGTCATCTTAAAATTGTTGGTGCCCAAGAAAGTGCAGAAGTTACGGCCTAACACCATAAACATCACTGAAAGGACCACAAACACGTGCAGCTTCAACAGTGTTTGGACCAGTGGTCCTCAACCTGAGGGTCGCAACTCCTGGGTCTCATCAAATATCCTGGATGTTAGATATTTACATTATGAGTCATTAACAGCAGCAAAATCATAGTTATGAAGTAGCAATGAAGCAATTTTATATTTGGGGGTCACCACCACATCATTAGGAGCTGTGTTAAAGGGTCGCAGCATTAGGAAAGTGGAGAACCAGTGGTCTAGGTGCTAATGTTGCCTAAAGAGATGACAGATTCAGTTAACACCTACCAGAAACCCAATGGATGTTTTTGCAGAATGCAAAACTTTCTTAATGCTGTGATAAATGCCAAGTCAACTCAGAGAAGGAAGGGTATATGGTTCTGGTTCCAGGGTCCACTACTGTGGGGAGGGAGACACAGCAGCAGCCGGAAGCTGTGAGCTCACCTCTTCAGATGATAGCACAGAGCCACCAGTTCCCACAGAGAGGGAACTGGATAGGAACAGTTGAAGCGGACTCAATGCTGCCCAGAGCAGGATTCTATCAATTTATTTGTGCTTGCATTTTGAGAGGACTGAGCCAGGCTGAGTCCGTGGCAGGCTTCAAACTGGCAGTTCGGGAGCATAGGCCTAAGTTTCTGTTTCCCAGAATTGGGCAAGTTTGGGCAAGTCAGTTACTGGAAAAACCACCACCCATGGGCAGCCCATGGGCAATCAGAAGCTGCCCAGCCTCTTAGCCTGAGGCAAGAGCAGTGAGTCAGCAACAGTTTCCAGCACCGGTCCTGGAATGTCTGTCCCCAGAGCCCTAACCAATCCCAAAGACACCCATACTCCAGACCGAAGCAACCAATCAAGATAAAGGTCACCTACTCCCTCCCTGTTATCCTCTAATCTGCTTTAAATTGAGCCCGTGAGCTCACCTGGGCCTCTCCATCCGGGTGAATAGTAGACCCCTGAATACTATTTGAGTCTGGGATATCATTCTTCGTCCTTACAATTTGTTAGTTTATTGCCTTTTTTTTTTTAAATGGTTTTTTGAGACAGGGTTTCTCTGTGTTACCCTGGCTGTCCTGGAATTCACTCTGAGATCACCTCAAACTTAAGAGACCTGCCTGCCTCTGCCTCACGAGTGCTGGGATTAAAGACATGTGCAACCACTACCTGGCTTCATTAGTTTATTTCTTATTTGTTTGTTTCAAACTCCTATGTGGGTGTTCTGAGTCACCTGGGTCGATCAAAGAAAGAGATCACTCCCAAAGTGTACCCAGGCTCTCAGGCAGCAGGGAGGGGCGTCTCAATGAACGGAACCTCGAACAGCCTCACAGAAACATTTTATTGAGTGTTACACAGAGGTTGTTTTTTTAGGTAAAACACATTTCTCATACCAAAGCCCCTCATCTGATCTATTGTTTGGTGAAGGAAAACACCACACCGCTGTAAATTCAGTCCTTACTGTGCACTGTTGGCAGTGTCCAATAATGCAAGACTTTCCATCTTGTGATCATAGTCACGCACGCACAGGCTGTACTGCTCCTTCAGGAAAACAACTCTATAGATAACAGAAAACAATCACTGTTTTTATGATTCTTTCACGGTCAAAGTACTTCTAAAACAACTCTTCATTCTGATGTTTACCCTAGATACACTGAAAAACAGCTTTTTCATTCTGATGCTTACCCTAGGCAGAACAATTCCACTAGAATTCCACTCCACCTGTAGGTCTCAGGATTTAACAAAGGCCCCACTCCCTAGGGCTGTAGGGCTATCTCTCCCTACTTTACTTAGCTCCCAGGGTTGTGGTACTGTATCATACAGGGCATACATAGCTCTGGTGTGGTATCTGCCAGCATTCTGTCTAAGCTCCGCCCCACAGTTACCTGGCAACAGCCAGGTAGGCCTGACCCACTATAAAAGGGGCTGCTTGACCCTTCTTGCTCCTCTCTTGTTCTCTTGCTTTCTCTACTTCCCTTCCCCCACTCTCTCCATTCCCAGCTCCCCTCTCTCTCCACCATGGCCAGCCTCTATCCCTCTACCCCCTTCTCTCTCTCTCTCCCTCCCTCCCTCTCTCTCTCTCTCTCTCTCTCTCTCTCTGCCTCTACAACCCTCTTAACTCCCCTTCCCATGCCCTGAATAAACTCTATTCTATACTATACCATTGCATGGCTGGTCTCTCAGGGAAGGGATGCCTCTGCATGGGCCTGAGGAGGCGTGCCCTTCCCCCACCCCTCCATAGAACATTCCCCCCTCTTTATCTTTTGATAAATACATCAGTCATCAGTATCCACGAGGCCCTGCTTCCATCCTAAGTGCCAATCAAATATGCACTTGTGTGTGTGTTTGTGTGTGTGCGCACCCACTCACAAACTCCACATTTTTTCTGTTGAATTACAGTCTCCCTGAGGATTCCTCTCCTCTCCCTTTCGAGAAGTCTTTCTCTTAGGTGTCCCAGTTGGGGGACTTGACTGTTAGGAAGCAGCCCTGTAGTCAAGAAGTAAGCTTCTGCCAGTGTTTACTTCACTACAATGAGGGTCAGAAAAGTTGCAACCCCAACCTCTGGAACCCAACCCCTTTCTTCTCTTTCTCCTCCCTCTGGGTTCATCCTGACCAATCAGAGTACGCCGAGCTCTTACCTAGCCCCCTTCCATACTGCAGAGCCTGCAGGAGTGGCCTGGGGGTACTGCCTATGAGGTGGAGACAGACACCTGTGACCTAGGTATACTCATGGTACCCCAACGCACTTCTGTGCCAAGAGATTCTTTGTGCTGTGGTGAGGATGGGCATTTCTGGGAACTACAGAGAGCAGGGAGGTTCAGATCTGCAAGCAAATGAGGGATCATCAAAGATTAGAGATAAGGAGAGGTTCAGTTCTGCAGTGGCTAGGAGGGAGGCTCCCAGGGGAGTGTAATGACAGCAGTGGACAGCCAGCACCTGGACGGCCTGGGAAGAAAGAGCACAGGAAGTCTTGTGTGGGTGGGCCACAGTTCCAAACCTCCTGTGAGACTTCTTCTCCAGCCTTTCCTTTCCCGACTGTGTGGGGTTTTGTTGTTTTGTTTTTTTAAGTGTTATAGCACCCGTGTGTGACTTTCAAAACAGCAAAGAAGACACACAAAGAAAGGGGTTTTTAAGACAGGAGACAGCGCAGTCAGTCAGCTCAGGACTTGGGGCAGAGGAGATGAGCACAGTCTTCCCCTCTCTCCTTCCCCTGGAATCTGGCCTAACAGGTTCCAGTGACAACCTTCGTGTGCAAGCATGGCTCCCAGCCAACAGTTCCCAGTGAGCTGGGAGACAGAGAGAGGTGAGGTGGGGGAGGGACGCTCACAGCTCATCATTGCTAATTACTATGGAAGCTGACAGGAAGCGGTGTCTGTCTAAAGCTTAGCAGGGGCTGTACGAGTGAGTGATGGGCGATCTCAGGGGAGCGGCGGTGAGGTGACGGCTGGGTCAGAAGGAAGAAGGGAGGCTCAAGAGTTGGTCCGACAGGACTCTCCCTTCTGAGACCCTAGGGACCTCCCCGGCCCCTCCCCGTGTGTGAGCCTCCAGACATCGCCCGGGCCAGCCTTCCACCCCCACCCTGGTCCTCCCTCACTGATCTCAAAGACTCAAGGTCTCCACTCCTTCATCTGTCAGCCACCATCCGCGGAGTCTTGCCTTCTCAATCGAGGATAGAGGCCCAGGCTGAGTCACCTTGTCTCTTTTCAAAGAAGACCCCACAGGCCTCTCTCTCTTTTCTAAGTCTCTGAGGGGAAGAAACAAAGCCAGAAGTGAGCATGATGTAATTATGATGTCTGAGTCTTGCTTTTAGAAAAGAAGAGTCAGGAGCAGGGGTGCAAGAGATAATCCAGCACTCATGAGACTGAGGCAGGAGAATTGCCTAGAGTTCAAGGCCATCCAGACAGTGTAAGTGAGGCCCTGTCTTAAAGAAGCAGAAGAGGAGGAGCAAGAGCAGGAGGAGGAAGAAGAGGAGGCAGGGGGAGGCAGGAGAAGAGCCTCTAGTTTTATTAGAGCCCTAGGCCAGGTTTGGCATCACAAGGCTGCCACTACCCAGGCAGCCAGGTGTCAAGTGTCCAGCGTTGGCCATCCTGGGTCTACCATTACTTAGCATTTCTTTTGCGAGAGGGCTCACTATGACCGACTTAGAATTCAATAATGTAGCCCAGGCTGACCTCAAACTCATGGAGATCTGCTTGCCTCTGTCTCTCAAGTGCTGGGAACCCAGTGTACCACGACCTAGCTGGGAGTTACCTAATCCACACTGAGACAGAATTAGGAAGTGGGGCCTCCCGAGAGTCCCTTAAGTAGCTCGGAGTGGAATAGAGAGCTGTCCCAGGACAGGTGCCACTGGGAACTTGCTTGCCCCTTCTTCCCGATGAGGACAGAGCAGAAGGGGTCTCCTGGAGAGCTAAGAAGGAGCCCTTTAGATCCAGGGCCTGTTGAGCCTTGCCTGTCTCAAGACCAGCGGTGAGTAATTGTTCTTAACAAATGACCCAGCGAACAGCATTCTGTCACGGCAGCACAGACAGACAGACAGACACTTGGCAAGACACACAAGCTCCCCGCCTTGCTCATCGTGGACTGCGCTAACAAAATGTCACAGATGCGGAGCTCATACAACAGACAGTTCTCTTCTCACAGGCCCAGGTCCAGGCTGCCAACAGCCAGTTAGCCCAAGTCCTTTTGTTCTGCCAGATCGGGAATTGTGGGTAGGGGAGGAAGCTTTTACAATTCATGGGCTCTGAGCAGTCAGCATTGGCTGTCTTTGGCTGGATGCAGCAGCAGGAGGTACCCCCTAGGGTCATGCTCTTGGGCATGCCTGATGCCCTGTCTAATGGTGAGTGTCCAGGTCCAGGAACTTGGGGTGTCCCATCGGATGCCCCTCTGGGACTGTCTCAGTGACCAGAGCCTGTGGCTTCACCTCTCCCGCTCATTACGGGCTCAGTTCTCTTTCTCTGCCTTCTCTTTCCTTCTGTTACCCAAATGGTTCTGTTGCAGCTGCTTCTGGCCACTCTGCTCTGGCTGCTCGCTGGAGCCCCTCAGCTCCTCCATTGCCTTTCTGTGATCCCTGCAACCACTGTCATACCGGAAGACAGTCACCGTTGTCACCACTGTCGTTACCGATGCTGATTTGCTGCTACTGTGACCTTAGTGTCTGTCACCAGCACTACCACGGCTCCCTCCACTGTTTCTCATGCTTTCTTCTCTCACATGTCACCAGCTCAGCCTGTGTCACAAGGGATGAAATAAAGGCCACTGGAAAGAAGCCATTTAGTGGGTCTAATGTGACATGGGAAGCGGATAGAACATGAGTGAACCAAAGAGCTCATATAACCCACAACAGTGTGGATCCCAACCCAGGGCATATCCTCAGGCAAATTAAGGTCTGTGCGCTAACATCAATGAAGACACGGTTGCCTTTGCCATCCCTCTGCAGGGCCACCAGGAAATACCTAGCAGCAGAGTGGTTTACTTTCGCCGAGGGTTGTGAAGGCCAGCACTAAAGCTACGATGGCCAGGACTGAGTCCCCGAGCTGGAGTCACGCTTTAGCAGCAAGCAGCTGTCAACACTGTGTCGTTCCCTCAAGCCGGTCAAGGAGCACTGAAAGCAAGTGGGGCCAGCGTGGAAAGTTCACCCTACTGCTGACTAAGAACTCCTGACTCAAGGCAATCAGGGAACCATAAAGGAGTTATCAGTTATCTCCTAGAGAGTCCAATTGCCCTCTTCCTCAATAGCTTAGCTTATTTACTGGTAAAGTGAATATTGTGAAGAGTTCTTAGAGTAAGGACTTCTCGTGAATATTCGTAGTGGGTTAACAGTGGATTAACAATACTTACACCAGGGAGAGTGGCACAAATCCATAAGTTCAGCACTTGGGAGCCTGAGGCAGAAGAATCATATGTTTGAGGCCAGCCTGGACTGTATAATACGTGAAGTCAGATTAGGATACAGAGTGAGACTCTGTCTCAGGAAAAAAAATATATCACCGTACTCACTACTACCACACCCACCCACCACACCCATTACCACCACCACCATACTACCACCCACCACACCCACTGCCTCTACCACCACCACCACCACCACCACCACAGGTGCTTTTTCAATTCTTACTCCTTGCCCAGCACTCTTTTCTCAAAGGTGCTGGCCCATTCAGCTCCTGTCAAGGGCTGACTTGCTTGCAGATGTCTGATTACCCCAGAGAGCCTTGCACAGTTTTCCTCTGTGTGGGCTCGAGGGGCAGCCTCTCCAGTTTCTTCCTTCTCTTTTGTGGGCCTCAGGGCTATAAGGCTCTATACCCCTACAACCTTATTCAATCCCAACTATTCCCCCAAAGGCTCTACTCCAAATATGGAGGGTTTAAAGCTTCCGAATAGGGCTTGAGAGGGTAGTAAGTCCAGAGACCCCCCTGTAACGAAGAGACATGGTTTATTCAACCAGGAAGCTGGCATCCAAACATAGAAGCCACAGAAGAAGGAGAAGCAGCTGAGGACAGTCCTGCTCTGCACCAAGCACTGGGTACTAGTTGGCCCTTGTCCTGATTAGTTTTGTTTGGTTTGTTTTGTTTGGTCAACTTGACACAAGCCAGAGTCATCTGGGAAGGGGAAACTCAATTGAAAATATGCCCCCCCCCCATCAGAACACCTGTAGACAAGTCCATAGGGCATTTTGATTGATGATTGACGTGGGTGGTACCATACTTGGGAGGTGGCCCTGGGTAGCATAAGAAAGCAACGGAGACAGCCACAGAGTGGGCGCAGGCCAGGGAGCAGCATTCCTCCTTGGTTTCTGCTTGAGTTCCTGCATGCACGATCCTGCCCTGCACTCCCGCTGTTGTGCAAGGAAGGGCTTGTGAACCTCAAAAGACCACCAAGGAGCCGTCTCTGATGTAATCCCATTAGGGTCTCTTTATTACAGGCTCAGGCTTGGGTTTTCTTCCAACCCAACCCTGACACAGCAGGACGGGAAGGGAAGGCGGAGCAGCCCCCAACCCTCTGCAGGACAAGGTTTTATAGGAAAATAGGAACGAATGAGGGGGTAAGGGGGTGTCCAGTCTGGCAAGCATCTAATAGAATGACTATAAGCTGACAGGTGGGTGTCTGAAGCAAGACTGTGTACAATCACAAATGGTCTGAAAGTACATCTGAAACAATCGGACTAATCTTTGATTAACTGTTGCTAGGAAGTGGCTAGGGAAGTAACCCTGGCCAAGGACAAGCCGTGGGGTCCTTCCTGGTACTTGGGCGCAGCTTGGGTTCTGCAGCAGGTCCTTCTCAGGCTTTGTTTTTTTCTTTAAGATGAAGGCCAATCCCAAAATGGAGTAAGGACTAAGCTCTCACTGCCTTGGCTTCTCTCAGTGGACTGTGACTCGGGATTTGTAAACCAAATAAACCCTTCTGAGCATGGTCTTTATCACAGCTATGGAAACGTGGTGAGAGACATCTCTGCAGACCTCACAACATAACATCTGCATGACTCTACAGATCCCACGTTAGGCCTCCAGGTCTCTTTCAATACCCGGCCATCACCTTCAGCTTTTCGTAGCGACGGGTACGTTCTGCTAACACCCTCTCCCGCTCCTCAGCCCGTGTTCGTAACTCTTCTGCAAGCTCTGTTGGGGTTGCAGCCTTCAGATTCTCCCAGTCCTCCCAGAGAGTATATATGTCCTGGCCAAGGGAGAAGGCAGTAGCTACACGGCCTATCCTCAGAGCATTTTTGGTCATTGCCAGGGCTGTGCCCCCAAAGGCCCTTTGCACCTGCCTGCCGCTTCGAGCTGATACTTGGCCGGCAGTCATGAGCTTCTTGGCAGCTGAGGTGACGTGAGGTTGTGTTCTGGTTAGCCGGAGGGCTCGGAGGTGCTTTCTGATGATATCCCAGGCGCTCCCACATTTGTAGACAAGCTCCCCGGCGGCTGTGATGTAGCTCGTCTTCTCTCCCTTGACCTCCTCAAGCTTCTCGTCGCTGCTAGGCATGATGCTGTTGGCCTGAGCTAGGACTCTTTTCTTGTAAGAGTTTCCCCTCACATTGGTCACAATGTTGGTGACCTCAGCAACTGCCCCCAAACCATTCCCAACCGCAGTGAGTACCAGGCTTCCCCCTGCAGTTGTCGGAGCCAAGAACAAACCCACGAGGCTCAGGGCTCCAGAGATGACTGACACAGAGGTAGTCACCACTTTGGTCTTGGTAGCTTTTTGGTGGCTTTCGTCAATGTGGTCTGCAATGGCATAGAGCATTCTAATGCGCTTCTTCTCATTCTTTTTCCAGCTCGGGAACTGTTTTAGAAACCTCCGGTCTTCATCTGTCAGAGCACCATCTTCAACTTCCACTTCTTCCTCATCAGTGAAGCCCCCATCCAGACTGTCATCCTTGTCCCTGTCGGTGAGGGAAACAAACACTTGGCTTCAGTGTCCTAGGGGAAAGACCCAACTGCTCATCCAGCCCCTGTGGCCTCCAGGTGAGCTTTGCTCCTAACTCTGAACCCTTTCCACATCTCCCTAAAAATCCCCTGAGCTCAACCTTTGCAGAAAGCAACTGAGGTAGTCAGAGAGGAGGAACAACTGGGCAGAACACTGGGTGTGACCTCGAACCTCCTCAGAGACGTGAAGCAGGCGGAATGGTCCTGAGGGACATTCCCAGCCCTCCTCAGAGGAACTGGAGCACTGCTCCTGAGGAAGGGGAGAAGGAATGTCACTGTCCTGACACGGGGGACAGAGAGGGAGGGAAGGGGCCTGGGGAAAGAAGGATGAGGTGAGGAAGCCAGGTATTGAGCACAGGAGGGGAGGAGGAAGAGGGGGGGGAGGAGGAGGAAGAGGAGGAGGCAATGGAGGAGGAGGGAGAGAGGGAAGAGGGGGAAGAAAGGGAGGAAAAGGAGGAGGAGGAAGAGGAGAAGGAAAAGGAAGAAGATGAGGAATAAGAGGTAAAGGAGGAGAAGGAAAAGGAAGAGGGAGAAGAGGAGTAGGAGGAAAAGAAGGAGGAAGAGAAGGAGAAGGAAGAAGAGGGAGAGGGGGGAAGGAGAAGGAAGAGGAAAAGGAGGAAGAGAAAGGAAGAGGAGGAAGAGGAGAAGAAGGAAGAAGAGGAAGAGAAAGAGAAGGAAGAGAAGGAGGAAGTGGAGGAAGAGGAGGCCAGATGCTCTCTGATCATCTCCATTTTGGCTACAGTGGCTGAGCCTTCACATCTTTGACTCACACTTTGAGAGGGCGGCAATAAACAGTAACTAGTTTCTGCACATCCTCCTTGGCCCCCTTCATTTGTTCCCTCAGCCAGGGCGATGGGCCCTTCAAGGAAGGCCTTTCTTCCTTTAACTAGCATGTTACAGGATAGAGGGGTAAGGAGTATTTGCCAGCCAGTGGAGTTTGGCTTCCACAGAGAGTGGTACTGGGAAGGGCAAAGCTGGCTCCTCCAAGCCCCTTCCTAAGCTAAGTGTCACTCACGGGACCGTGGGTCTGCAGTTTGCCACTGGGGTGCAGGGACTCCACTCAGGGATGTGAAACACAGAGGTGCTAGACTGCCTTCCTTCCTCACTGCCATTGGGGTGCTGGGCTCATAGGACCCGTGATACACTGCTCAGGGGAGATGGAATGAAGACTAAGATGGGGGCCCCAGCCTGTGTTTCTCTGGGTGATAAAGGGCAAAGGCTGGGACTGAGGCTGTGGTTCCCAAAGTCCTCAGCACCCAAATGCCTCTGGGAACCTCGAGGGATTAAGGGTGGCAGGAAGAAGCTCTGTAATGAAGGCTTCCCCCCATGGTAGTCCTTGATGAGAGAGACAGTCCTTGCTTGTCCAAACTGTTTATTCATGGTGGGAAAAATGGATGCACACAACATACTCAGGGTGAACCAGAGATTAAATACCTTTTACAGGAAGGAATGTCCGGGAAGGGGAGCTTATTGGCTAAACCCTGGGACCCAGCCCATCTAGATACGTCATTACAATGGCTCTGTGCTAGGTGACCTGTTGTTATGGCCTCTTAGTGGAGTATCGCAGTCACAAGCTCTATGACAGGAATCTGTTCAGGGGCAGACTCAAATGCCTTCCATTCTCAATTATGAGAATTGCCAGGGTTCCTTAATCTGCTTGACCTTATCAGTTTTTCTCTCTGGTGACACAGTTCCACTTACCCCACATGGGACTTCTTAGGAGAGCAGAGAAGGCTGGTGACAACATAGAGCCCCAGAAATCCAGAGTTGGGAACAGCACAGAGGAGAAACCCAGTGCCCAAGGAGGAAAGGGACCTCACAGAGGTACCTGGCTAGGTCAGGATGCAGCAGAGACTAAGCTGCTCAGAGTATCCTGTTTCTCCCCGGGTGTCAGCTGGAGTCAGAATCCCCACTAAAGGACAGTCCGTGCCATGACCAGGTCCCCCACAGATATTAAGATTCTCCAGTACTGGAGTTCTGTGAATAAACTGCCCCAGACTTTTACATATTACATAGAAAGCCTGCCTGCAGGCCCTGACCTTTGCTGTTATTTTATTTGGTTTGGTTTGAGTTTTGGTTTTTCCAGCAGGGTTTCTCTGTGTAGTCCTGGCTGTTTTAGAACTCACTATGTAGTAGATCAGGCTGGCCTTGAACTCAGAGATCTGCCTGCTTCTGCTTCCTAAGTGCCAGGGTTAAAGGCATATGCCACCACTGTCCCGCAGCGCCTGTCTTTTGAATACAGTCCTTTAGACTGTAGAGTCTAGATGATATAATATCTTGTAGACCATTGACTCTGTGTCTACAATGATGATTTGAAAAAGCAAGTCAGTCCTTGTTCGTGAAGGCATAGCCATCGTGGGCCTGACTACAGGGCAGGCCTCCTGGGGTGGTTGATATGAGTCACATGGGTCACAGATGTGGATCTACATTACAGAGTACATGTTACATGGCTATGATGTTTCATTTCTGTGTGGCTTTAGGCAATGAAAACTGTACCTGCTATGTCCAGAACCCTCTGCATTGGGTAGTCCTGTCCCCAGCATAGTAGGAGCCCACACTTCAGTTCTATGAAATTCCATCTCCCTTGCTGCCCTCCCATGAGCTGCAGCAGGATACTGGGGTCCAGCCGTGGACTAATGTGTGACTGGCCTTGAACTCGTAAATGTATTGAAAAGTAGGGCATCTTTCTACTGAATTGTTTCACATATATCACGTCCTGCTAATTAAAGTTGAAGTCTACCACGTGGGGAAAGGGCCATGTGGCCGGGAAAACAGGCAGGCAGGGCCTGGAAAGTGGGGCTGCCGCAGGCCGCTCAGCTGGGGAAACAGGCTCATATATTTGAATACTTAATCTAGGGAGTGGAACTGTTTGGAAGGATCAGAAAGATTAGGAGGTGTGGCCTTTTGGAGTAGGTGTGGCCTTGCTGAAGTGGGTGTGGCCTTGTTGGAGTGGGTGTGGCCTTGTTAGAGGAAGTGTGTCACTGGGGGTGGGCTTTGAGGTTTCAAAAGTTCTCTCCATGCCTCTCTCTCTCTCTCTCTCCCTCTCTCTGCCTGCTTGTGGATCAGGATGTGAAGCTCTCAGCTCCTACTCCAGGGCCACGGGTGCCATCAGGCTCCCACCATGATGATAATAAACTAATCTCTAAAACTATAAGCAAGCCCCAGTTAAAGGCTTTCCTTTTAAGAGTTGCCTTGGTTGTGATGGTGTCTCTTCACAGCAATAGAACAATGGTTGGGACAAGTGGTTATTCCTGAGAGAACACATGCTGCTTTCGATACAACCAGCTCTTCCCAAGAAGTCCACCCTGGGTTACCTTGGCAACTCAACATCAGCCTCATATTCTTCCCCTGTCTGGTGGCCCGGGATTCGTGTTTGCACCAAAGCCATGTCCTTATGAGTCAGGTTGTCTTCTGACAGGAATAGAGAAAGCAAATTTGCTGCCAATATCATACAACATTGTAAAATTCAAGTATGGAAGGATTTTAGACTGCGCAGAACTGAAATCATACCAAGCCATGGTTTATACTAATCATAATGTTCACATACTATTGCTTTTTAATTAAGATATAGCCTTTATGCAGCAAGCGCACCCAAGGAAGCACTCAGCACAAGGTAGGAACTGGTTCTCCCCTTCCACCATGTGGGTCCTGGAGATCAAAGCCAGATCGTCCTCCAGTTTGGTGACAGACACATTCACCTGCTGAGATATCTTGCCAGCTGCAGGATCTTTCTCTGTTCTTGGTGTATCTAATTAGGATCTTTGCCTTTCCCATGTGACAGGGCCATGGAGATGAAAGGCCATCTTAGGTGCTCATGGGAAAGTCTTTTCAACCATGGAGCTCTGTCATGAGACCGCGGGGAAAGTCCCTAGGGGTGGGGGAGGGGTGGCCAGATGGGTGGCCAGCAACCTTGATTAGGCTTCCTGGAGGGAAGAGGGCTGGGGACTGGCTCAGCCAGTGGCTTTGTATAGCACATGCAAAACCCAAAAGGATCCTCAGGAAATCCCAGGAGTGCAGGAACTCTGTGTCAGTCACCTTTGCCACTGTCAGAGACCAGATATCAGGTCCGAGGTCTCCAGAGCCTTTTTGCAAGGATATTAGCAACACGATGGCCTTGGGGGGAGGGGGAGAGCCATCTTGGGGATGACAATTTTCAGGTTATAAAGAGGAAGCAGAAGGACTTTCAGGGAGAATGGCATTGCTATCCTTGCAGCGAATGGGTGACAGCTTGCACCAGGTTCTTGGAACCCTTTGACTCCCCCAGTGCACATGGGGATTCGAGAACCAAGGGCAATGCTAACCCTGGGGTGTGAACAGCTATTCCGCTGACCCCTGCACTGGTCCAGAGGCTGCAGGGTGCTTGCTTGTTTTGGTGCATGATGGAGGCTGAGCGGAAGGCGCCATTAGCCATTCCATCTCCTTCACGTGATGTGGTATCACATGAGTGAGGCAGGGGGTGAGTGAGTCTCTAGTCAGAGACTGGAGGGAGCAGCTAAAGCTGCAAAGCAGCTGAGAGAGGCAGAGGACAAGTAGACACTGAGCCACCCAGCGTCACAGCTCAGGAGAAGAAAGCAGAGATGAGAAGTGTGGCTGAGAAGGACGTTCGAGAATGCTTGACAGGCCTTTGTGCCCCACTACACATGGGCCACCATTGCCATCCCACCCCACCCTGCCCCGCCATGCACACACTGTTGGGAGTGATGCAGGCCACTCACATTCTCAAGCACTCTGCCACAGAGGCCACCCCAGCCCAGCCCTCTGAGTGTTTTTCAGTGTGCAGCCTGATTACTCCACCTTTGACCCATAATGGCCTTCCTCTGCCAAGAGCCAGCTGGCAGATCCAGGACATACCTTGGCAGTTTCTGCTGTGGCAGTGGCTGAAAGGATTGCCCTGCTCTCTTCCAAGGTCCAAGTGGCTAGGGTGGTCAGCGGGGAGGATGCTCCGTCTGTCCTCCCTACAGAAGACAGACAATCTCGGTAGTGCAGGCACAGTCCACAGTGTCTCTGTCTGGGGATCAGCTAGCTAGTGAAATCCTTGCTAAGGGTCTGTCATCTTTGGACTTTTCATAATTATACTCAAGATACAAAAACAAACCAAGCCAGGCAGTGGTGGCACACAACTTTAATCCCAGCACTTGGGAGGCAGAAGCAGGCGAATTTCTGGATTCGAAGCCAGTCTGGTCTACAGAGTGAGTTCCAGGACAACCAGGGCTACACAGAGAAACCCTGTCTCAAAACAAACAAACAAACAAACAATCAATTAAAGAAGAGAACCTGGGTAGATAAGAAGGCAGTGCCCCTCGATGGCACATCGGAGCCAGTGAGGCTCCCAGTGGGTTGGCATTTGTAAGGAGCTGAACCTGAGACCCTGCCTAGCTCCAGCTGCCTGAGCTTTGAGCCCTGTTAGCCCCTGTCAGCTCTGTTTTTCCCTGGGCAGTGACTGGCTTCTTGTTCCCCTAGTATCCTTGTCCCTTAGTTGTCCCGGAAGCAGCCCTCCCCTCCCCTGCCTGCTGTCTCTCAGAGAGAAGATGACCCCAGGCTCAGACCTCACCTCTCCAAGAGCCTTCCAATCAGTCCAGCGTCTGGGCTGGGACCAGTGTCTGGGCAGAACAGGAGCAGAAGCAAGGGCAGATTTTATTCACCAACTGGGCCAATGGCTGGAGCGCAGTGGCTCTTGGAGGCGGGAACGGAATTATGAAACTGGTTCATCGGAACCTCAAAGCATGCTGTACAGTGGCAGCCCAGCTTCTTAGACAATTCCCCGAAATAGGAGCCCTGTTGAGAAGTATCCTGTTTGAATGTTTCACTTTCCTTCTTCCCCTACACACACTGTGAGGTGTACGGACAGAGGACTGGCCGCGGTGTGGCACAGGGTAAGAGCGCCTGCATGTGCCAGACCCTAAATTCCACCCCCAGCCCTGCCAAAGAACTCCTCCATCTCTCCTTCGCAGCTGTGTGCCAGGCTCCACACTTAATGGTCACTGCTGAACTAGGACCTGAAGACTTCACGTATCTGTGACGTCTTCAGGTCCTAGGATGTCTAGGACGGTAAATCAGAATAAACTGCCCTTGGCCTTGATTCTCCATCTGTGAGGTGCATAGCATGCTAGTGTTAATAATTTTAAGCCATTGTGAGAACACCCCCCCCCAGCATGGGTTACAGCAGACATCCCTAATGCAAGACTCACAGTGGCTGGACCCACTGGCTTCCCTCCTGTCCCAGTCTGTCTTTTCATGTGAGTGTGTGCATGCGTGTGCGAGTGTGTGTGTGTGTGTGTTGGGGAGTGGGATGTCTGCAAATCCATCACTAGCCTGCAGAGTAATGATTCACACGAGGCAAGAAGGAAATCCAGTTCAACACAACTTGTTAGCCTGTGCTGGTTCAAACTTCTGGAATCTGACCTGAGCAGTTTATTTGTAACATCGTTAAACACAGTATGACCTTGGGGAAAAAGTCTCCAAGTGACAATTACCCCAACAAAGCTTAAGGCATGACCACATCCAAACTCCCCGGCAACAAACATGTCTTTTGCAAAGTACCTGTGACCACTTCCATAAGACTGGGTTCTAATTGACCGAGACATGATGCTCAGGGGTCTGGGAAGAGACTGGGGATTCAGCCACACAGACAGCAAAGGTCTGCTGTATCAGGCTATTAAATACATCCAACCCAAGACAGAAATAGGTGTAACTCTTTCTGTTGTAAAAAGGCCACATTGTATGAGATTCCTGATTTCTCTGAGAGAAACTTCTCTGTTCTCTGTGAGCACAAAGGGCTTCGTGCCTTCTGTACCACACTGGATCTGATACAGATGTGTGAACCTTGTCACAACCCCACGAAGAAAACAGCATAGAACTAATAACTGTCACCTGAAATCCTTCAAAGCAAACTGCTTTAAAGACAAAAACTTGGTGGGAGGCTCAGGTTGGTAAAGTGTATGCCGTGCAGGCATAGCCTGAGTGACAGACAGCCTGAGTCTGATTCTCAGCACCCGTAGGAAAAAAGTGCCTCTAATCCGAGCTGGGGAGGTGGCGGGAGGATCCTGAGACTTGCCAGCCAGCCAGGTTCTGTAGGAGACGCTGTCTCAAAAGTAAAGTGAAGGGGACTGAAGGGGTTATTCATGTCAGCCTCTGGTCTCCACACACGTACACACACCTGTGCACAAAGGTTTACACACATACATGAACACTTACACACTGGCCCATTGCACTTGGTGGAAAATCCTGGCCTGAAGCCCAGGGAAGAGGCATGCTATAGATGTCCTATTTGTGGTTGAGCATTCCATACTCAACCACTGGCACCTTGGCTAGTTGTGAGTTCTGGGTAACCCACTGTACTGGCTAGTTTTGTGTGTCAACTTGACACAGACTGGAGTTATCACAGAGAAAGGAGTTTCAGTTGGGGAAGTGCCTCCATGAGATCCAGCTGTGGGGCATTTTCTTAATTAGTGATCAAGTGGTGAGGGCCCCTTGTGGGTGGTACCACCTTTGGGCTGGTGCTCTTGGGTTCTATAAGAGAGCAGGCTGAGCAAGCCAGGGGAAGCAAGCCAGTAAGTAACATCCCTCCATGGCCTCTGCATCAGCTCCTGCTTCCTGACCTGCTTGAGTTCCAGTCCTGACTTCCTTTAGTGATGAACTGCAGTGTGGAAGTGTAAGCTGAATAAACCCTTTCCTCCCCAGCTTGCTTCTTGGTCATGATGTTTGTGCAGAAATAGAAACCCTGACTAAGACACCCACCATCCACTGCACAGAGAAACTCCTCTGAGGGATACAGAGTATCAAATTGTCCTCTAAATCATTATCTTATCTCTATCAGTTTATACTAGAATGGTTGCTATGGATATGCTACAGTTAGCCTGCCACATCTAGGACACCCACGGCTGTGGAGTCAATCAACCACAGGCAACAATATTGGACTGGCTGAGAGATACCTTCCCATAAACCCCAGCACTCAGGAGGCAGAGCCCAGAGGACGAGGAAGTTAAGGATAGCCAGGCTCCATCACACCACACGGCCTCAAACCATTATTTTCCCTTATGGCTTGAGAAAGCACTGCACTGGCACTGAATAAGTACAGATGTTTCCTGTTACTATCAATTACTACCTATCTGCATGTCATTAATAATAAGTGTTGTAAGTCGCAGGAGGACAGGATCATAGAGGAGCAGGTGCAGGGCCTTTCTGCAAATACCATGTCGTGTTACCTGACGGAATTGAGCATCCCCAGGGTTGCTGGGGATGTTTGGGGTCTGGAGGGAACCTGTAGTCCTTCCCCATGAGTATCCCAATTTCAGTGTGTTCACACATGTACCCACGGCTGTCCACACATCCACCGCAGGGAGATGGACCCAGGGAGCATTCTGACCCTGCGGTTCTCAGATTCCAGGAAACAATTATCTTTTCCTGGCCTCAGTTTTCTAAGGACGTTTGTGCTAAAGATGCCTGAGGTTGCTCCTTGCCAAGTGTAGCAAAGTTTTCATCTCTGTCCTCCAGACTCTGCCTAGAAGCAGCTTTCGGATCCTGGGAATCTCGGGGCAGAGTTTCTCCTCCAAGAAGCAGTACTTGTGAATAGAGACAGGGGCACAAAACTTGATCCTAAGAACATGACATTTCAGGTCTAGTAGTTTCTCCAGCTGTCCCCTGACCCTTACCTCCTGTCATAGTCAGGGTTCCTATTCCTGCACAAACATCATGACCAAGAAGCAAGTTGGGGAGGAAAGGGTTTATTCAGCTTACACTTCCACACAGCTGTTCATCACCAAAGGAAGTCAGGACTGGAACTCAAGCAGGTCAGGAAGCAGGAGCTGATGCAGAGCCCATGGAGGGATGTTTCTTACTGGCTTGCTTCCCCTGCCTCGCTCAGCTTGCTTTTTTATAGAACCCAAGAGCACCAGCCCTGGGATGGCACCACCCACAATGGGCCCTCCCCCTTGATCACCAACTGAGAAAATGCCTTCCAGCTGGACCTCATGGAGGCACTTCCCCAACTGAAGCTCCTTTCTCTGTGATAACTCCAGACTGTGTCAAGTTGACACACAAAACCAGGCAGTGCACTTCTCTCCTTGGGTTCCTGGTGACATCAGATTGTCTTGACTACAGCAGAGGCTGACATACTCATAGGTCCCGTGTGAGTGTGCTTACATATAGGCATTTATGTGCATGTGTGTGAGCCACATGTCTATACACATGCTTTATACTTGACTCTCTTAGGAGATGTGAGATGCTCTTTTTAAACATCATTTGCTTATTTTATTTGTATACTCACGCGGCACAAGCATTCCTGTGCAAGTCAGAGGGCTGCTTCCAGGAGCTGGTTCTTATGTTTCACCATGCGGGTCCTCTGTGGGTAAAGCAGGTAGGACGGGGTGTTGTGAAATATAATGCGGCAAGGGGGGGACCTTTGGCAGGCCGATGCCAAGGTGCACCCTTAAGAAATTAGGCCCTGCAACAGATGGGGGGCGGGGGCCGAGCCAAGCCGTGAGGGCAGAGAGAGCGGGCAGGGCAGAAAGGGAAAGAGCATGTACGGGGTCCTCCAAACGGGAGAGCAGGGAGAGGGAATGTTGAGAACAGAGCTGGGTGGACAGTGGCTCCGTTTATCGCAGCACCTACCTGGCGAGCTGGGATGCGGCCACACGTCATGACGTAAGCAGCTGTTAGGTCCCTGAGAGCAGGCCAGTGGAATCGCCCGCACGCTAACACACTAACACGGGACACCGTGCTCTGGGGGCGCTGGTGGGGTCAGCCACGGGAACAAAATGACGGGGGTGGGGCTTTTATCAAACAGAACGACTTGTCTGGGCTCACAGTTTCAGAGCTTTCTGTTATTGATCAGTTGGCCCCGTGGACCTGTGGTGAGGCATCCTAACCTATGGTGGAGGAAAGGGCTCGCCTCAGGACAGTCAAGGAGGGGGAATGGAAGTAGGGGAGGAGGGAGGAAAGAGAAGGAGGGTGAGGGGAAGGAGGGCAGGGCATAGATCCGTCCTCCCTTTCTTTCTTTCTTCCTTTCTTTTTCTTTTTCTCTTTTTCCCGGGACAGGATTTCTCTTTGTAGCCCTGACTGTCCTGGAACTCACTCTATAGACCAGGCTGGCCTCGAACTCAGAAATCCGCCTGGCTCTGCCTCCCAAGTGCTGGGATCACAGGCGTGCGCCACCACCGCCCGGCTCTTCCTTCCCTCCCTCCCTCACTCCTCCTAGTCCTCCTCTTCCTCTTCCTCCTCCTCCTCGACTGGGTTTCTCTGCGTATCCTTGGCTGTTCAGGAACTCACTCTGTAGACTAGGCTGGCCTCAAACTCACAGAGCTATGCCTGCCTCTGCCTCCAGAGTGCTGCGATTAAAGGCATGTGCCACCACACCCAGCTTTTTAGGTCCCTCCTTTTAAAGGTCTCATCACCTTTTGGGCTGGAGATATTGTTCACATATTAAGAGCATGTACTCGCCTGGGCGGTGGTGGTGCACGCCTGTAATCCCAGCACTCTGGGAGGCAGAGGCAGGCGGATTTCTGAGTTCGAGGCCAGCCTGGTCTACAGAGTGAGTTCCAGGACAGCCAGGGCTACACAGAGAAACCCTGTCTCGAAAAAACCAAATCAAAAAAAAAAAAAAAAAAAAAAAAAAACGAGCATGTACTGGTCCTCCAAAGGCCCAAGTTCAATTCCTAGCAACCACGTCAAGTGGCATACAACTGCCTGTAGGTCCGGCTCTATGGGATCCAACTCCTCGGTCTCTTCGGGAACTTGCAGTGATGTGCATGTACCCACACATAGGCATCCACAGAACTAAAAATAGTAAATATATATATTCTTTTAAAAGGTCACGTCACTCCCACAGCATCATATACTGGCTACCAGGCCATTAGCCTGCGGCCTCTGAGGGCATTTCAGCAGGTGTAGCCTGGGGAACCCCGAATGGACCAGAAGGAAAGGCTGGACTCAGGCAGGACCACCATGAAACAGACTCCGGAGTGCCTTTACTTGGAGTTAGGCTGGCCCCCTCTGTGGTCTGTCTCCCTGTCAGTAAGAATGAGCAGTCAGTCCTTCCTGTCTCAGAACTGAGGCAGAGTGGGCAGGTGGCTGGGTTCCCAGGCCAAATCCAATTCCCTCTGCTCCGTGGTCTGTGAAAGCTGAGGATATGGGGTTGGAACGGCCGACTTCAATCCTACATTGGGTTCCTGGCTTCTCACCAGACAGCAGGGACCCTGTCCAGGAGTCAATGACCCAGAGGCCAGGGATGACAGGGCCGGGACTCTCCCCACTCCCCACAGCCCTGTGGTGGGAGGCAGGGACTAGGGAGTGACTGGTCTGTTCACAAGAGGTGGGGGAAGCTGCACCCCTCCCCCTCAGCCACCAGACAGGGAAACCTGCCAGTGATTGTGGGAGGGGACTCCCCTGTGCAGCCCGAGCTCCAGATGTTTTTTCCATGAATGCTTTTGCAGAGTGGAGAACCGGAACCACAGAAATCCAGACACTGGCCTAGCCTCCCTCCTCAGGGCCAGGCTTCCCTGGGCTGCCCCGATAGACCACGAGGTCTGCAGTAAATCTCTTCTGCTCCAAGCCTTCATTTTCCTTTCTGTAGACAGTTGAACAACGACCATCCCTACCCCCCACTCCCCACCCCCACAAAGCCGAGCCGGAGACCATGTGACTTGCAATGGGACCATATTTGGAAACGTTCTCTGAGGATAAAAAAAAAAAATCAACTAAAATCTGGAGATGAGGTCATCTTGGCGCTTGTGTGAGCCAGGAAGCCAGAAAGCCAAAAGCAGTGTCCTTGAAAGAGAGAAGATGGGGCTGTTAGCAAGTAGGGTTGGAGAGAAGGCAGAAGTGCATCAGGCCCACACCCCAGCAAGCAGGCCCACCCTCTGTTCTTAGGCATGTGTAACATCAAGGAATATCAAGGCCTGCAGCCACTCAACGCAGGAGAGGCTTAGGGAGTTACAGGGCCTGCAGAAATGGCCAGGACGGCCTTATCATTGGCTGTTTCTTCCCATCCTCTGACCTGAATGCTCCTGAGGAAGGAGGAAGGGGAAGAGAGGGAGGAGAAGTAGGGAGGAGGGAGGGGAGAGGGAGGAGGAGGTGTGTGTGTGTGTGTGTTTGTGTGTGTATGTATGTGTGTGTGTGTGTGTGTGTAGGGGGAGGACTCTAGCCAGGTCACTGAGTGGCTATAGCCTCTGCACTGGTATGTCTCTGCAGCCGGGTATGATGGGGAGAGGTGTGGAAAGGCAATACCATACAGGGCTTAAACCTTCGGCATCATTCTTCCGTTTAAAGTGATAGTGAGCAGAGACACAAAGAGGAAGGAGAGGACCTGTGTTAGTGTGACCTGGCCCTCTTGAGAAGGCCCTCCAGGCTGGCCAGCAAGCAGGCCAGAACACATTACACTGCTGAAGAGGCCCCAGGGTGCTACCCACAGCCCTAACAGTTCTTGGGAGGACACAGAGCCCCGCTCCCACACAGTACTCCCTGTCCAAGATTCCCCTGAGGCTGTAGCTGGCCGCCACACAGCTCACAAAATGTGCCTTTTGGCTTCTGAGCCACAGGGACTAATCTTAACTGATCCTATGATTTGTTCCAGAGCACTGGGACCGCCCCTAACTCACCAAAATGCTCCAAGTTTAAAATCACCCCCAGTGAGCCCCCAGCCCTCCCTTAAAAACCCTCATCCTTGAACAACCCACTTCACAGAGTTTTCTGCCCAGCCAGACTGGTCATCTTGTGGTTTCCAGATCACCGGTGTGGTGTTTCCTCTTCCCTAAGCTTTTCTCATCATCCCCCAGCCCTTCTGCACGATTAGAACACTTATCCCCTTGCCTGCCCCTGACCATCTCCCAGCATTGGCCAAACACAGCCATTTGTTGAAGCAGATGTTTTCTGGTCTCAGGCAATGACCGTGGCAGCAGTGTACCCACCGGGTCCTGGCTTTATTTATCCTCCTGTCCCACAGAGGCCTAGCTTTGTCCTCCCTGAGAGTGTTCAGAGCTGGCTAGCTAAGGTGAACAGTAGCCCTCTCAGAGGGGTCTCTAAATCTCTCTCTTGGTTGTAAGCACTTCTCTCCTTCCATTTTTGGCTTTATCCAGGGGACCAGGGGTGTTTGGTGGCCCTGAAGAAGGAGGTTAGGTCCCTTAGAGACGCTGAGCAGAGCTCCAATGCTAAAACTCATTGGTAATGTAAACGAGTGGTCACTCAGGCCAAAGAGACTGGGGGGACTTGCTCTGGCTCATGCCACAAAGCCTAAAACTGAGAAGCAGGTCTCCCCACCCCCACCAGGCTCTCTCCTCTGTCCTCCCAGTACAGATCAACCCGTCTCTGACCTCCCCATAAGGTGCCCTACCTTACCAATCTTCCCGGTGTGGTTTTACGTCCCACAGTTTTTCACGATGATGGACTTTAACTTGTAGGTCAACTATACCCTTTCCTGGATAAGCTGCCTTTGTGTTCATCATAGGAAGAGAAAGCAATCTCAGACAAGGCCTTCCTTCTTGCCCTGGCATCCTCTCTACGCTGACAGACTAGACCAGACCCTACAGCTTCAGTCCAAAACCGTGCTCCACAGGACAATGAAAAGCTTCTCCAAATTGCCAGATAAACCCCTGGCTGGTCTTTGGGATACAACTAGGGTAAGGAGAAGAACAAATCCACACCACTCCATACTGTGACAGAATAAGGTGGGGGCCTAAGTTCAGAGGAGCCCCAGCTGTGCCGATGGGAGGATGTGTCTCCCAGGATCCTGCATGGCAGAGTGGAGGAACTGGGGACCCAGGAGAGGGCCCGCATTGAGGGCACCCCATTTCACACGGACATTGCCAATCCTGGAGCCTCTGCCTAGGACGTGCAGGCAGACGACTGCCCTTGCAGTGGCTGCATAGACATGGAAACAGTCCACACTCTGGAAAAGCTGGCCTCCTCCCAAGCTGCCCGGGCCTGTGCAGTTCCTAGTCACTCACGCCATCTGTCGGTGCTCCCATCAGAGATGGCTCAGACTGCCCTGTGCCCCACCCCCCACCATGCATGCTTGGTTGTTCTCTGCATTCAAACCACCACCACCCTGTCTACAGGTGCCCTCCGTAGGCGGGGCAGACATCCTACAGATGACTCTCTTGCACACATCTACCCATGGCGTTTTGGGTTTTTTTTTTTTTTCTGTTGTTGTTGTTGTTGTTGTTGTTTTGGGTTTTGGATTTGTTTTTTTTTTTGTTTTTTTTTTGTTTTTTTTTTTTTGAGACAGGGTTTCTCTGTATAGCCCTGGCTGTCCTGGAACTCACTCTGTAGACCAGGCTGGCCTCGAACTCAGAAATCTGCCTGCCTCTGCCTCCCAGAGTGCTGGGATTACAGGTGTGTGCCACCACTGCCCAGCTTACCCATGGTTTTAAAACACTGATGGGCCCTGGATGTAATTCAGTGGCTGAGAGCTCACGCCTCTGCCCCTGTCACCAATCAAGAGAGTGCATAGAGGCTGAGACAGATGTAAGGGAAATTTTGGGGGTGGTGACAGTGTTCTGTGTCTTGACAAAACCCAGCGCAGCCTCAGGTCTGTGAGTTGCTTTGGATGTGAATATCACTGGGAAGAAAAATGCAAATCTTGCTTCTCATTCAGAAAGCCTTAAACAGGAGGCAGCCAGACAGAAGTTTGTAGTTCACAACTAGCCATCACTTAGGGACCAGGTACCTTCTAAAAATGGCTGCTGGTCCTTGTGCAAACATTGCACAGATGGAGTAGCCTACTGCAGGCTTTGAATTTGGAACCCGTTTTCACCCAAGGCAGTGTTCTGCAATCTCAACTATTCAAGTATATATGTATATGTGTACGTATATGTCTATTTTATAGAATAATATGATTCCATGAGGCTTTATCAAACAACCTTTGTGTTATCTGTCGCTCCTCCCCCTCCTGTACTGACCTCCCTTCCTCATCCCCAATCAGAGCCCCCCTCCCCAGTTTCCCATTTCCCACTTCCCGTTGTCCGTATTCCCACCCCCACCTATGTTCCCTTTCTACTTTCCTGCCCTCTGGGGTTTCTCCATGTTGTATACTCACACCCGAGGACTCGGAGCTAGGAGCCACACACGAGGGAGTGTGCAGCTCTTGCCTCTGGGATCTGGGTTCCCTCTCAGTAGGATCTTCTCTAGCCTCCTCTGTTTACCTGAAATCATTATGATTCACCTCTCTTTAAGGCTGACCACTGTCCCTCGGTGCTATGTGCCACAGTCTGTTATCTGCTTATGTGCTTCTTTAGGCGGCCCCACCTCGCTGCCTTTCCTGGCTGTTGTGAACAGGGAGGGGATAGCTGTGGCTGAGCAAGTGTCTGTAAAGTCCCCCTTAGTGCACGTGCCGAGGACGGCCATAGCTGGGTCCCATGGTAGATTTAGTTTCACTTTTTGAGGCTTCTCCACGCTGATTTCCAGTGTGGCCGCCCCTCCCCCACAATGCTGGACAAGGACCCTCTCTCCGCAGTCTCACTGCCGCTGCCGTGTGCTGGCAGCCCATGGTTTATGTCAACCTTTCTGAGTCAGGTGAGATGAAATCTTAGCTGTTTTTGTTTGCATTTCTCCAGTTGCTAAGGGTGGCGGGCATGTTTTGAGGCACCTTGTAGCCATAGTTATTTCTTCTATTGAGAACACTCCATTCAGACCCCCAGCCCCATCTAAATTGCCATCGGTTTCGTCAGCACTCTGTTTTCCCTCTGTATATCCTGGACACTAATCCCCTGTTTGGACTTCAGGCTCAAGATGACATTCCTGGAGCTACCAAGGCCAAGGACCTTAGAAGAGATTTTGTTACCATCAGTTTGCTAGATGAACATAATTCCTTTCTACATTCTAAATCCTTCTTCTCCTTCTTCTTCTTCTTCTTCTTCTTCTTCTTCTTCTTCTTCTTCTTCTTCTTCTTCTTCTTCTTCTCTCCTCTCTGTCTCTCTGTCTCTCTCTGTCTCTGTCTCTATCTCTGTCTCTCCCCCCCCCACCACCACCATTGTTGTTTTTGCTTTTGTTTTTTGAGTCAGGGTTTCTCTGTGCAGCCCTGGCTGTTCTGGAACTCACTCTCACTCTGTAAACCAGGCAGGCCTCAAACTCAGAGAGCCTCTTGCCTCTGCCTCCCAATGCTGGGATTAAAGGTGTGCACCGCCGCCACTGCCAGGTTCTCCATTCTAAGTCTTATCTTTACATCCACGCCATCCCTCATCAGAGAAGCTCCTCTTACTGCAAGTGGAGAGCACCACAGAAAATAAACCCACAACTGGTTACAATGCTGAGATCAACAGACGGTGGGAAGCCAGGCCCAGAGGCTGCGTCTGCACACAGCTCTTGTGTCTGTGGCTCAGGGAACATGGAAGAAGGAGTAGAAGGAGGATAAGAGGCAGAATACCAGAAGTCTGCCGCAGTGTCTCCTAGAAGTGGCTCCACAAACAAGATCACGACAACGGCCATATTAGTGAAGATGTCTGCCTGAAAGGAGGCCATTTTTGCAGGGACCACCCCTAAACAAAGAACTAAAGACAAATAATAAGTGCTGGGAGATGGAACATCATCCTCTCACAAAAGTGAGCCTCCTTACCGGTTGCCAGCTTTGAAACCATACATATGCCACCAACATAAACAGACTCACCTGTAATCTCAGCACTGTGGAGGTGGAGGCTCACTGTTCAGTAAAAGACTCAGCTGCAGAGAAATAGTTGGACAGTGCAGAGAAATAGTTGGACCTGAGCATGTGCTCAGGCACACAGATGAATACACACACACACACACACACACACACACATAAATACCCCAACACAAACACATGTACACGCAACACACATGCACACAAGAATACACACAACACACATGTACACAACATACAAGCACATACACACCACACACACAGCATACAAACACCCCCCACATACACACATATATACACAACACACAAGCAAATTCACACACCACAACATATAAGCACCCCACATACATGATGCACACACCCATGCACAGATACACACATGCACACAAGCACACACACACATTGCACACACACAGAACCCATTAGATCTCTTTTCCCAGAGCATTTCTAAATGAAAGAGAAATTAATAGAAATTAAGACCATCTTCTGGGACTCTATTATTTGAAGTTTGGTGTCACCTGCAACCAAGCCCAGTCCCTACGCACAAGCCTGGGTGCTTTAGTCTTCATGCTGGGGATAGTGGGTGAGTCAAAACTTTTCAAAAAGATAATCTGAAATACCAGGGCTTATTGGGACTTTTTAGGCATTATCCAGAAAAATCACTCTGGGACAGGTGCCCACAGTTCACAGCAGCAGAGGGGATGGTGTCTGAGCCCAGAACTAAGGGTATTTTTAGAGGTACATTGGGGGCAGGGGCTATAATGGTGACAATGAGCCTGTGGTGCCTATAGGTAGATAGAACAAACGGGGAAGTTCTGGGTGAGGGGCAGCCACTGAGGAGTGGCGCTTGCTTCTGCTGTGCCAGACTCTGTCTGGAAAGCTCAGACACAGGTAGGGCAAGCAGACTGGTGGTCAGCTGTCGGGATCTAAGGCAGGGTGCAGGGTCACAGCGCCCCCTCAGGCTTGTGAGACGACCCTTTCTGGGTTTGTCTGATTAATTCTCTCTTCTTCCTTGCACCCACCAAGCCCACGCACCTAAATGTAGCACATTCCAGAGTTTTCGTTCTAACACATCCTTTCCTCATTCTGCTCATCAAAACCTCTTTCTGGGCCAGCAAAAGGGCTCAGGCCCTTGCCACACGGGCCTAATGATCGACGTTCCTTTCCTGGAGCCCACACAGTGGTGGAAGGAGAGAGCTCACTTCACAAAGTTTTTCCTGTGTGGAGGTCAGGACATGCACCCTCCCATAGGATACACACACCACATATATGTGCATGTACACACACTACACACACACACACACTATATATATACATATATATATACACACACACATACACTATATATATATATATATATATATATATATATATACACACAATGACAATGTACATGTATGTATGTGTTGATGGAACAGATCAGTCTCACATGACTTCTCAGTACCTTATATGACAGTGTGCAATTATAGAGTACCCACTACACACCAGGCATTGCATGTTTACATCCACTCCCTACTTTAACACTCATGATGAAGTGCTGGAGAGATGGTGCTGCAGATAAAAGTGTCTGTTTCACATACATGAGGGTGTGAGTTCCAAACCCCAGCACTCGGGTAAAAAGTTAGGCATGGCTGTGTGTGCTTGTGACCTCAGTGCTGGGCATGGGGGACAGAGACAGGCTGGCTGTGGGCACTTGCTGGCCAGCCTAGCTAGATTAGAAAGCAACAGGCTCGGGGCTCAGCGAAAGACTTCATCTGAAGGAATAGAGAGTGAGAGAGCAGGTCACCCCGGGATGTCCTCCTCTGGGTGCCACGTGCATGCTTGCAGACAGGCGTGCACACACACACAGAGAGACATCTACACAGGTACACACAGACATACACACAGATACATGCACATGTGCATACACACAAACATGCACACACAGACACACACACAGACATACAGATACATAGACACAGGCATACACATGCATACTCATACAGACATGCACAAAGAAACACAAACACATATACATATACACAAACACATACACAGACACATAGATAAGTATACATACAAGACAGATACTACACATAGACACACATACAAACGCATGCATACACACAGACACACATACATACACACATAGACACAGATACACAGACATACACAAACACACACATACAAATAGACACACAGACGCACGCACACACATACAATATTCACGATGGCACTTGAGAGAGACTTTTAAAGTTCTTATTTTACAAATGGAAAAGTTCTCATTTACAAGTGGAAAAAACGAGGTAACCACTCTTTCTCTGAATAACAGAAATAGTTTAGGATGGTACCAAAGGCGGCCACGTGGCTCCCCAGCCTCACGCACCAGGCGAGCTGCCTGTACAGCCATTCACATAGCTGCTAAAGCGACCTTCCCTCTACCACATTAGAAAATCCAGGAGTCACCGTCTCTCCAGGAGTCACCGTCTCTCCTCAGCCACCGGAGGCCTATCCAACCGCAGAGTCTCACACAGTCGGTCCTCCCACACAAGGCTCACCCTTCTCAGCACCCATGCACCAGGCTCCCTCTTAACTCTCATCTCAGCCGACTGTCTCCTCTGCCCACAGGCCACTCCACAAGCCAGACCCAGCCTACAGGCCTCGCACAGTCTCTGCCTCACAAGGATGACTTTGAGACCGCGAGAGCCAAAGTGTGGGCGACTCATCTTTTAACAATGTGGAAAAGCATCACGTGTCATCCAGACCAGAAGCAGTGATCACAAACACACAAGTTTGTGAGTGGTGCAGGGTGTGCCACAGGTAGAAGCATTTCTTCCAGATGCCGCTAGATGGCACCAGGTCCCCCAATTGACAATCTATGGGAAAGCAACCGTTTCATTCGGGCCCCTGGGCCCCTGGACAGAATCCATACACCAAAATACACTTTCAGAACACCCAGGTCCAGGTCTGGTATTTATTAGTGCTGCCAGGAAGGTGAGAAACTGAGATCAGACATCTCTGAGTCACAGAGCACAGATGTGACACAGACTCCTTGGGACTCACTGGATGACTTTGAACAAAGTTCCTAACCTTTCTGTGCCTCTGTTTCTTCATGTGTAAGAGCAGGAGACTATATCAAAATGTTTACCCCAAAGGAAGGGCTCTGGGAGGAGGGAGAGGGTACACTCTGGTGTACAGTGAACAGGGGGTGTTTGTGGAATCTGTGAACGAAAATTCCGTGTGTAAGGCCTCTATGAGAAAGATTCTACAGACAGACTGACTAACAAACAAACAAGGAAACAAACTAACAGTTCCCATAACCATTCCACAGGAAATAGCGTCATAAATATGAATATGTATGTAGAGTAGTTCAGAGCTAGCCTAGGCTACATGAGACCCTGTCTTCAAAACAAAACAAACAAACAAACAAGAAAATACACTAACAGAACCATTCCACAGGGAATAGTGTCATATGTACATGTGTGCATGCATTTGTAAACTGTATGCACATGTATGTATAACTTGAGGCCCTGATTCCAGCACTGCTCCATCATGCTTGGCTCAGAGTAAATGGTCTCTTGCTTGGAGCAAGACCTGTGCTTTGCACCCATGAGTCTCTAATCCTGCCTCTAGGGCACTTGCAGAGTAAAAATGGGGCTCTACTGGTCTAGACGGGCTACACCCCAAAACAGAGGTAAGAGGGCTGAGCCTCTACTGGAGCCTGGAAAATGGAGGGGGTACCCTCAGGAAAGCAGAGGAATGGGCAAGCCCTTGGAGTGGGGGACTGTGGAGGGGGCCTGGCTCATCCAAGTGACACGTGGGGGGGTGCACATAGAGAGGGAGAGGGAAGGAGGCTAGCACCCTGGGCCACACCTGCTGACTGGGACAAACAGATCCTGTGTGCCTGCCAGTCTTTCCAACAAGCCCCTAAGGGCCTTTGGGGAAGGAGAAGCCTGCGTGTGGACTATATTTTTAGCTCCCTGTGCATCTGTTGGCGTCTGTGAGGCACCTCCCTTATTCTCACTGAGTCAGGCTCCTGAGGGTATGTGGGGAAAAGGTTGGCTTGGTTAGCATGACAACGACCCTGAGAAGGGTCACCCCAGCCACAGGTGGTGAGTTTGGGAGAGATCTGAAGAAAGCCTGGAGGTCCTCCACTGCATCAAGGCCTCCCAGGTTCTGTCAACGTCAGATTGGCTGTGCATGTGTCCTGGCCCGTGACAGCCAGAGGTGGGACTTAGCCAGGAATGCTTCTGAGCTGGAGGTGGGAGAAACCAGGCAGAAGCCAAAGAAGGAAGAAGGAAGGAACCCAGGCTTTAGGAGCCAAATGCTCCCCGCCGTCACTGTGTCCTAAGTCCCAGAAGAGTCCAAGGGAGTCATCTCTTGACCTTGCAAGAGAGATTTGTTGGCTGCCAAAGGGCTGTCAAGTTCCCAGGTCACTAGAAAAGCCTGGGGCCTGGAGGGAGGCGAGGTGCAGAGCAGCCTGGGACCACAGCTGCCCAGTGGCACTGGCAGACTGAGCTCCGGGCTTAGCCTTGTCCAGAATGGTGTTCAGGATCCTCAGAAGGTGTGGTCTGGACCCCACCCCCACCCCCTGCTTGTGTGAGAGCCAACAGGCCCTCTGTGTCCCAGCAGTAAGCAGAGTCCCAAGCAAAGACGGGGTAGTATGCAGGTGACGTTTGGGTCAATGTAAAGAATTTGTACATCCCTGAGTAGTGCTCACTGACCCTAGAAGAATTCAAGCAGATATCAGGTGATGGTCTGTCTGAGGATGTTTAGTGAGAAACTGGATGAGGCACCTTGAAAGGCCTCTTTAGCATCTAGACAACATGTCCCTGTTGTTCTAGAAGTCTCCACCCCTAGATGTCCACAGTCCTGGAATCTAGAAACAAGAAGGCTTTGGGACATGAGAACTTTGATCTTGAGACTCTTGAGGTGGGTTTTACAAGTCTCGCACTTGGGGATGCAAAGCACTCTGGGATAGGTGGAGAGTTGAGCTGCCTGGGGAATTTAGCCTGTCGCATGGGTGTCTAGCTAACTCGTTTGTGTGCATGTGTGACAAGAATGTAGAATTCAGGCTGTTGGGAGTTTCACACACCAGGCTTCCTCATGCTGGGTTTGCAGCCTCCTAACCTGGCCAGGATGCAGCTGTCATAGGGAGACTAACAGGCACCAAACAGAGGGGCTGGCTCCAGGTCTCCATAGCAGCCAAAGTCAGGCTCTGCAGTGGTAATGTGTAAGTACACACAGTTGCCCACGCCACTCCCGAGAGCTTACGCTAAAGCTTTTAAAAAGTCCACCTACCTTGGAGCCGCAGGCTTTCCCGGGCTGAGGGGGCACCTGCCAAGTCCATGAGCGCTCCTAGTTAAATGCCTCACACCACTGAGGGACTGATGAGGGTTTATGGTTACTACTGGACAACTCTGGGCAGCTGGAAGACAGAACAGAGCTGGGTGGTACTGCCCAAGGGACACGCAATAAAGTGTGACTTCTGCGCAGAGTGCCACTGCTGTAAGGTAGAACCTAAAGCTGCTGGTGTGACAGGCCTGTCACAGCGTGAGCCAATGCACTCTCCAGCATGTGGCCCAGGTAGTCTGGCCATCCTGGGACAGCTGGCCTCTTTCTCTCTGGCTTCCCCTCCTGTACCCAGAACTCATACTCTCAATGACCAGAGATGTGTGTGTGTGTGTGTGTGTGTGTGTGTGTGTGTGCGTGTCTGTGTCTGTGTGTGTGTGTGTGTCTGTGTCTCTGTGTGTGTGTGTGTGTCAGGGGAGGAGAGGAAGCTGCAGAGGGTCCACTCCTGTAAAACCAGCACTGACCAGGCGCTCGGCCCCGGCTCTAGGATGAATTACTGAACAGAGGGACATATAAATGAACATTCCCCCTGGAACCCATGTTTCTAGTTTCCTGCCTTTTTGGGCCCTGGTCCAGCAGACTGGGCATGAACAGGAGTGATTCTTGTCTTTCACTCATCCACACCTGGCTGGTGTTACAGAAGGAGCCACAGGGCCATGCTGGAAGTGAGGACTCATGGGACCTGACCTCCCTCCAGACCCCTGAGGGAAGATGTGGGATCCAGGCTTTCTGTTCTCTCCCAGGGCTGGGCATGAATCTCACACTTTTCCTGTTGTGTTTTCCCACTGCCTGACTGACTCTAGCTGTGGCCCTGCTCACAGTTTGAAGAGACATCTCTACTGTCAGCGCTAACAGCACCAGCTAGCTGCTCAGGTAGAATCCTGCTATCAGCTACTCTGAATTAGGGATCTGCCCTGTGGGTGGCGACTGATTTGGAGAGATCAGTTATGTGGTCTCACAATGTGGCTCCCACTGTCACCTCAGCAGGGCCCACTCGAGAAGTTTCGCTGGAGCAATGGTTCTCAGCCTTCCTAATGCTGCAACCTTTCAATACAGTTCCTCATTATTCTTTTTGTTGCTACTTTATAACTGTGATTTTGCTACTGTTATGAATTGTGATGTAAATTTCTGATATGCAGGATGTATGGTACTAAAGGTTTGTTCATCCTCCAAAGGGATTATGACGCACAGGTGGAGAACCACCGCTCTAAAGAGTCATGAAGGGTGACTAGTCTCTGCTGACACACCCAGACTAGACCTAATGTAGTCAGAACAAGTGACCTGTTCTTTCTGAGCTAGATTACAAGAAGGATGGTACCCCCTTCCTCACCTGGTAGATTACAGGAGGGACAGTACCCCCTTCCTCATCTGGTAGTCCAATGGGATCTTGCCAGGGATACTTTACAACCTGACAAGCCACTGGATGTGGTTTCACATGTCTTAGTCCAAGCATTCAGTAGACAAATGCTAGCAAATTGATGTGTTTGGGACTAGCCTGGGCTATATGGCAAATCCTAAGCCAGTCAGGGCTGCATAGTAAGACAAGACAAAAACTGGAATGTCTTGAATGAACAGAAGTGTCCATGCGACCTCCATCCCAGCACTGAGCACCCTCCGTGAGATTCTTGACCACAGGATGTCCTTAATGTGTTGTTTTAGCATGGGACAGAGTGGCTGTCTCACTGTGTGTACTCTGTGACTGTTGGCTGGATGGTAGGCAAGTGATGGATGGTAGATGGAGAGAGGGGGTGCATGAAGGGATGAGAGACGATGGATAGAAAGAGAAGGATGATTGATGGGTGGATCATGGATGAAGGGTGCACAGTGGGTGGATGGTGATAAATAATGGATAAGTTGTGGGTCAATGGATGAGTGATGAAGGATGACAGACAGAGGGATGATGAACGGATTGATGGATAAGTAATAATTGGTGGATGGGAATAAACGCATAGATGGGTTGATGGGTAACAGCTGACTGGCTGGCTAATAGACGGCTGAAGGAGGAATAGACGGGACAGACAGATGGAAACTCAGTCCAATCTCTTTCTTATAAAGCAGCCTATCTTTTGTTCAACAGTATTTCTTCAGCTCAAATTAGATACAGAGCCCTTTGTGGGCCTCAAAAGATACACTGATGAGTAAAACAGACCCTCTGATCTCTCACAAGATACAAAATAATATTTTAAAATTTATTTTTATACACACACACATACACACACACACACACACAGAATTCAGAGGACAACTCTCAGGAGTCATCTTTCTTCTTCCACCACGTGGGTCCTGAGGATGGAATTTGAGCCTTCAGACTTGGAGGCCGGTGCCTTTGTCCACTGAAATATCTCTGTAGCCCCTAAATAAGGTTTTCAAGAGTATGAACTGTGGGTCCAGACTCACTAGAATCAAGCACCATCTGTGCTATTCTTCCTGGGGACCATGTCAATGTTTACCCTAAGGGCTCCTCAGGGGATTGCAAGAACTAGGCAAAGAGAAGAGGGTCTGTGCCTGGCAGAGTCTGGGAGTGCTGCACAAGGGCAGTGGTGGGCAGGAGACCACAAGGAAAGGGAGGAACTGGGGGATTCATGGAACATGGTAGCACAGCCTTGCAGGGGAAGCCAGTAGCAGGCCCAGAGCTGGGTATTCTTTAAGTCAGAGACTTGTCTAGGTTGGTCCAGCCGCAAGCACAGACCCATTGTGGCTACTTTGTACCACTTCCAGCTAGGCTTAGAGCATTAGGAAGTAAGAAGAGGGCTGGCAAGACGGCTCAGTGGGTATGAAGACTTGCCACCATGGCTGAGGATCTGAGTAAGGTTCCTGGGTCTTTCTGAAAGGAAAGAATTGACTCCTGAAAGTTGTCTCCTGATCTCTACAAACATGCTGTAGCGCGCGCACACACACACACACACACACACACACACACACACACTAAACAAAAGCAGTCAGAAAGTGAGAGGAGGAGACTGGAGACTTCTGGGGGCCAGCAAGATGCCTGTGCCCAAGCTTAGAAACATGACAAGTCCCCTTGGGGCAGCAGACAGGAGGAGAATTGGGTTTCAGCTTCTGGCAGTGGCTTTGGTGCCCTTTCTGTGGGCTTGTGCAAGTCCAGACAGTGGCCTGGCTGCTTCCCACTCCCCACCCCCTACTGCCCCAAGCTGTCCTAGCTCCCCACAATGGCACTTGCCCCAAAATAGCTGCCCATGTGAGGGCCAGAGAAAGGCAGAGATTAGACCCCTGGGGGGTTGAGGACGGTGGCAGGAGGGGCATGAGGCACCCAGTGATCCTGGCCAGACTAGCATCCGGGAAGGTATAAAAGCCCTTCAGGACCAGGTGGCCTCAAATCACAGCTGACAGCCGGCCCACACTTTCTCCTTTTGTCCTCTTTAGAAGCTACCATGGGGCTCAGTGATGGGGAGTGGCAGCTGGTGCTGAACGTCTGGGGGAAGGTGGAGGCCGACCTTGCTGGCCATGGACAGGAAGTCCTCATCGGGTAAGAGGAAGAGACCCTTATCTCAATACCTGTTTGCTGAGGATCACCATATGGCTACAAGGTGGAAGCTGGCAGGGTAGACCAGTTGGCTGTAATGATGAGGTCAGATTTCACTTGCTTCTAAGTGCTGGAGCCTAGAGTGGGGATAGAAGAAGGGGATCCATCCATCTCAGCTGATATCAGCAACCAAAGCAAGCAGCTTGAACCTCAAACAGCCCAGCAGATGAATCTTATCATGCCAGAGTCAGAATAATGAGGGCAGTGATAGATCTTGTCTACTAGTGTGGACTGAAAGCTTGGATAGCATGGTTGCCTTCGGCTGAAAAGGATTCCAAGACATGCCCAGAAAAATTGCAGATTCTGAGCTTGGGCAAGGGGAGGGGGAGCTCACTGCTCACCCAGAGGCTGGGGCTCTTCCTGGGGTTCTGGGCTCAGCTGCCTCAGAAGCCTGATGGGTAATGCATGATTGGTAATTTTTGGCTCGGGAGGAGGGGGAGAGTTGCTCTGTTGCTAGCAGCCCCTGCAATGTTCGTGAAGCTGTAGTTTGGAAATGTATTCCTTGCTATTTATGATCTAGAGTAAGTTCTCCTCCTGGTCTCCATGTTCTTGCATACCCCCTGTGTCTGTTTCTAACCCCTCTGCTTGGGAGCAAGGTTGTCTGAGGTCAAAGCCCTTTAGGTGACTGTGCTGGCAGGAGGCTCGCCAGCTGTTGGAATACCTGGGTACCTCAGCTTCTTCCTGCCTATCTTTCTCCCCCAATCCCTCTTAATGCTGGGTCTACAAGCTGTCTAACTGGACTAACTCCTACCCCAAGTTGGCATCAATTCCTGGGCCACAGATTTCCCATGTGACCTTGGAGAAGTTGTTTCTCCTTTCTAGGCCTATTTTTGCCTTGGACTGTTTGTCACTGTCTGAGACCCCTGCCCACTCTCATGCCCTGGGATTTAGAGTCCCTACCCTCTTTTTCTGTGAACAGCAGATTATCAAGGGCAGGATTGGTAGAACATAGTCTTGCAAGACTCCAAGGCTGCCAGGGCCTGGAGAGTGACTTGGGACTTGAAGGAGACTCAGGGTATTGTGGCATTAGAGAAACACTCTTCCCTTCCCAGGGGAGTAATTGAAGCCTGCCAGGTCCCGGGGACAGGTGGGGCACAATGCCAAGGCTATGACCCTGGGAGGCCCCAAGGGCCTAACACCATTTCTCAGGCTTGGGTCATGGAGCCAGAACAGCTGATCCTTCCCTCTCCTGTTGGGACAAGGGAAGTGGTCTTCCAGAGTGGCATGCCAACTCTTAGGGAGCAAGTGTCCCATGGCACTGGGCTCCTGGCCTGTCCCAGACACTGACCTGCTCAGCAAGGTCGTTTCTGCAAGTTCCTTAGCAGAACTCTGAGGCCTGGGCTGCTAAGCCCAGAACTCTAGAACAAGGAGCTACAGCAGAGCTGTGGGCTCCAGGTGGGAGGGGGTGTTCCCTCTGAGCCCTACCTCACCTCTTCATGGTCAGATATTTTCTGGTCATTTATACCTGCATTTAAAAAATGATTTATTTATTTTATATTGTGAGTGCTTTGCCCACATATCTGAATGTGCATCATACGCATGCAATACCCAGGAGACCAGAGGAAGACATTGGAAGCCCTGGAACTGGGGTTACAGATAGTTGTGAGGTGTCGTGAGATTGCTGGGAATTGAACTCGGATCCTCTGGGAGAGCAGCAGATGCTCTTACTGAGCCATCTCCCCAACCCCTGTGCTGACATTTTTGTTGGGAAAAGGATTTTGGAAATGACAGATAGTGACAGCAACTTTCCATGTAATGAGAATTGTCTCACAGAGTCACAAACAGCCTGTGCCAGTGACAGGCCACCCCTACAAAAGGCTCCTGGTGGTGATGATGGAGGTGAAGATGGAGAGGAAGGGAAGGGGGTCTCACAGAGCAAGCCCTGTGTTGGATCATCTTAATGGACTCAAGTATGAACTCATGTATCCCAGCTAACAGAGAGGTTTAGCAACTTGACCCAAATCACACAGCTTGTACAACTGCGGATGGGATTCAAACTCAGGTCATGTGGCTGTAGCCCATGGTCTTGGTGACCCTTCTGTCCACCACCCAGGTGCTCCCAAGATGGGGTCTGATTGGGCAACTGTTTAGAAGACAGGCAGAGAGGCAGCTTCCTTTCCCTGACCAGCCACACTGCATGCATGCTGAGCCTGGCCTCCTAGCAACAAGATGAAGGGAGGAACCCCAAGAACCACCCTTGGTGTCTTCAACAGGGGCTGAACCGGGGGCTGCTCAGGGGCTCTGGACCTCTCTGGGAACTCATCTGTGGGACTCAGGGTTCAGGGATCAAGTGGCTGTGTGGAGCCTGTAGGCCTGTGCCTCTCCTCCTATAATGTGAGCAAGCCTAATACTATTCTGCCCTGGTGCTAGGCAAAGGTGAGGTTGGGTAAGCCTTCTAGAAACTAGGAAATCAGTTTGATTTAGACTCAGTGAGCTAAGACCCATAAATGCTAAGGGCCTATTTCAGCATCCCACAGGACACTGGAGACAGAGCCAGAATGTAGTGTCTCTAAAGCCCACAGCCTTGAGTCCCTCTTCTGGCCCCATCCAGTCTGGCGACCTTGGGCTCACCTGTGAGTGTCAGGCCTCCCATCTGTCAGCAGGGACTCAAGGGTCATTGTCGCTAGATAATAATAGTCAGAAGCACAGGGACCCTGGACAAGGTGCCAGAGACAAGCTGTCAGTGACGCACACAACTCTGGATGGGCTCCTGGGATGATTCTGTAATACAACCAGGTCTGGGGACAGGCCCAACCAATCTTCAAGGCACTAGCTTGTGCGCATAGCTCTTCACCCACATGAAGAACAGACTTGGGTGTTTTTGTGTGTGTGCTTCTGAGAATACACGTGTGCGTGTGTGTGTGTGTGTGTGTGTGTGTGTGTGTGTGTGTGTGTGTGTGTGCTTCTGAGAACATGTGTGTGGGGTGGAGGGTTTACACACTATCGTTCACAATGGGATGCCATCGTGTGACAGTGACAGGGCCCAAGTGGTCACCCAGAGGGTAAAGGGGAAACCATAGGGCCTAGTTAAACCCCTGCTTTCTGTGCCTCAGGATACCCGGGCTTCCTGTGCCTCAGTTTCTATAGCTGTCACATGGAGTCTGCTGATAAGGCTCTGTCAGCAGGGTTCTGAACAGTGACTTGGAGTGGCTTGGAATCACAGAGCAAGAAGTAGCCCATGTATGTTCCCGCATCCATGTAGTTGGAATGAGCACATGGTGGGGGCTTGGGGAGGGCTGTGGACAACAGAACTGATGACTGACACACAGTGAACTGCTTGAGAAGCAGAAAGGCCTGTCTGTGATGATAGCCATGGCCGTGGAGGAGGGGCATAGAGCAGCTGACCTGAGAGGCGATATCAAGCAGCCATCCACTGGTGAGGTGGGACCATCCACACAGTGGAGCGTTGTGGTCTTTTTGTCATGAGTTGCCTGGAGACTAATCCAGTCATGCACAGAGAAGCAGGGCTCCCACACTCTCTCTGATGGGTGTGCGCTAGACCTCTTAGCTTCTCCTCTGTGACATGATGCAATCACAGAACTTGCTTCAGGTGTACTGTAGGGATTCAGTAGATTACCCTGCGAAGTGCTTTAAGGACACACATGTCCTTTGTGACTACTCTGTGGTTGTGCTCTCCCACGAAAAACTCAGAAGCCACCTGTCCCTCCTTGTGGATCCTAACCAGGCTGGTCTTGGGTGGGGATGAAGCAGGGCAGGAACCCCAGGCTCCCACATGAGCACAGGCTCCGTTGGCCCCACAAAGGGATGGGACAGCTTGAGAGAAGAGTTGGGGGCATCAGCAGATCACAAACTCGAAGGATCGTAGAAGAAGGTGACGCTTCAGCAGCTGGACCTAGCTCTTGGGTTGGATGAGGCAGCTTAGTGTCCTGGTCATAGGAGGTCCTTCCCATGGGACTGTGGGGCAGAGGTGGGAGGGCGACCAGGTGCTTTCCATACAGCTTGGTACACAAAGACAAACATATGCTCATAGTGGTGCTATAGGCAGTTAGTTGCCTGGCCTGAGTCACAGCAGGTGGTGTCAGAGCTCAGAACTAGAGCCTGAACGTTACTAGAATTTACACCTGATCCTCCCTAGTGCCTCACTCTGACATGTTTATCATGGTGACCACAGTCTAGGTAGCAACTGCCTTCGATGGTGTTTTATTTGCCCACAAGTGGATCCGGGACTGACCTCGTCTGGGGAGGTTGGGGGCTGTTACAGCTCTCGTTATCTTCCCAGAGCAGGACTTGGGTCCCTGGCTGGATAAAGCCAGAGCTCACAAGGTGGCAGGCAGAAGCAGCTGTGGCCTTTGGTGGGTCCCCTTACCATCACCAGTGACAAATGGATGAGGTCAGACCTGAAGTTTAGAGTGCAATGTAGAGGGGTCTCAACGGCAGCCATAGATCGTCAGGAGGTCTAAAACTTCAGGTTTTGGCATCTTCAGGCAGGAAGTGATAGAGGTATCCCTGACACAGATAGGGTGAGGAGTAGAGGATACTTCTGAGTCATACAGATCCAATGGCTGCCTGCCTTCTCTGCACACTAGCCCCGAGATCCTCCTGAGGTCACTCCCTGAGTCCTGTCCCTGTCTATGAAACGGGAAGAATGTGAATGACGTTGGAGATAGAACCAGACACACAGATGCTCCACCCCAGTACACCCACCCCACTGTCTGCTCTTCAGATAACAGAGAGAACGGGGTGAGGATGGAGAGACAACACTGCCCCTGGCCTTCTCTGTAAGCAAGAGAAGAGGGTGACGCTATTGATCGTAATGGTGTCTGTCCTGCACTGTGCCAGACACCTGATGGGTTGCCTCATTTAATCCCTTAGACAAGGTCACGTCACTCCCACTCACTGGCCAGAGAGAGGTGTGGAGAGTTGGCCCAGGCAGCACCGCTGGGAAGAGACACGACTGGAGTCTAGTGGTCTCCATGCAGCTCACTCCGTCTCTTCTTGTCCCACAGTCTGTTTAAGACTCACCCCGAGACCCTGGAGAAGTTTGACAAGTTTAAGAATCTGAAATCAGAGGAGGAGATGAAGGGCTCTGAGGACCTGAAGAAGCATGGTTGCACCGTGCTCACAGCCTTGGGTACCATCTTGAAGAAGAAGGGACAACATGCTTCTGAGATCCAGCCTCTGGCCCAGTCACATGCCACCAAGCACAAGATCCCGGTCAAGTACCTGGAGGTAGGCGGCCACAGCAAGTCTCCCAGGGTAGAGATAGAAGTCCCAGCTTAGCCACTCGATGTGAGTGGCCTGCTTTCTCCCCTCTAAGCCCCAGTTCTCCTCTACAACCTGCCCCAGCCCCGTCCCCCTCGAGGGTGCTGAGGAGCCACGCAGCGTTCGATCTAATGTCTTGCCCAAATGCTGGGCCAGCACCTCAGTGTGAAATATGACCGACACACAACTTGCCTTCTCCTCAGAAGCAGGAGCTCTTGTTGTACCCACTGGACAGATGAGGAAACTGAGGCACAGACAGCTTGGGCAAGTCACTGAGGCAGGATTCCCATTCAGGGTTCTGTCAGAGAGCAGTGGGAGCTGAGGGTACCCTTGGTTTCTCTGATGCTCAGCTGTCCCACTCCATGATGGTTCAGACACCAGCTGGCCTCAGGGGGGTCCTGTCATCTGGAGTCACAGGGCAGGGCAGGGCCAGGCACATACCTCTCCCCACTCCCTGAAGATGGAGCCTGCACACTCAGGCTCCACAGACTTTGCTGTATCTGTGAAATGTGAGGCAGATTTCCCCGAGGTGTATTTGCAAAGATGGCCTGTGCCTCTGGATGCACCTGTGCCCCTCGGTGTCCCACTCTCCTCTCTGCTGTGTCACTTGCCCATGAGGGCCCCAGTAAAAGAGGCCAAAAGAGCAGCTGCACCCCCATTCCTGAGCTAGTAGGGGTGTGTCCACAGTTCCTGGGTTCACTTGGTAGTCTCTTCAGTAAGATGGTACTCTATGGGCCCAAAGTCTAAGTCAACGATGATAAGTAAGCACTATGAGAGTTTCATCATGGGCCTTTGGATTCTGGGTGGCCCCAGTCTCCATCTGGGCAATGGAGGTACCTGATCTCTCCTGGCCCCTCTTCCCTTGTCAGTGCCTGTTCCTCAGTCCCAGGTTCAGGGATAAAATCACATGATGGGAAAACCTCTTCTCAGGCGTCCTGATTGACAGTCCTGGTGGGCTAGCCAGTGCTGAGCAAGGCACATTGTCTGCTGTGTACAAGCTTTCATGGGCTGGCTGCTGGGCCTGCATCCTGAGGTAGTGTGGGCACAGGAGATGGAAGAAAGGGGCTCCAGAGAGGGCTCCTGGGTTCGAGCAACCCTCCCTGGCTGCATTACTTCAGCATGCAGCTATACCTGTCTCTGCCTCAGTTTCCCCATTTCCAAAGCAGGGATGGATGGTGGTAGTTAGGTTTAAAGGAGTTGATTCACAGGAATTGCACAGAATGGCACCTGGGACATCATAAGTGTGCATAAAACGGTCCTATAGCAAGAAGGGCAGAGGGTACACACCTTCAGCTCATGGCCGTCCTCTGACCTACGGCCTCTTGTCCCCTTCTTGCAGTTTATCTCAGAAATCATCATCCAAGTCCTGAAGAACAAACATTCCGGGGACTTTGGAGCAGATGCTCAGGGCGCCATGAGCAAGGCCCTGGAGCTCTTCCGGAACGACATTGCAGCCAAGTACAAAGAGCTGGGCTTCCAGGGCTGAGCCATGGCCCCCACTGCTGGCCCACCTAGCTGGGACCCGGTGTTATGTAGAAAGTAGAGTGTGCAGTGCCCTAGGTTAGCAGAGACCGGAAGAGAGGAGCATACTGTGGCATCCACCCACACCCCTGGGGACAGAGCCCTGGGCAGCGTTACCCTGGGAACCAGAGGCACAAAGTCAGCCCTGCTGGGTCCTGCTCAGGTCTCCTGTCACCTAAGTTCCCACCTACTTTCTCCTGGTTTCAGGAAAATCCCTTTCCCACTGTCAAGTTTGACCCCAAATCCAAGTCACTGACTATCAGGCCCCGACCTTTGAACAAGATGAAGGTTGGCTCAGCAGGAAAGGAAGGAAAGGGGGCGGGCGGTGAGCATAAGTCTCCTGCTTCTCAGCTTCCCACTGACCCACCTTGTTTCAATAAAATCTCCTGCAAGTCCTCATTTCTTGCCTCCGTCTGGTATATTTTTATCCCTTCCAGCAAGGGAAACACCCACAAGCGTCCCTGGAAGAAACGGGAAGGTGCATTCTGGGATTCCAGACGGACAGAAGATGTGAGACAGGCCCCTTTCTGTAGTCACCGGGGACAGGGAAGAAAGGGCCCCCCCTTGGGTGGGCTCTGATCGAGATGGTGGGCCTGCAGACAGGGTCAGCTGACCTTGGCAGTCTGGGGATCAGTGCCAGGTGCCCAGGGCAAAAGACAGGGAGGAGATGTCACTGCGGACCCAACAGCTGAGGCAATATGAGAAGGTCACCCATCCAGAAAGTAACAGAGCCGAGAGCCAAACAGTGGCCCCGAAGACAACTGGGACTCTGACCCCAGGACAGAGCCTGTGGCCAACAGTAGCAGCTGCTGACCTTCCGGCCGGGGGGAGAGGACAGTCAACAGGGAGATACTCTCCAACCAAGGATGGGAGAAGAAACTCAGGTGTGCAAGGGCAGACTGCAGATAGTGTATGAGCCTCACCAAGGACCCGGAGCAGGCCTGTGACTGAGGCTAACATAGTCAGAGCTAAGCTCAGACACCAGTCCTCAAAACGCCAATTAGACAAGTAACACTGAAAAGAAGAGAAAGGGATTGATTCAGTGTGGTCACACCTAGAAGAGGAACAGCAAGGCCCAGTGCCCCCGCCCCGACCCCAATCCATCTTCACTGTCCTAACACGAGGTGAAGTTAAAATACAGGGCTCAGTCAGGGGTATTCGCAGCTGAGCAGAACTGGTCTCCCCTATGCTCTGTTCCACAAAGGCCTGACAGTTGTCCAAACTATGTGAAATCTCTTCCTGGGTGACAAGTGGCTCCCCCGGCTGGACCGAATTTCAACTTTTTCCTTCCTGACATGAGATTGCAATCTGGAGGAGTCCAGTGTCTCAAGTCTTACAGCCAAAGGGAGGGACATCTTTTCAAGCATGGCAGCCTGAGTTTGACCCACCCACGGGAAGATAGAAAAAGACATCCGACTTCCTGGAAGTTTCTGACTTCCACCGTGAATGCACACACGGGTGTCTGTGTGTCCACATATGAAATCGCATCACACATGCACACACAATACTGATTGATGATGATGGTGGTGGTGGTGGTGGTGATGATCACGCCTTGGTTTGTGGGTGGAGTTCTGCCCTTACCTTATAGAAATTTCATTGACTGTCAGACAAGGGGCTCTTCCTGACACGTGGCCTTCCTAGGGGCTGACGGAGCTGGCTCTTCCCCAGCTATTAGGCATTCATCAACATTCCTGTCAGGGACACTCCTGCCTCCTGATTGTTAAGTCAGCAGGAGGACATGCCAGCTGCGGAGGAATGCTGGGCATTTGTCATTTGCCCGGCATTCGTGGAGCAAATCTCGACAAACCTTGGAGGTAAAAATAGAAGCGAGCTTGGAGCTCTGAGGAGCGCACACAGGCCAGCTGCCTCTTTTGTCACGGCTGAGTGTCTGCACTGAGTCCTCACGTCAGGGACAGGCGGATACTTTAGTTCAGTTTATTTAAGGTTTCTCTTCAGCCCCAGGCCGGCTTTGGCAAATTCCACACTCAGAGTCGTAGTGTGTGAGTGTGGAGGTGGCAGATTGATTGCAACCATCTGTTCCTGGAACTGTCCTCGGGGCCACTGTACCCACCCCTCCAGCTGCTCATGAAGGCCCGCCCCTCCTGGGGTTGAAGGGTTGAATCCCTTCATATTCAGACCCCACAGATCCATCCGAGCCCCACTGTCTCCTCCAGGTCCCAGCCGGGTCGATGAAGGGCTATGGTAGGACTATGCACGTTGTATACTCTGCACCAGATGAAGGCGGCTTCTAGGGTTTGAGACTGTTCACATGAGCTTGGCTGTGGTTGCAGAGTGTGCTCTCCTAGTCCACACGGGGTGCTCTGGGATCTGGAGGTGATTCTCTGAGCCCCAATGTCCTCTACAGTCTCTGTTCTGCTCCACTCTGCCTTTGGAGAATTTCAAAGAGGTTTCCCAACCCAAGTGGCAGGGGGCTTGTGAGTTTTTCAAGCCTTTGTCCTGCCTGCAATCTTCCTGACTCTGGTGGGACCTAAGCAGCCTGTCTACATGCCCAGTCAAAGATGGAGGCTATTTCTTGCTTGTTAGCAGCTGTGGCCCTTCCCTGAGGCTTGGGCATAGAAATCTTCTAGTCTGAAAAGGTGTGGGCCAAAGAAAGGAAAGGTGTTCCTGAGGGAAACACCTACTAATGTTCAAAACACACCATCCCGCAGGGGCAACTTAGTCCTATTTCAGCATCCTGAGTACTGGGACTAAATGTGTCTGCCGCCACATCCATCTGTTTATTATTTTTAATCCAGGATTATTACAGCAAAGTAGGGGAAACTCGTGACACAAAGGCCACCACAAACAACAGTGCCTGTCAGCGACCCCTGTAGGACAGCCACTACTGCACACAGTCACTGGCACATCCAGCTTGGGACACCGTCCTGTCATGTGCGCACTGATGTGAGCATAACTTGTAAACTGTGGGCATTTAAAAAATTGCATGCAGGCTGGACATGGTGACACAGGCTTTTAATCCCAACACACTTGGGAGGAAGTGGCAGGTGGATCTCCCGAGGCCAGCCTGGTCTACAAAGCAAGTTCCAGGATAGCCAGGGCTACACAGAGAGATTTCATCCCCAAAATAGAAATTAAAATAGAAAAAAAAAAGCGTGCTTCAGGAGGTTCCAGAGGGACCCTGGAAGCTCGGATTCTGAGCTGTGTGTCTCTGTGTGTGTGTGTGTCTGTCTGTCTGTCCATGCATACCCTTGTATTTGCTCAAGCATCCTCATATGAAATGAGTCCCCGGATGTATGCCCGTCTGTCCGGTTCCACCCTGCTCCTCAATTCTCACCTGTGATCTCAGTTTCCTGACAGAGCTGCTTTTCACCTTGTAACTCCCATGAGCCCACAGCACAGCACAGTGACCTCGGCAAGGACTATTAATACCCAGCTGTCACCACTCAGCCTGGACTGTGACAGGCTGGGGTGAGTTGAGGTGGGGAGCTGGAGAGGACACCGAGAAATCCAGGCAGGGGCCATCTGGGCTAGCCTGGTGATAAACGGCGAGAAACTCATAAAGCTGTGCGGACTTACCAAAGCGATGGCTCTGCGCCTGCGCACGGGGCTCGGCCATCTTACTGGCGATCTAAACTATCGACACGTGTATTTTGTATAGGGAAAGAAAATCGAATTTATGGAGTACACCGCTAGGGGCGGCAGGCTAGGCAGGAGCAAAGGCACTGCTGGTAGCAGAAAGGGAAAATGTTTTTAAAAACCCTCCCGAACCTTCACCTTCAATTGACCCGCATCAAACTGGTCGTTATTGTCTGACCAGGTCTCCCACAAATACAAAGCCTTTTCCTAAGTTGGCATTTTTGCAGAGACCTAGAAATAAACACCAGCTCAGGGTCGACCCCTTTGACAAGCAGGGGTCGCATTGTGCGGCTGCCCACACTTGGGTACAGTCCAGCAGAGAGAGGTGTGTGTGCCTGAACCGCCTGCCACAGTCTTCCCAATACACACCCAGCTGGAGAACGCGACCGCGGGCATAGTGGATTACAAAGTGGGGTTACTGGCAGCTTTCAGCCCTGGGGACTGGGGCGGGGGCGGGGGGCGGAGCTTCTGACCCACGCGGGAGAGGGTGGAGCCCCGGGAGGGGTGGGGTGGCATCCCTGGTTCCACCGAGCGCGGGGATGTCGTCTCCCAGTCCTCACGCCGAGGCTCTGCGTCAGCTTTCACCCAAAATAAACCAGTTGAGTTAGTCTACCAGAAAAGGGTTAAACTGAGGGCCCGACTGGTGTGAGTGTCGGGGGCAGAGTTAAAACTTTCTGGGAGTGTTTGTGGTAGCGTTGGGGACGGAGAACCGAGCAGGAGGAATGAACATCATATTCAAAATGTCTCCTACATTCTAACCTGATTTTTCTTTCAGTAGCTCTGTGACCACCATCGGCATCACCACAAACTATTTCTAGGTGCCACCTTGGGCAGACTATGGTGCCTGTCTTAGTTAGGGTTTGCATTGCTGTGATGAGATACCACGACCAAGACAATTCTTATCATGACAACATTTAATTGGGGCTGGCTTGCAGGTTCAGAGGTTCAGTCCATTATCATCTCGGTGGGAGCACGGCAGCATCCAGGCAGGCATGGGACAGGAGGAGCCGAGAGTTCTGCGTCATCATCTGAAGGCTGCTAGAAGACTGGCTCCCACGTGGTTAGGGGGAGGGTCTCATTGCCCACCCCCACAGTGACACACTTCCTCCACCAAGGCCCCACCTACTCCAACGAGGCCACACCTCCTAAGAGGGCTACTCCCCTGGGCCAAACATATTCAAACCACCGCAGTGCCCAACTGCAGGATTCAAATGTCACTCTTGATGGTGCTGATGAGTTTAACATTTAAATCAAGAGATGTCGCACAAGGCAGATGACCCCCATGTTGATGCTGGAGCCTGCTCCCCATACATTGAAGGACTTTAAAAAAAAAGAGTCAGAAAATCCCCGGTAAGAAGAGAATTCTGTGCCCAATGATTGTGTGACTCTCCCCTGGGACTCCTACCAACCCTGCAGACGTCACATCCACCAGCCAGGTCCTAACCCTAAACCACTTCCTCTGTATCTGTTTGCTTTGGAGTCTCTGGAGAACCCTAATGGTACAGCTGCCAGTCCTGGATCACAGATGATGGTGACACTGGTAGAGTTAAAGGACCTGCCACCTCAGTTAAAGGCCACCCACCCTAAGGGAAAAAAAAAGAGTTGAGGTTTGTACCCAGGACGTCAGCTTGCAGTCAGTAGTGTATAACGTCATGGTATAGCTCCAGAGAGAAGGCGTGTGTGTGTGTGTGTGTGTGTGTGTGTGCATATGTGTATTGTGTGTGCGTGTATATACGTATGCTGGTACGTACACACAGCCTGCCCCTCCACTCTCAGCTCCCTGGGGTGTAGCAGGGAACAGACTCATGAGTATTTTAAGCCCAGAGTTTACTAGTCTGACAGCTGAGGCCACTTGGTCTCTAAATCCTAAATCTTAGGCTATGTATTTGCAGTCAGGCCAGGATTGCGAGTCTGGGTGACATCTAGCCTTCCTGGGGTAGCCATGTCCCGGGTCACTCACCTCTCACCTGACTAAGGAATGTCTAAGGACGTATAGGACTCTCCTGAGCTGTGTGAGTTGGGACAAGTTATTCCATCCTTCCACGCCTCAGCTGCCTCTCCTGAAGTGTAATAACAATTTCCCTTTTAATCTAAAGTTCTCCGAGGCTCACATAGCTTGCATGTCTAGGACACGCCTGGATTGTGTTCTTCCCAGTCACCAGAACACAGCCTGCTGGCCACGGTGGTGGCAAGAGCTGGCTTCTCCCACTCTGCCTTCCCCTGGAGTCAAGTGCAGGGAGTCACCAAGGGAGGAAGGAAAGAGTCTGGCGAGCACATCCAGCAGGTGTCCGGGTCTCCTCCACTTGTCAGGGTCCAAGGGGACAGGAGCATCCAATGAGAGGAAGCTGCAGGCGGGCGGGGGCAGCGAGGGCACACAGTGGATAGACTCAGACTGGGTTCACTCCAGAAGAAATGACACAGAAGAGCTTTGGCCCTGCTCTCAGCAGCCCCGAGTCAGGGAGCTGTGACCCCAGAGTCTGCACAGCAGAGTTCAAGATGGCTTTGGGGGGTTACCCAGCTCTGATTGTATGGCTTAGGATACAGGTGTTTTCAGGTTCTGTCCCTGCCTTTCTGTCTCTCTGAATGCCCCACCCCCATGAGCAGGTCTGCTGGCTTCTGAACTCCTTGTCTTGGTTTTTGGCTTCTCTCGTCCTCCAATCCCACAATGCTCCTGGGACTCCATAATAGTTGGCAATGGAGAGAGATGTTCAGAAGCATGGAACGGGCCTGGGGGGCTATGGGACTGTGCCCACTATACAGTGAAGTCCGGCTCTTTGGGGGTGCCAAGTGCCTTGAGGTCAGCTGCATGGCTGGAGAGCTCAGCCTGGTCAGGTAACGACCCGGGATACCTAGCCAGTGCCAGGGTAGGATGTGCCCCAGTGAGAATGCAGGGCCGGCTGAGGTCACTAAGAAACGTACGTGCAAGGGTGCACCGCCCTGGGCGCTGGCCAGGCTCCTCCTGGCACACACTCTGGGGTTGGCAGTCATGACCTCTTGAGAGACAGCCTTACCAGAATAACAGGTGAAGGGACAATGGTCCCATGGCCAAGCTGATTCATCCTTCATGGCTAAGGGCTAGAAGGGGGTCACCTAAGTGACACAGGACTGTGTTGCACTCCCTGCTCCCCAAGGTATACAATGTAGTCACAAAGACAAAGCCTCTCTACCCACTGCTCCACAGGCGACACTGGTGTCTGGAGGCATCGCCCTCTAGGCCCTCTGCCCCTGCAACTCTGGAGAATGTCCAAACCCTCACCCTCAGCCTCCTTTGTACTGCTATCCCACCCTCAGGCACCAAGGCTGCCTAGTTATTCTAGGCTTCAGGCCTAAGGAGAGTGGACAGGGTCCTCGGAAGTCTCGCCGACATCTTCCACTTACCATTTTCAGTTGCTGATCTGTGCGGTCTCAATCCAGTACCAGATCCATCTGAGCCTCAGACCTTTCCTCAGCGAAAACAGCTTATTCTACTTTTTAAAAGGGGGGGCCCGAGGGTCAATGTGTCAGGGCCAAATGCAGGGTGTGTGGCTAAGCAGGGGGACTAGAGTAACTGGTGGGGGGCAGGGCAGGCTGGAGTACACCGAAGCTCAACCCCGAGTATACAAAGACCCACTGACCGCACTGCCAGCCCAGCAGGTGAGGCTGTCATGCTGAACTGAGGCAGGGGCTGGGATCTGAGTACTCACCTGGCAGGACAGAGATGTTGGGTTCTGTTCTGGTCACTTCCAGAAAGGAGTGAAGTGTCTGTAGGGTACTATCCTTTGCAATCTGGGGTGGGGGACCCCTGTGTGTGTTCCTACCCCAGAAACGTGGGGTCCCTCCTGCCTTCTCATGTTGCCCACAGCCCCGTGTCCTGGGCACAATTGCAGATACAGGATGTTGTCAATTCCTTGGTCTTAATTCATGTGCTCAGTGAGGGAATTGATGGATCACATGAAGCCACCGGGGAGACACCAACCACCCAGACTTGAGAGTCTGGAACCGATGAGGACTTGAGGGGAAGGTTCCATTGTCACTCCTATGTCTTCATGTGACATTTTCAGAGGCATAGAGAAGGTAAGGAACTTACCTGAGGTGATCGAGAGTGGGAGATGGAGCCAGGACCCTGCCAAAGGCTGCCTGTGGTCAAACCCCTTGTAGCTCATTCAGCTCTGAGAAGCCCAGTTTCTTTCCATTAACCCTTGACTCTGGGTGCTGTGAGGACCCAGGAGCCCCTGGAGAGGCAAGAACAGCTTGAGGATCCCCCCCCCCAGGCTCCATCTTTATCCTGCTGTTGTCTTTGACACAGGCAACAGAGGCTCTGAGTCCTTTCCTGTGCACAACTAGCACCATGAGGTGCAGGACCGCATCACCCTGGGGCATATGACATCAGTGGGCTTACAGGAAGTGCAGTGATGGTAGCCACCTGGAATCCTAGTCCCTGAGCCTGCAGGGACTAAGCTCTGTGGGGAGGAACTGCACAGAAGTCATCCCTGAACTACATCACTGCCAGCTCTGCTGTCCACACTGACGTCACTCCAGCCTCAGCCTCAGCCTCAGAGCTAGGGGCTTCAGGGAGCCTCTTCTGGCCCAGATGTCAGACAGGGTCATCTAGGCAGGAGGTGACAGCCATATGGCCAGTGGAGGTCCAGGGCTGCAAGATGTCAGGGGTTCTTCTGCAACCTTTTCCCATTGCTGCATCTGTGGAATGGTTAGAGGTGATGGACTACTCAGAAGGTCTCTGTGATGGTCAAAGATTCAGCTTGGTGCCAGTGAAGACAGACTGGCGATTAGCTATGGGCACCCATCCACCCACTTATCTCCTAACAAAATCTGGCATGTAAATTCAGCATTTTAGCACGGCTTGCAGGGACGCTCATAGTTCTGGGAACTGGGAATTTGCAGGGAAAAAAAAAAAAAAAGAACTGGCTCTGGTCTCTCCTGTGGAGTCAGGCTTCAGCCCCTGAGCTAGCCTGGAGCATGAAGCTCTACTTCTGTGTAGCTCCTCCCAAGGCCAGCAGGCTTCTCCTCAAACCCTTCCACTCAGGGCACCTGAAGAGACCTCGCAGTACCACACAGGATTCACCCAAGCAATCTGAGAAGCCACATGGAAGCTGCGAATCATTATAACCTGGCCTCAGAAGTCACAGTGACATGTTCTTCCTGTCCTACTTGCCTTGGGAGGGGTGACCAGGCCCTCTGTCACCAGTAGAGAGGTGAGTACCAGGAGAGAGGGGACCTCCCCACAGCCACAGAAAACAAAACAGACATAACCTGAAGCTCAGTCACCTAGGAAGGATGACCTTAGATCGATCTCTCTCTCTCTCTTTTTTTCTATGAGAATATTAAAGATTAGAGGTCAGGTAATTTGCCCAAAGTCACAGTCACAGAGTAAGCGAAGGTCATGATGTCAGCCCTGGCACATGGGGATTCCACACAAGGAGCACCATCAGCTGCAACTGTCGGGTTGCTGAACCCATTCCTGTAAGGGCAGCTCCCTCTTTGTGTATATATATGATATTATGTATATAATATATATTTTAAATTATGTGTGTATATATAGGTTTATGCGCAGTTGCCTACAGAGGCCAGAAGAGAGAGGAGGATCATCTGGAGCTGGAGTTACAGGCAGTTGTGAGTCCTCCTGGACCTGGTCCTCACCCTGCCTTCAAAAGGCTAGCCTGGGCTCAGTTCCCTTTCTGGTGGTGTGATACACCAGGGACGAAGTGTGGTCACACAGAACCTGAGGGTGCTGAATTCCATCTGCAGAGATGTTTCAACCCTGGAGTGCCACACTATTGGCCAGACAGGGTGTCCCCAACCTGGGTGGAACTGAACTTAAATCCTCTGGAAGAGCAGCAAGCTGTCTTAACCGCTGAGCTGTCCATCCATCCCCAAAGCTCCCTCTTCGTTTTGGTCTAGCTTTCTGCTTCTCAGTTGCCCATAACCAACTCTGCTCTGAACATACTAAATGGAAAACTCCAGAAATAAACAGTTTTCTAAGGTATCTGGATTTTCGTTTAGTTGGTTGGTTGGTTGGTTGGTTGTTGGTTGGTTGGTTAGCTTCTTTGATACAAGGCCTCACTAAGGTAGCTCTGGCTGTCCTGGAACTCATTATGTAGTCCAGGCTGGCTTCAAACTCACAATTACCTACCTCTGCATCCTGAGTACTAAGATAAAAAGCCTAGGCTACTGCTCCCAGCCGATTCCTAAATTTTAAATCGTTTAGCCATTCTTAATAATAGGATGAAATTTTCTCACTGCTGTACTCTGTCTTGACCACACCCTTCATGTAGTGTTTCTACATAACATGGGGCTCCCTGCCCTTTAGACACTCAGTAACCATCCTGGTTATGACATAAGCTTGTCATGATGTCATTGTGAGGGCAATGATTTATGACAATATTTTGCAGTAATTCATCTTTTCATGTTGTCTGTTGCGATTGTTTTTACGGTGCCTAATTTATATATTAAATTTTTACCACATGTATGGTGTAGAAAAATACCCATATGGTGTATGGAGTTTGGTTCTGCACACAGTTCCAGAGACCCACGAGAGCATCATGGGATATACCTCCTGCAGGCGACAGGCGCTTCTGTATCTTGTCCATTTCTTATAGCATCTTTTGTTTGTCAGCATTGTTGGGCTGTGGGGTCTGGTTCTGCACACTTTGAGGGCAGTCGTGGTGAACAAGGTCATTTTTTTGTTTTGTTTTGTTTTGGTTTGGTTTTTTCGAGACAGGGTTTCTCTGTGTAGCCCTGGCTCTCCTGGAACTCACTCTGTAGACCAGGCTGGCCTCGAACTCAGAAATCTGCCTGCCTCTGCCTCCCAAGTGCTGGGATTAAAGGCGTGTGCGCCGCCGCCGCCGCCGCCGCCGCCGCCGCCGCCGCCGCCGCCGCCGCCGCCGCCACCACCACCACCGCCGCCCGGCACCAGCTCATTTTCAAAGTGAGCAAATACTAAATCAAGCTCCTTGAGAGTTTCACCATATGAACCTTCTCCAGCCTTGGCTGTCCCTAAGAATGATGGGACTTCTCTAGTCATGTCTGTCCTTCGGGAAGACGGGAGTATTCTGGTCGGCACTGATCTGTGGAGAAGCCCTGACCATCACCTCAGCCTTCTCTCTGGTAATCCAGCTTCCTCCTGGTCCTCAGCTGTTGGCTCTCCAGACCAAATCTTTTAGGGCCTGGCTCTACTCTGACCCCTATCCGCTCAGACTTCCAGCTCAGACTCAGGGTCAGCCTCGCCTCTTGGAGGGACCCTCAGTCACTCAGGGCTCTCCTTGACTGGGCAGGGTGTGCTTCAACCAGGCCTTAGTGTCCACCACTGAAAAACAAAGAGTCATTTTGCTCAAGTTGTCTCTGTGGTTTGAAGGTTGAAGAAAAGCTGCATGTCTCTTCTTTGCCACTAGATGGCACCCAGGGGCCACCCATCTCCCTGAAGACGAGCGTCCGAGGCATTCCAACAAGAATCCTGAGCCAAGGTCAGTGTGTGAAGGTAAGGGGTCAGTTTAGGAGACCAGGAGACATGAATTCAGAGGTTCCCAGCCACACACACCCTCCTCTTAGTGAGTGCCCTGGGTCTCCTTGGTAGAGAACTTCCTGGGTCTCTGAGACCTCAGGTTCACCTCCCAAGGGAAATACTGGCACCTCAGCACATACAATGTCCTTGCTAACTCTTGGCACCACACAGCCTTCCTGGCACAGCCTCTGCTCCTGATGTCAGCAGTGTTACTTTGGGTCTCAGGGTCTCAGGGTCTCCTCTGGGGAGAGGTCTGGGCATGGTGCCTAGAAGTCTGGATCTGCAGTTGGTTGTCCTCTTGCTGTGTGACCTTCGGCAAGTCACTTCCCATCTCTGGTCTTCTGGTTGACTATAACCAGCCTCGAGAAGCTTGGAGCGCCATGGAAGAATCAAGGTATCCTCAGGTGAAACTACTCAAAGGTTGGGAGGACCTCAGACCCTGAGGAGTGGAACGGTCATATCCTCCCAGGCTGTGCCTCCTAGAAACTGGAGAGTCAGTTTGCCACTAACTGTCATCAGACAAGGGTAGAAACTGGGGCGGGGGCGGGGTTGTGCCCAAGACCACCCATGCTTCAGCATCTGTGCCAGACCTCCCTCCTGCTGCAGACCCCTCCAGCTGCCAAGGCCTTCCAAGGCAGGACATTTCGTTCTTTTAGGGCTGTGCCTAGTGAGTCCACAGGGATGTATTCAGCTTTGGTCTTTGCTGACGGCCTGTCTAAAAGGGTCCTTTCTCGGCTGGGATTCTGACCGCACGTTGTCAGGAGCCGGGCAACCCACCTCTCTGGCAGGATGTGAAGTTCCCTCCGAGACAGCCAGGGGGAATATTGTGACGTGAGTTCTTAGGTTTGGATCTGCCATGTCTCCTGACTCCATGAAGGTCTAGACCAACTTTGGATGCTGGGATACAGGGCCGGAGGGCAATGAACATTCTCTACCATGTTCCACCGTGGCCCTAAGGAGGTGGGCTAGGGGCATACCAGAATAGGTATGACCCCCATAGACTCATGTGTCTGAATGCTTGGTCCACAGGGAGTGTCTATTATTAGGAGGTGTGGACTTGTTGGAGGAAGTGTCACATAGAGGTAGGTTCACTTTGATATGTTAAGTAGCCACAGTAGCTTCTCTCTTCCCTACTATGTGAATGTCCCTGGAAGTCCTGTGACTGTCTGTCTTAGGGTTTCTATTACTGTGAAGAGACACCATGACCGTGGCAATCAATTCTTATAAAGGAAAAACATTTCACTGGGGCTGGCAAACAGTTTAAGAAGCTTAATCCGTTGTCATCATGGTGGCGTGCAGGCGGACAGATGTGCTGGAGAAGGAGCTGAGAGTCCCACATCTTGATCTGCAGGCAGCAGAAGGGACTGTGTGCCACGTTGGGAATAGCTTGGGCATTCCTCAAAGTCCACCCCCACAGCGACACACTTCCTCCAACAAGGCCACACCTCCTAAAGTGGCACTCCCTGAGGACCAAGCATCCAAACGCAGGAGTCTCTGGGGACCATTCCTCTTCAGACCACCACATTGTCATTGTCAGCTTCCAACTTCAGTTGCATCTCCACCCAGCACCACCTAACTGTCTATCTGTCCATCCCTCTGGCTGCCTTTCTATCCATACATCCTTCTCCCCCGCAGCCCCTCCACCCGTGTCCACCAACCTCACACTAATCTAAACCTCCACCGTTATTCCAATTTGTTCTCTCTTTTCAGCCATCCATACATCTGTCTGTCTGCCAGTCTACTCACAACCACCCACCCATTCATCCATCCGTCTGCCTACCCATCATCCATCTAACCATCTGTCCACCCACCCACCCACCCATTCATCCACCCACCCATTTATTTGCCCATCCGCCCTTCCCCCTTCCCAGGAATGCAGTTACACAGCAGGTCTATTGACTAGGAGTTGTAGGCCACAGGACCCCACTTCTTGCTTTGGATGCAAGGACACATGGATCCAGCAGAGAGATGTAGCCCTGCAGAGCAAGAGCTGTGTCTATTGCCTGCCTGCTATGTGCTCTGGTATGTCCCTCAGTTTTCCCATCTACCTAATGGGCCATGACAAACTAAGTAGCACATGATTGTACTCAGCACAACTGGGCTCAGGGATTTGAGAGCCTTAGGTTAAATCCTGGTTCTACAACTTTCAAAGCCACATGACCTTGCTCAGGAGACCTAAGCCCTCACGTCCACATTTCTCAGCCTGACACGGTGGCTTGGAGGGCCAAATACAGACACAATGCTGATGCTGGAACACCCTGTCTCTAGGCATTCTCAATCAATATGATCTATTAAAGTAAGTGTTGCTAAAATTCCTTCCCATGGGGAGACTTAGGCAATCTACCCTTTCTCCTATGGTCCCAAAGACAACCCAGGGCACAGTTCCACCAATACTCCAGGGAACCAAAGACTTTATTGGGAGTCTTTACTGAGCGTAGGTGAGGGAATTCCTTGCATAAGTGAATGCTCCTCTCTCAAGTACCCCACCTGGAAAGCATTACCTAGCAGGGATGAGGGGTTTCCACGTGGCTCCACTCGATTCTCCCCGCCCCCCCCCCCCCCCCCCCCCGTCCCAAGGTCACATGTAGAGTTGCCAGTCAGTAGGGAGCGGTTGGAAGCTGTGGGTCGGTAAGTGGGAGGTGGGGGTGTGTACTGGCTAGTTTTGTGTGTCAACTTGACACAGGCTGGAGTTATCACAGAAAAAGGAGTTTCAGTTGGGGAAGTGCCTCCATGAGATCCAGCTGTGGGGCATTTTCTCAATTAGTGATCAAGTGGGGAGGGCCCCTTGTGGGTGGTGCCATCCCTGGGCTGATATTCTTGGGTTCTATAAGAGAGCAGGCTGAGCAAGCCAGGGGAAGCAAGCCAGTAAGAACCATCCCTCCATGGCCCCTGCATCAGCTCCTGCTTCCTGACCTGCTTGAGTTCCAGTCCTGACTTCCTTTGGTGATGAACAGCAATGTGGAAAGTGTAAGCTCAATAAACCCTTTCCTCCCCAACTTGCTTCTTGGTCATGATGTTTGTGCAGGAATAGAAACCCTGACTAAGACAGGGTGTAAACTATCAACAAGCCTGCCCGGAATAATCTTGAGCAAGGAGACGTAGCTGAATGGCCCAAGATAGCCCTTCCTCAGATTAAAGGGCAGTCAGTCACAACAGGAGGCAAGGAAATAAGGCTCAGACAGGTAAAGAACTTGCCTGGGGCCAACCAGCCAGGAGAGATAGAACATTAAGTGTCCTGAGGACTGCAGCGATTGGTTCTCACAGGGAACCTTACTGTTCCCATGCCCCGCCCGCTCTGGCACACAGTGGTCTAGATTTTATTCTTGTCCTATCTGGCCACTGCGATCCATTGCCATTTCTAACCCCAGGGACTGCTGTGTGGAACTCCCAGGCTGAGGGCTCCTGAGCCTCCAGAGATACTTCAGGGATAGTTGTACATCAGTGCACATGCCCGGTTCTCCATTCCAGCCTGTCTCGGGGAGAAGCAACCAAGTCTTCCTGCACAGCGCCCCCACAGGCTCTGTTCCTAGAGTGGCGTGGGCAGGGCGCCTGGGAGGCCTGGAGCTGATCTTGGCTGTCCAGCAACCCTCCCTCCCGGCAGCCGAGGCTGCAGCCCCAGCTCCCGGTGGCTTTGAGAGCACTGGGAAAACTGTCCCCTGGCCTCGAACTGCTTTTCCACCCTCAAAGGGGGCAATTGTTCTGACCCCCTGGGACAGTGAAGGTGACAGGAGTATGTGTGCCAAGTCCCCAGTGCCACTGACTCTGAAGACTTTCAGCTCCTTTCCCCCTAGATGGGAAAAGAGCCTGCGGCCCATCTGAGACCTCTGCAGCCCCAAGAGCCTGTGAGAGACCATCTCAAAAATTAAAGGGAACACTTAGGAGGCAGAAGCAGGTGGATCTCTGTGAATCAGAGCTAGCCTGGTTTACATATGGAGGTCCAAGACAGCCGGGACTACATAGAGAGACCCTACCTAAAAAAACAGTAGGGGAGAAACCAATGTGCAGGAGAAACAACACCTAAGGCTTCTACATGTGCAAAATACATGTTTGCTTTTATACGTGTGAGTGTGTGCACACACGCAGTATCATACACAGGAAATGTCAGGCAATGGATAAGATGGATAGGTCACATGAGTGACTCATGCTTAGACTTGGGTACCATCACCCATATATGCACACACACACATATATACACATACACACATATACACAACACATATATACATGCATATATACACACATACATATATATGTGGCATACATATATAAGGGGCAGGACAAGCATAAAGTCCATGGCTGTCCCTGCTGGGATATCAGAGGGTCAGCAGGAAGATGCAGAGGCCTGTGTACAGGGAGGCATGGGGGGAGGGGTGGGAGAGGCAATGCAGACCTAGACCATGGGTACCTGCACTTGAGGGATTTCAGAGAGTGACCCCAGGACCAAGCTAGCTTCACTTGGCCAGGGACATGGGACGTGCTTTGAAAGGACTCCTCTGAGAGCCTCTCCTCCCAAGGACAGCATGCCCCTGTGCTCAGCAGATGGCAAGACAGAGTCAGGGAGGGACATTGGAGTCCCAGCCACTTCTTTGTCCCAGGGCCCGTGACACATCCAGACACACAGCACGTCTGAATCCTGAGATGCACTTTCTCTTTCTGAATATACACCACGGCTCTTTTAAATTTTTGCCACCTCGGGCAAATATAAAATTAGTTTGTGAGAATTAGTCCCCAGAAGGACAGCCGGGATGTTTTTCCGCTGCCTGTAAGCCAGATGAAAGGCTCTGTTGTGGCAGATACTCTGTTTCTAGACTCTGCAAGCAGCTGTCAAGTTCAGAAATGATCGCGCCTCACTAGGGAGGAATGAGAGGCTCTGTATGGGATGGGATGGGTTCCTGTTCCTATCCCAGAGGTAAGCAGGATCTGAAGCCTCCGGGAGGTAAAAGTCTGCTGTTTCCCCCAGGCAGCTTCACGGTGTGTTTAGGAAGTCAGGGAGGGAATTAGGCCAATAAAAATGTCTTTTGTTTGTTTCACTATGAGACAATATCTCATATAGTCCAGGCTAGCCTTGAACTCATTATGTAGCTGAAGCTGGCCTTGGACTCCTGATTTTCTAGTCTCTACTGCTTGAGTTCTGTGAGGTACATTCCTCTTCCCCCAAGAGACAGGGTTTCTCTGTGTAACAGCACTGGCTGTCCTAGAACTTGCTTTGTAGACCAGGCTGGCCTCGAACTCAGAGATGTACCTGCCTCTACCTCCTAAGTACTGGGATTAAAAACGTGCACCATCACCACTTGGCTTGTGTACAAGCCTAGTTTACTAATCTTGGTAGCACATCGTTAAGTTATGCTGTGGGTCTATTTCCTCTGAACTGCAACAGACTCCTGGGAGGAGGGAAGAAACTCAGGAGATTTAGCAAGTCAACGAAGCTTAAAAGCCTTTGGAAGATTGACAGATTGATAAGGCTATCTGTCAATCCCAAAGACGGCAAGAGAAAGACTGCCGACCCAGTCATGGCCAAATTAATTAAAACAAGCAACTAATTAAAGCAAGCTTTTTTTAATTCATGTACACAGACTATTTCTCCCCTTAACAGGGGGTTGAGAGGTCAGCATTAGATGTGAGGAAGACAAGGGGTAGGAGGTTTCCAAATGGAAGATTTGGTGAACAAAATGGTCATGGGGTTACAGGAGCAGGACATAAGCATTGCAAGTTAGTCCTCCATGGGCTCCTGAAACAAAGACAGGGTTGCAAGGTGGGCATAACCAGGTAGTCATAACAACGGGTAGTCATAATAACAACGGGTAGTCATAACAAGACAGTCCTGGGTGGTTATATAACCCTTTGAAATAAAGGTAGGGTTACAAGATGGTAGATAACTTTTTGAAACAAAGACATGATTGGCATCCCTGGAACAGGCAGTACAGAACTATTAGCAGTTAAGGTTACAGGTGCAGCACAGCCTTGAGAAACAGAGATTTCATCATAGACAGGAATGAGCCCATAAGATGGCTTTGAAGCCTAAAATGGAAGGAGGCTGGTTCTTTACATCCCCAAGGTGATTAAGACAGCAACCATTGCTGGGGAAGGATACTCGGTGGCTTTGCCACAAGTCAGCTGGGAACCCCAGTGACTCAGCTTTTCCCAGTCACCTAGGCTGGGGTGACACAGCTGTCTGAGCCACTGGCAGACAACCCTACCAAATGCATTGATTCACTGAGCAAGACTTGAGAAGGATGGTTTCTTTGATCTGTCATCTGTGATGTATTTGGGGTAAACACATATTTGCTCACATATACACATACACATATACATGTTCATATACATTCTCATATACATATACATGCTTACATATGTATTCATGCTCATATACATACACATACACATATACATGTTCATATACATTCTCATATACATATACATGCTTACATATGTATTCATGCTCATATACATACACATACACATATACATGTTCATATACATTCTCATATACATATACATGCTTACGTATGTATTCATGCTCATATACATACACATACACATATACATGTTCATATACATTCTCATATACATATACATGCTTACATATGTATTCATGCTCATATACATACACATATACATATACATGTTCATATACACAACATACATGCAAATGGGAAGTCAGAGGCCAGGAGAAAATGTCATGAGGTGAGGAACTGGGCCAAAAAGATGACAGAAAACTCCAGACTTGAGTTCTCCCATCTTCCTGGAACCAAGATCCCTACCAAGTCAAAGCTAGAAGAGATCTGCCAGTCAGGTTTTGCTAGGTTGTGCTGTGTAACGTACATTCCCTAAATCTTGTTCCTGTAGCAGGAACCACTGCTTTACCGCCCACACTGCATGCCAGCAGTGGAGAAACCAGCTGCTACAGCTGTGGTCTGGACTGTGGTCAGCATCACGGCTGCCCGTGTGTCCTTTACACCAGGACTTTACTAAAAGAGCAGGCTCTTACCATCTGAGACTCAGTGTCCTTAAGGGGCAGGCAGGTGCCCAGGAACTGAGGAGGCTTCTCAGAGCCTCCACTGGAAACAGTCATATAGCCACCTAGACTCACATTTTGTAGGAAAAGAAAATGACCTCACGGCCAGGTGTGGTGGCACACACCTGTAATCTCAGCACTTGGGAGGCAGAGGCAGGTGGATTTCTGAGTTTGAGGCCAGCCTGGTCTACAGAGTGAGTTCCAGGACAGCCAGGGCTATACAGAGAAACCCTGTCTTGAAAAAAACAAAAACAAAAACAAAACAACAAAAAAAGAGAAAATGACCTCACTGAACCCAGCGCCATGGGCAAAGTTCTGGTAAATATTTACTAAATAACAATGTAACAACCTGCTGTGATTCAGTAAACAGCTAGTCCTACAGAATTTAAGCAGTCTTCAAAAGACTAGGGACACCCAGAGACTGTCACCTATGGTCACAGTGACTGAGTAGACAGGTTAAGTCCATGGCTCTCAAGTTTCCAACCTTCAGCTCTCCACCTGCATGTCATCTGCACTGGACATTGATATGAAGCCACCGTCCAAAAGATGCTGTCAAAACAATCTATGAAACAGATAATCCAATGGCCTCACGCAGTCCCTCCACACCACAGAGGAGGCCAAGGCCCCAGGAAGAGGCTTGAAGGCAGCCAGTGGCTCAGCTGGTGCCCATGCCTAGCAAGAAGGCACTACAGCCATTCTCAGGTCAGCACGCAGTCAGATATTTATTCTACAAGCATTGGCCCCCAAAAGCCGCCTTGGCAGTAATAGCCTTCATTTCTTTCTATATATTGATCACCATTTTTGTTTCTATAATTTTGTCGATACATGGGTCTCTCTGTGTAACCCTGGCTGGCCAGGAACTTGCCTATGTAGACCAAGCTGACTTTGAACATACAGTGATCCTTCTGCCTCTGCCTTCTGAGCGTTAACATCGCAGCCACCACCGATTTTTGTGCCCCTATAACTCATTCATTCATTCATTCATTCATTCATCAAAGGTTGTCCTGGGGATGCCTGGGATTTGTGCTGCAATGGAGACAGCAACAAGCAAAACTAGCTCTTCAACCTATGAAGTTCCCATGCTAGGGGAGACACGAACAGTCATTAAATCAAGTGAATGTAGTTGACACTCAGTCCACGGGGCATGTTCCAGGACAGCCCTCCACAGACTTGCCCTGTAACTGAGGTGCCTGATAGAAACGGAGTAGATGGTACACACACGTACATGTGGTACACACACATACATACACATGGCATACACTTGCACACACACACACACACACAGGCACACACAAATACACACACCACCTATAGGACTGTCCCATGTTCTTTCAGTCTGCCAATGACTTTCACAACTCTGCAGATCATTACTTGTGTGTTGTCACTACATGACACGGCCCTGACAATGCAAACAGTGCTTTCTCTGAGGTTTTTAGGGAATGCTGACAAACAGAACTGACTGTAGGTTGACACAGTCATGGTTTGACTAATTAGAGGTGTGTGTGTGTGTGTGTATGTGTGTGTGTGTGTGTGTGTGTGTGTGTGTGAATCTGACAGATGAAGGTTTCCCTCACAGTCTTACTCTTTGGTAACATGCACTGCCCAGACAGGCATGACCTTCAGAAGAGGCCCCTTCATCAAACATGACCTTCAGAAGGGTCTTACTCATAGGGTGGTACTATTATTGCAATTTCACAGATGGGGAGAATGGTCTGTGGGACCGTTAGGGGCCTAGCCATGAGGTAGAAGCTCCAGGATTTGAGCTCCGTGTGATCTATCCAGCACGCAGGTGCTTAGCCACCAGCCTGCATTGTCAGGGAGAGGGGCCCTCACTGTCCGTATCCCCACTGCTTTCCCGTTCTTGAGGTGAAGGAGGGGCCCTTGGACGGCTGGTGTCTGGTCCCTCTCTAACAGACTGTTCCCACACCACCAGCCCCACCAGCCCCACCAGCCCCACCAGCCCAAACCATGGGGCTGGGACCAGATAGACTCAGCTTGCCTCCTTCCCAGCCAGGCTTCTCAGACACAGGGCCATTGTCAACCTCCAGAAGACAGCAGTCACTATGGAAACCCGGGGACTCAGAATCACAGTGCGTTGGCTTTCAGGGAAGCCTTTCACGGGTCCACCTGGGGCTCTGCTACAAAGTGGGAGAGAGGGTGCTGTCCATCTGGGCCCAGATTTGGCCACCAGGCCAGATTGACTCCAAGAGTTTAGCAACAGCCTTGCACTTCTGGGACACGTTTGTGAAGCCGTTCTCCCTAGGCCTTCTGTGGGAGGTACATTGGCAGGGGAGGCTTGCTGAGGATTGCTGGGGATGGGGGGGGGGGGATGGGGCGGGTGAGTCTCTAATTACAATGTGCATCATGAGCCATTCAGAATAAAAGATCATCCTTGAGCCCGGGTCTGTACTCCGAGACTTGCCACGCCCCTTCCCCCACCTCGCCCCTCCCCTACGGAAGGCATGCTGCACGCCCTAGTCTAACTGCAGCACTGGGGCCTCTGCAGCTTTCGCTCTCTCTCTCCAAGGCCCTCCCCTCGCCTGACTGTGACACCAGTGAGCATACAAGGTCCCTGGATTACACGCTGGCACTGACACAGTAGACCTTGGGGGTCACCTATTCTGGTTCTCGGACTAGTTGTTTGGCGCAGCTGTGGTTCTGATGGAACCTCAGGGAGAGGACACACCCTGCCTCATCTTTGTTCATACAGGGAAATGGAGGTTCTAAGAGGTGAGGGGTAGGCCCAGTTGCCCCCCATCCCAGCCCCAGTAGTAACAGCTTTCCAAATTGCATCTTCTCTGTCCTATGGGCGTGCCCAGAGGTGGAGAGGAAGGAGGCCAAGTTAGAAGACACAATCCCATCTTGTCCCAGCCAGGAGGTGGGGGCTGTGCAGAAGAGCCGAGACATAGACTACCCTTCCTTCTAGAAACCAAAGAACAGGCCATGCCTTTACAGTGAAGAAAATGTCTTGGGCTGGAGAGATGGCTCAGCAGTTAAGAGCACTGACTGCTCTTCCAGAGGTCCTGAGTTCAAATCCCAGCAACCACATGGTGGCTCAACCATCTATAATGAAATCTGATGCCCTCTTCTGGTGCGTCTGAAGACAGCTACAGTGTACTTAGATATAACAATAAATAAATCTTTAAGCTGGAGGGAGCAGGGCCCGACCAGAGCGAGCAGAGGTCCTAAATTCAAATTCCCAGCAACCACATGATGGCTCACAACCATCAGTACAGCTACAGTGTACTCATATACATAAAATAAATGAATAAATCTTAAAAAGAAATGTCTAGACCACACTACAAGCTAACCCCAAGTGGTTCCTATGGGTTCAAGTTTAGGACTCCCAAGAAGAGGCCTTCGGCAAGCTAGAAACACTCCACCCTGCTGGAGAGCACTCTTGACCTGTTACAGTTTCTCCAGCTGGGATATGGGATAAAACTGAACCTTAAAATTTATGAACTGAGGCCTGGCGATGGTGGCACACGCCTTAAGTACTAGCACTGGGGAGGCAGAGGCAGGTGGATCTCTGTGAGTTTAAGGCCAGCCTGGTCTACAGATTGACTTCCAGGACAGTCAGAGCTATATAATGAGACCCTGTGCGGGGGTAAGGGGGGTATGGGGGGTGATGAACAGAGCGACAGTAAGACTAGAAGGACCGGAGATGGAAACGGGGAGACCTGGTTAGCCCAGTGGGAGAGATTCAAAGGAGCTTACAGCTTGCAGCCAACAGATTCCTGGGGAGGCTGCTCCTGGGATTGGAGTGGGGGAAGGGCTGACGATCAAGAGCCTTCCAAGAGGCCTCCAAGTTCTTGTTCCAGCAGACTCTGATAGAATAGAAATCTCATCTCCCAGCCAGCAAAGCCCAGGGATTTGGCTCCAGGCCCATATCTTTAAACTGACAAAAGATAATCAAAACAAAACTATGTACCAAGAGAAAGTTGCTGAATGAGAATGAGAACAATATGTCTACCCTCCCCCACCCCATCTACCCTTCCCCCACTCATCTATTCCTCCCCCTCCCCCACTTGCTCTTGGCATTTTGTGTGTGTGTGTGTGTGTGCATGCCTGGACCTGCTGAAGCACATTTACATATGTATATGTCTGTGTTGCTGCTCTGTGTGTAGTATGATGCTAGTTTTGTGTGTTAGGAGATGTGCACATGTCTGTATGTATGTGTGATTTGTATGCAGAGGTGTACATAGGATGTGGAATGCTAGTATGTACATGTACAAATACACATGGCCCTATGAACCTGCAACCCAGAGCCTTTGTGTGCCTCTTTGTTCATGGTGCTTAGGCGTGTGGTGACCTGAAGTGTATGTGTGGAGCATGAGGAGACCCTAAGGCTGCCTGTGAGAGTCAATTTGGAAAGTCCAGGAAAGCCTGATCATTGGAGGATTTACTGAGCCATTATGACTGGTTTCAAGTGCATTACAGGTCCACAGTTGTGATCATTTCTGATTTTGCTGGGGCAAAAATGTCAGTGCAGAACTTTGCTGGTGGGTAAGCCAACCAACAGCTCCTTCTCAGAAATGATCTCAGAGAAGCTTAACCTGGCCTGATGATGGAATTGTAGAGACATGTAAGCATTAGCTGCTTTTGCTCAGCTAAAGAATCAGGAGGGGCCAGGAAGGCAGCAACATTGCTAAAGAGCTTGCTGTGCAACTTGAGGACCTGAGTTTGGATTCTCAGCACCCATTAAGGCCAAGTTCAGCATCATTGCCAGGAATCCCAGTTCTGGAAAGAAAGGCAGAGGCTGGAGGGTCCCTGGCCAGTCACCTAGGCGAATCCCTGAGCTGCAGGTTCAGTGAGAGACCCTATCTCGAAAAATAAAGTGGAGCTGGAGACATGGCGCACAGTTAGGAGCACATCCTGTGTTTGCACGGGACCTGAGTTTGGTTCCCAGCAGCCACATCAGGTGGCTCACAACAGCCTGTAACTCCAGCTCCAGGGGATATAGTGCCCTCTTCTGGCCTCTGAAGGCACTGCACACATTTGCACAGGAACACACATAAATGATTACAAAAATAGTAAATAATAGATGTGGTAGCACATACCTGTAATCCCAGCACTCGGGAGGCAGAGGCGGGCAGATTTCTGAGTTCGAGGCCAGTCTGGTCTACAGAGTGAATTCCAGGACAGCCAGGGCTACACAGAGAAACCCTGTCTCAAACAAAAAATACGGGCTAGAGGGATGACTCAGTGGTTAAGAGCATTGACTCCTCTTCCAGAGGTCCTGAGTTCAATTCCCAGGAACCACATAGTGGTTCACCATCTGTAATGGGATCTGATGCCATCTTCTGGTGTGTCTGAAGACAGCTACAGTGTACTCATAAAAATGAAATAAATACATCTTTTTAATAAATAAATAAAATAAAAAATAAAAATAAAGTAAGTCTTTTAAAAGAACATAAGGTGGGCACTGGAGTGATGGCTCATGGGTTAAGAGCAAACACTTGGTGCTTTTCCAGAGGACCCAAGTTTGCATCTCAGCACCCATGTCAGGCAACTCACAACTGTCTGTAACTCCAGCTACTGCGTCCGACACCCTCTTCTGGCCTCCACAGGCACTGGCTTACACACACACACACACACACACACACACACACACTCACACTCACACACACACAGATACATAAATAGAAATAAATCTTAAAAAATGACAGGGAACAATTGAGAAAGACATCTAACCTTGACCTCTGACTTCCACATGCACACATAAACATGCACACACAAAAACATGCACATGCACATGCACAAGGAACACACACAGTTTTGTTTTGTTTAAAGAGAGAATCAGGAACGCATGAGAGTGGTTGGTGGAATTCGTCCTGACTCTAATATGCAACCCAAGGTTTCTGCCCCGTGCTGTCCCACATGGAGAGAACAGTGACAGAGAGTGTGGTTGGTGAGCCAGGGCACTGTGGCCCTATGCAGAGAGATTGGTGAAGACATCACATTTGTGCTGAATGTTCCAAGGTCTCCCCCTCTCTGCATAACGTCTGTGGGTCTCTGCATTTGTTCCCGCCTGCTGCAGGAAGAGGCGTCTCTGGTAATGGCTAAGCAAAACACGCATCTTTGACCTTTTTTTTTTTGAGATTAAAATAAAATTACATAATTTCCTGTTCCCTTTCCTCCCTCCAAACCTGCTCATACGCCTCTCTTTGCTCTCTTTCCTATTCTTGGCCTCTTCGCTCATTAATTGTTGTCAATACATATATGTCTGCACATATTTTTAATGTGCATGTCTGTGTGTCTGACAGGAGATTGTGTACCACCCTGGAGGTGCTGAGACTCAAACTTGGGTCCTCTGCAAGAGTGCCTAACCACCTAGCAATCTCTGCAGCCCCATGTAAATACGTATCTATTCCTAAGTATCATCTTCTCAGTGTGTAAGCTGTTTCTGTACAGGTGTTTTTTCATGGCTGACCATTTGGTATTGCGTAACCAGTTGGTGTGCTCTTCCCTGAGGAAGACTGTTCCTCCTCTCTCAGCCTTCTTTAGTTGTCTCTCTAGTTCTCTGCTTAGGGTTGAGGGCTCCTGGGCTTTCACCCTTTCACTTCATGTGTCTGTTGTTGTATCTTGTTCAGCCTGTGCTGACACAGTCATTGGTGAGACTTTATAGGTTTAGTGTCTGATATTACTAGAAGACACAGCCTCGCAGAAAACTTTCTGATTTTCCTGAGAGAGTTGTCCTGGAGATGTGTTTGTTGGGACCATTGGGCTTGACAACTGTATTTTAATTGCTTGCTGTTTTCTATAGTGGTTTGCAACTATTGCAAAGACTATCACATTTTTAAAACTTAATGATGATTGACATGTGTGTTTTGTAAAAAGTAGAATAGTAGAATGTTTCACTAGATTTCTCAGTTGATTCCTTCTTTGTTGTTCGTTTGGTTAGTGTTTGTTTATTTAAGACAAGGTTTCTCTATATAGACTTGGCTGTCCTGGAACTTGCTCTGTAGACCAGGCTGGCTCCAAGACCAGAGATTCAGAGATCTGCCTTCTCTGTTCTAACACAGGGAACAAAAGTGTGTGCCACCACTGCCCAGTGATTCCTTATACTCTTAACCACTAAGATGCATTTGTTTTAACTTTAATATTGTCAAATGTACTCTAACTAATCATTCCAGTGTCTTTGGAACTCCAGGTCTCTTGAGAGGGTGACTTGGGTTCTTCCTCAATTCTGACTTCTAGCAACAAGAACAGAAATAGTGGCAGTTGGCCAACTAGGTGCTTCTCACCCTGAATATGTCTCAGTGGGACAACTGCTCTGTCTTCAGGGTGTCTTGTTGGCCTGGAGTTGGGTGTAGCAATAGTGTATGGGGAGACCCTGCTTGTCCACAGTGATCTGTGTCTCATGCTGACTGCTGACTGCTTCTGTGGTCAGAAAACCATACCACTTAGGGATTTCTTTTTGTCTGTTTAATTCTCCTTCTGAGATAGTGTGTATAGCAAGGCCATTTCATCTGGAACTTGGCAGTGTTTTCAGTCTGGGAACAGGCTCACAAAGCCCTCTTAAGGTAGTGCATTTAAACCAACTCTTCATGTTTCTCATGTTTTTCCAAAGTGAGTAGGTAGCCAAGATTTTAGTCTTGGGTAAAATTTGAAATAAATTGACAGACAAATCCACAAAATCCAAATGTCTGTATTAGGAAAAGAAAGAAAAAAAAGTCCAGAGACTGAATCTTATTCCTGAAGAGCCTTTGATAGAATTGGGGGTGGCAACACACACCTTTAGTCTGATTACTGGGTAGGCAGCAGCAGACAGAGCTTGTGAGTTCCAGGTATCTGGCTTCCAAGCTAGGCAGGGTGATACACTGTGGCTGAGATAACCCACTCAGGAAAGTTACCCCCCATGCTTTGGTGATCAGTGAAGAGTGTGGTGAGTCTCAGCTGACCAAGAGTAGGTTCATGCCTGGGCAGGACCCTTGGTGTCCAGACAGAGGAGGGCAGGGTTTTTAAAGTCACAAGGCCACAATGGCATCAGACGTAGTGCAGGCCAACACATAACATAATTTTTTAAGCTTCTAAAATATCACACAAATTCTTAAGGAATTTAAGAGAAGCTAAATTATTTTTACATATCAGGACCCTTAATCAATAGTGAAGTGTTAATCCTGAAATTTGCAAGAGGAAAAAAAAAGCAATTCTACAGTTCTGAGCCAAATTTGAAGCAAGCTTTAATCAAATACTGTCCAGGATGGACTTTGGTCAGGACCACTCTGGAATTTCAGCAAGTAGCCATGAGGTACACGTTGTAGGGAGCTTTTAAGGACAAACACCACACTGCCACCATATTTTCCCAATTGGCTTTCTTATTCTCCAAGAACAACAGTGCCACTGACCACCCCAGTTGGGTATGGGGGGCCCTGGGAGGAGGGTCCTCAAAGTCCAGGTGGGTAAGGATTCAGCTGTGACAAACAGAAACAAACACAGAGGCAGTTTGAATCTGAGTGTATTTTGCAGCTCTCAAGCAGGAGATTTTATATATTAAAAAACCAAACATTACAGCTCTTAGAAACTGTATCCAGCGAAACAATCACAAACACCAACCAAAATCATTTGGCACAGTAAAGCCCAGAAATCATCCAAGCATTACAACTCTGATACTGGGTGTTCATCGAATCACGAACAGAACAGGTAACATCATTATTAACATAAATCATCTAAATATAACAACTCTAAAAAGATGTACTCAGTGGGGGGGAGGGGCAGTCGTCCAAGGCTAGTGGGATATTTCCAAGAGCAGGTCAATAAATCTTTATTATTGTTTAACAGTTAATGCCTGATCTTTTATAAATCTTCAACGCATACATTTAAACTATTTTAATTCTTTCTAATTAAGACTTTCTTACCAAAACCCACCTCTGATGACACACATGTAGCCATATGAAATTTTATTGTTGGGAAAGTTTATCATAATAATTTTGTAAATGATTTAAAAAGTAAAGTGTTGGTAAAAAGTAAAGGGTTAGTCATGTTAGTGACCCCCATCTCAAGGAATGGTTTCTTACCCATTACTCTTGCTTAAGATCTTGGCCTAGGCTACCAGGAACCTGTAACCTAAGAAAAGAAATGAAAGAAAACAAAACAGAAAAATTGCCATGAGAACTACGGCTCAATGTTTGCTCCGAGGGAGAGTTCCACATCCGGTTCCAGGAGACCCTCTTTTGAAGTCTAATGCCTCAGTCTGTGGAACTTGTCACACAGAGTTTACTGGGGTTGGTGTGACACAACAGCTCTCAGCATTTCAGGAGGTTGCCTGGTCCTTGGAAAGAAGGGTTTTGTAGGTTAACTTTGGGTCTTACATCCCCCCCACCTTGAGTTGCATCCTGGATCAAGTCCTCAACTCTATGATGGGTACTTGTTTATATTGGGATCTAATAGCCATCAGCTTCATGGTACCCAGACAGGAATTATCATCCATTGGAGGTATCAGTGATGTAAAAGCCAACAGAATTAGCAGAAGCAGAAGGCCCGTAGGCCCTATGATGGCTGACGTCAGAGTTGCTGACTAGGAGGAGCCTGAACATCGATGAGGCACAAGTCAATTATTTCCTCGCAGGTCTTCTTTTTGTACTATTTCTTTGAGTATACCAGATTATAATACCAAATGATTTGTATAGAAATAACAATTTTCTCCAAAAGCCGTATAGTACCTCTTTGTTCTGTATAGCCAGGCCAAGCTGCCTATCATATTGTAGAACTATTTCAGGTAATGAATCCTCCTGTTGATAAGACTGAGCCTACTGCCTTAGTTTGGGTTTCTGTTGCTGTGAAGTGAAACCATGACCAGGGCAACTCTTATAAAGGAAAACATTCAACTGGGGCTGGTTTACAAGTTCAGAGGTTCAGTCCATTATCATCATGGCGGGAAACATGGCAGCAGGCAGGCAAACTTGGTGCTGGAGGAGTCAAGAGTTCTACATCTTGATCTGAAGGCAGCCAGGAGGAGACTCTCCTGCACTGGGCGGAGCTTGAGCTTGAGGAGACCTCAAAGCCCACCTACACGGTGACACATTTCCTCCAACAAAGCCACACCTATACTAACAAGGCCACAACTTCTAATAGAGACACTTCCTATAGGCCAAGCATATTCAACCCACCACACACATTTTCCTGGTCTTCCAATTGGCATGATAAGTTATTCCTCCACTGGTAAAATGAGCCAATTTAAGCCAGATTAGAGTATATAAAGCCAGGTTTATTGGGAAGTCACTCTTGGGTGAGTTTACTGGTCCCAAGGAAGGATGCCAGGGAAGTAACCAAACAGAGGAAGATAGAGGGAGGTAGAGGTAAGAGAAAGAGAGAGAGTGTGTGTACACAAACAGAAAGGGGTGGGAGGGGGACCCGAAATGTCTGGATTATACAGGAAGAGCCTCTGGGGTAAGGGCAGCTCAGTCCCTGGCCTGGAAAGTTCAGGGTGGAGGGCATATAGGGACTGAGGGATGCTGGGAGAACCTGAAGGCCAGGTCTGCTTTGGTACCTAAAACATGCACCTCAGCCCCTTGTCCCAGGTCTGAAACCCAACAGTAGCCATTTTGTCCCCTATGCCAGAGTTTCCTTTTGACTTGGCATTTCAGCCTGGAGCAGAGATAGTGTGGGATAACACCACACTCTAGTCTGTAACTACTTCCAACTGAAACTGAGGCATCATTCTCAGGGCCCAGGCAGGCTAGTCAGAGGCTAGGCAATCATCTATCAGGGCACCCATCAGAAGCATCTGGCTAGCTGACCCAGCTGAACAGACCGGGGACCAATCCCATTGGCTGGACTGTTCTACCTCAGCTTTCAAGTCCAGAGCTCAGCAGTTTGCAGTCCACAGGTGAAGCCTGAATGGCGTCTGTCAGCCAAGTGGAGATCTGCTGAGACAAATAGAGACTGGGAACAGAAGTTAAAATTTAGGAACTTAAAGGCAAATCTTACATCTTACATTCAGGCCCATAGTCCTAGTCTTTGGAGAGGAGAGAGAGCCCATCGTCCAGTCTAGACAGGTGGGAAACAGGCTGTGCTTATCTGGAATCCATTTGACCTGTGGTAGGTGGATCAGGGTCTTGTGACTTCTTTGACTCCCTGAAGCTTACGTAAATTTTTAGTATTAGAGATGAGCATTTTAGGTAGACTAGCATTAACCTGTAGTGCAATCCACATAGCTGGGGCAGACACACCTTTCAGTCCTAGCCCAAACGATAGCTTTGGGGTAAAAAGCATGAACAGAAACATTTTGTCCTCTGTTCAGAGAGTCAGGTATATGCTTTTAGTTGAATGAGAACCCCCTGTAAGTGTATATGTAGTACACAGCCAAAGGAAATTTAAATTCTGAGCTTGCCATTGAATAGTAAGTCATCAGTGCTCTACTGAGCTATCAGAACTCCATTGACCAGTGTTAAAACTCTGAACCTTTAAAATCTTAGAGTAAGCCAGGCGTTGGTGGTGCACACCTGTAATCCTAGCACTCTGGGAGGCAGAGGCAGGCGGATTTCTGAGTTCGAGACCAGCCTGGTCTACAGAGTGAGTTCCAGGACAGCCAGGGCTATACAGAGAAACCCTGTCTCAAAAAAAAAAAACCAAATCCAAAAAGAAAAAAAAAATTTAGAGTAATAATAGCATAGAAGGTGAAAAAGAAATCAAAAACATTTCCCATTATTCATATATCTGAAATTATTTTTATACTAGGCCAGAGAGATGGCTCAACAGTTGAGAGCACTGACTGCTCTTCCAGCGGTCCTGAGTTCAATTCCCAGAAACCACATGGTGGCTCACAGCCACCTATAAAGAGGTCTGGCGCCCTCTTCTGGCATACAGGCATATACTCAGGACACCATGTACACAATAAATAAAATAAATAAACCTTTTTAAAAAAATTTTTATACCTTTATGACTTGTGTATATTTAACACTTTTTCCATCTAGACATTTATCAGAGACACATGTAGTGATTACTGAGAACAGTCTTGCAAGGCATTTCCCCTTAGTGGAAACTTTTATACCTGAAACCTACTAATTCTTTGATATGAAGCTTGTTAGCAAGGCCAACATGTCTGCCTTTTCTTTACTTTCTTTTAAGATTTATTTATTTATTTATCTATCTATTTATTTATTTATTTATTTATTTATTATATGTAAGTACACTGTAGCTGCCTTCAGACACACCAGAAGGAGGCGTCAGATCCCATTACACATGGGTGTGAGCCACCATGTGTTTGCCGTGTTTTGAACTCAGGACCGTGAGGAGAGCAGTCACACCTTAACCACTGAGCCGTCTCTCAGCCGAGGCATAAACATCCTGAGGACCATTATCTATCGGAGCTAACCTTTGATTTTTTTTTTTTCAGCATACACATGAGGCTAAATAAAGCTTTTCCCCTGCACTTAACTACGTTAGTTCTCAGCATGACCCCAAGTAGAGTCCTGAACATATTAAACCTTAATCGCCTTTAACAGCATATAATAATAATAACGATTTCTGATTGAGGCTCTTTTTTTTTTTTTTTTTTTTTTTGGTTTTTTGGATTTGGTTTTTTTGAGACAGGGTTTCTCTGTGTAGCCCTGGCTGTCCTGGAACTCACTCTGTAGACCAAGCTGGCCTCGAACTCAGAAATCCGCCTGCCTCTGCCTCTGCCTCTGCCTCCCAGAGTGCTGGGATTACAGGCGTGCGCCACCACCACCCGCTTGAGGCTCTTTTGATGAATACAGTTCATAGGAAGATGGCAACTGTACACCCTTACATAGTGTACCATTCTAGAATATAACAGTTCTTTGTTGAGGCCCCAGACATCAGGAAACAGTCTAAAGAGCATGACACCCCCCCAATGACCCCCACCGCCTCACGAGTCACACCTAAATATTTCCTCGTCTTTTATAATAAATAAGAGGGAGAGAGGTTGGAAAACCCGACCTCATAAGCGCCCCCCCTCCCCGCTTTTAGTAACCTAGCAACAGCAGGCCATCCCTGTGCGTAGTCTCCCTGTGCGCATGCGCTTTATCCCCTTATAAAAAGTGCCTTCTCTTTCTTATTTCCCTTTCCAGCCTCCTTCAGAGGCAGCCTCTGTGTACACCCTCTCACCAAAAACCTCTCCCATGAGATCGGTTGCATGGTGTGACTTGGTGACAATCCTTGGCTCCAATTCTGCCTCTTAAATCATAACAAAAGTTGGATGGAAACGGAAGAGGTAGAAATGACTCACGTACTAGGAGCCTCTGCTGTGGTAGGCTGCCACAGCATCTCTGTAACGGCCCCTGTGCCTCTGGTTACTGTTTCCAATGGCCAAGCTGTTCTCCCTCTGCCTGGGGAGACTCTACTGATCTCTCATTTAGGGAAGTCTCCATCACCTGCAGGGTCAGTTAGATCTCTGACAAAATTATCATTTGCCTCAGGACCAACACAGTCCCCAGAGGAACATCACAGCAGACTAAAATGATCCACAAAATATATTTACTGACAGTCACACTTATTAAGTCAATGTGATGGTTTGTATATTCTTGGCCTAAGGAGTGGCACTATTAGAAGGTGTGGCCCTAGCCGGGCGGTGGTGGCTCAAGCCTGTAATCCCAGCACTCTGGGAGGCAGAGGCAGGTGGATTTCTGAGTTCAAGGCCAGCCTGGTCTACAGAGTGAGTTCCTGGACAGCCAGGGCTACACAGAGAAACCCTGTCTCGAAAAAACCAAATCCAAAAAACAAAAAAAAAAAAAAAGAAGGTGTGACCCTGTTGGAGTAGGTGTGGCCTTGATGGAGTAGGTATGGCCTTGTTGGAATATGTATATCACTGTGGGTGTGGTCTTTTTTTTTTTTTTTTGATTTGTTTTTTTTCGAGACAGGGTTTCTCTGTGTAGCCCTGAATGTCCTGGAAGTCACTCTGTAGACCAGGCTGACCTTGAACTCAGAAATCCACCTGCCTCTGCCTCCCAAGTGCTGGCATTACAGGCGTGTGCCACCACCGCCCGGCTCTTTTTTGTTTTTGTTTTGTTTTGTTTTGTTTTGTTTTGTTTTGTTTTTGGGTGTGGTCTTTAAAACCCTCCTCATACAGGGCTACACAGTGAAACCCTGTCTCAAAACAAAGAAACAAACAAACAAACAAAAGACCCTCACCCTAGCTGCCTGGAAGCCAGTATTCTGCTAGCAGCCTTCAGATGAAGATGTAGAACTCTCGGCTCCTCCTGTCCCATGCCTGCCTGAATACTGCCATGCTCCCACCTTGATGATATGGACTGAACCTCTGAACCTGTAAGCCAGCCCCAATTAAATGTTGGCCTTTAAAATTAATCATGGTGTCTGTTCACAGCAGTAAAACCCTAATGAAGACAGTAAAAGTCCTGGGTCCTTATTGATAGCCAGACCGAGAGTGAGCTTGTGCCTCCAGAAGTCTTGGTGCCCAAGCTCAGGGGAACAGCGTTTTTAAAGTTTACATCAGTTCTGGCGGCAGGGGGTGGGGGCGGAGTGGGTGGGAGTCCATTCTTGAGGATTTGGAGTGGTCTAGTCACATCTGCTGTCTCTGTAAGTCTCAGCAGCACCTTCCAGGCACCACATGCTATTTTCTGAAGCATGATGGAGATCATGGACAATCCCAGAGGCCTGGCCAAGGTGAATGTGACCTTGACAGTCACAGAACAGCTGAGAGTGGCCAGGCCAGCACACACTAACACTGGGACAGGGTGGCTTCCCTTGGTCGTTTCAATTCCAGTGTCTTTAGTTTTAAGTACTTGATCTTGGCCGAGGGATAATTATTGGGTCCTGAGGCTCATTAGCTTAACCTGGGCAATCCTTTGTTTGATGAACTTTAAGAGGCAATTTACTATACAAGACCCCACATCCAGTCATATAAAGAAAAGGGGACAGCCTTGCCGGGAGTGGGGGTGGGGGCGTTGTGAGCTGCAGGTTCCAATCGAACATTTTGTGGTAGCAGGAATCACTTGACTCACAATCCTGTTGCCTCTTGTCTAAATTACTCTTAACCTTTTGTAACGTCTCTTTGAAAACTCTGATTTGTTAACATAAAGAAGCAAGTCTCTCCCAGCAAGTCTCCCACATAAAGTGCCCCCTGAGACATGGAAACGAAGTCCTCACCTGGCAGGTTTTAGGAGACTATGCCTGTCAGAAAATCTACTTGGGTCTGGAGGATATCAAGGGACAGCTGAAGGTGTCTAATGTCTGCATCTGTCTGATGACCTATTTTTTGTAGGTTCCCCTATTTTTCTTTGAGTAGGGCTGTAGTACTGAAGGAAGTGCTCCCTGTTACCTTTCTTCCTAACATCACTGGAACAAGGAGAGAGGTAGCCCTCCCGTGTCACTGTGGGGCAGTGCAAAGGGGAAGAAGAGGTAGGCCCCCTGCTGATCCTGTATAAGCACATATTTGGGGTCGTACAGGTACAATCAATCATACATAAAACTAGATTATAATGTAGATGTTCTGAGGTCTTACGGTGCATGTGGCCAGCGATACAGGCAGACCAAGTTCCTGTGAGAGAGAAGTAAGCTTCTGGGTTAAGAGTAACCATGAGACTAGTATTACAAGAGGCAAGAAGGGAGGTGGGTATGAGCAAGCAGGAGTCCTGTGTCAGCGGCTTAGCCGGAGTGGGCCTGGTCCAGGTGAGATGCTCTATTTCTGGTCCTGGTGTGGAACAGAATTGGCACAAGAGGGATGAATCCAGGTGGAGTTGGCCTTGGCTGCGGTCGGCTCTGTCAAGATGATAGTATGGGGTCCTCTCTGGGCTGATGTCAGTCCTTCTTTCTGAAAGGTCTTGGTGTACACTTGTCCCCTCGTTAGAATAAATGACAAAGCATCAAAGAGAGAACTAGATGGGCATCTGGAACCCTAGAGTAGACTGCAGTCTGGACCTGCTGGAGAGGCTGGAGATACTCTAATAGAGACTAATGAGTAATCTCCTCAATGATAGGGTCTCTTAAATGGGGCGATCGTGTGTGTGTGTGTGTGTGTGTGTGTGTGTGTTGTGGGGGGTGGCCTTCATAGGGGATGACTCCTGCCTTGTAAGGGGTAAATCTTATGCCAAGAAGGGCCAGAGGCAAAAGGTTGGGTAAGTTGGTTTCCAAAATTAGAAAGAGTGGACTTGATAGTGTTTATGTCTTCAACCTGTCTGAGGTCGGTAGGCACAGTGCTGCTTCCAGGTTCCATTTAAGTAAGGTAGATGGACTTACTGACCATTGGGATTATAGATGAAGACAAGGTAGGTCCATTACCTGATTCAGTGAACAGGGGCAGCCAGAACCTAGGAATAATTCCATGTAAAAGAGTCTCAGTCAACGTCAGAGCATTCTCCTTCCAGGCAGCAAAGGCTTTTGTCCATTCTGAGAAGGTGTCCACAAACATTAACAGATACTTATACACCCACTGCGAGGAGGCTTCATCTCAGTGAAGCTGAATTCCCATTTCTCACCGACAGCAGGGACACAGTTTGCCCCTTGCCCTGGTTGACCTGTGTGTAAGAGAGACACTGAGAGACAGCCTGGGTGTCCATGTCTTGGAGATGCAGAATCTGGTACCTGGAAGATAATAACTCGGTCAGTCCAGTGGGACTGGGATGGGTTGTCTGGTGTAGTTGATACATCAAAAGATGGCCAAGAGCCATGGGGGTGGAATGGGGGTGGGGATAATTCTTGAGTCTTGCAAGATCCACATCCAGTTGGATTCTGTTTTGCATCCTGGGAGCAGGCGTTGCCTTCTTTTTTCTGGGACTGGGGGGCAGGTATGGGGGGGAGAAACTGTGCATCAAATGGGCAAGACAGAAAGGGGCTCCCCAGCTTCTGTCTCAGCTGCTGCTTTTTTTTTTTGCCTGGTCTGCCCTCTGACTTCCTTGGGCTTCAGGTGTGTTGGCTGTTGAACTAGGTAGTAGCCTCCTTGGAGAGCCAGACTTCAAGGAGAGAAGGCTTTTTCTCTTTATTTTTAAAGGATTTTATTTTTCAATCAGTAGCCCCTCTGTCTATAACTCATGGCACGGGCACTGAGGTCAGTTAGCGCCACTTCTGGGCCAATGTGCCCTGTGGCAAGGTTTGTGCCTGTATGGTGGCCCATTGAGTAGTTACGGCTACTCAGGCCTTCCTGACTCCATTGATGACTGCTTCCATCCGTAAAGAGATGGGCTTCTGCCTCAGGTCCGGGAATGTCCAGGAGATCTGGGCAGCTGACCTGAGAAATGTCCAGTATGTCCTCACCATCATCAGACTTCAGCGTTGTAGGGTGGAGATTCTGTACCGCAGCAAAATCGAGACACAGTTGGTCAAGCAATAGACTGTGGCACTAAGTGGGCATTTGACATCCACTGGCCACTTGTCCCTCTTTTTTTATTATTTAAGATTTATTTTATGTATGTATGTATATATCTGTATGTATGTATGTGAGTACATTTTGGTTCTTCTGGGACACACTAGAGGAAGGCATTAGATCCTATTACAGATGGTTGTGAGCTACCATGTGGTTGCTGGGAATTGAACTCACGACCTCTGGTAGAAGAACCAGTGCTCCTAACTGCTGAGCCATCTCTCCAGCCCCCATTTGCCCCAATTAGGAGGATTTTCACAGCATAGGGAACTGTTAAGGCCAGGTCCTGGTCCACGGTGAGCATTTTAGCTTCCCTAATTAATATAGCAGACTATGGCATGCAGACAGCATGGCCAAACAGAGATCACTGGGTCCCAGCGCTTTGGATAGACATGCTACAGACCTCTGCCACGGTCCCAGGGTCTGAGTCAAACCCCCTTTGAAATGGTCGAGTCGTGGATGAAGAAGTAGGATGGTTTAATAATATCTGGGTCAAGGTGGGGCTGGTGTCAGGGCTCGATTTAGTTTCCCGGAAGCCTTTTTTCTCTGTTTCAGTTCACTATAAAGGCTGGTCTCCTACAGTGCCAGAACAAAGGAGCCAGGCTATTTTAGCAAAGGCAGAAAACCAGAGCTGGCAATATCCCACCCCACCCACCAGGAATTCTCCAACTTGCTTCTTGGTTTGAGGAGTGGAGATCTGTAAGATGGCTTCCTTTCCATAGAGCTGAGAGGTTTTATTTTATTTGTTTGTTTATTAATTACCTTGAGTGAGCTTGTAATCCAGACGGGAGACTTCCATTTGGCAGAACTGAGCCTCCCGGCTCCAACCCCCGGAGTCTCAATGTCTGGAGCAGCTGGAGCAAATCTTTTGTATCTTTCAAACAGATGGTGGTGGCAGCTGCAGTCAATACATCATCTACATACTGGAGCAGATTTGGATTACAGCATGACACCCTGAATCTTGTTGCTTCTTTTGTAATGCCTCCCCAAAGAGTGTAGGGGAAACCTTGAGCCCCTGGGATAGTCATATCCAGATTAGCTTACTGGTCTCTTTGGACATAGAATCAGTCCACTGAAAGGTGGATATCACTTGGCACTTTGGCACCATGGGATGGAGAAAGTATCCTTATGGCCTAGGACTGTATAAACCTGGTGTTTGGTGGGAGGAGACGGAGCAAAGTATATAGATTTGGAACAAGAGGAAGAATGGTTCTAGTCCATTTATTTACCTCCCAGAGAGCCTGGACTGGCTGGTAATCTGAGGTTCCTGATTTCTGGACAGGCAGAAAATCAGATTCCAAGACAACTAACAAAGGGGTGAAACTGTTAGCTTCTAACAGCCTCTTGATATAGGGAGCAATTTCCAGTGGTTCATGGGACCCTTATGGGTGTCCCTGTAGCCAAGATACTTAGAACAGAACTGGGGGTGGTGCATTGACAAGCATGGAGAATCTGTCCTAGGACACTGCTGTTGCAGGTCCTGGAGCGGGATCCCTGGGTCTGACTTTCTTTCTGTTGTGGAGTCTGGGGGAGCTAGAAGATATTCTTCAGAGGGGCAGTTAAGCTCAGTTGGTAGCAGGTGCAAAGGAAAGTTTAGTTTCTTGAGGCATAAAGGTGACAGTGGTGTTGGGTACAAAACCCCAAAAAAGGTGGGTAGTGGTGGCACACGCCTTTAATCCCAGCACTTGGGGGGAGCAGAGGCAGGCGGATTTCTGAGTTCGAGGCCAGCCTGGTCTACAGAGTGAGTTCCAGGACAGCCAGGGCTACACAGAGAAACCCTGTCTGGGGGGAGGGGGGACCAAAACAGCTCAAGCAGTCACAAGAGTCCAACAAAGTAAGCTCTCTATTTGAATTAGGGACAACACCACAGACTCAGAGCTGACTGTGTCTAAGAACGTTCGCTTTGGTATTTAAGCAGATTACAAAAGTGTATTGTCCTTAGACTGGCTCTGATTGATCAGGCTGAAGAACAGACTCGGGAGCTGAACTGTGACCCCAAGCCAGAAGGCTTTTAAGCTTCCAAACCACAAACATCTGTGCCAGGTCATCCCACCAATCAGGATTTAGGGGTAGGGGACTTCCTTAAGAGCTTGTCTTTGTACTGTACTTATCCTGTCCCCATTGGTTGGATTTAGGGTGACTCACTTAACATTCATGTCTTAACTTGCCAACCAGGATGGTAGTTACCCACATACATGTCTTTCTCTGCCAAGCAAGTTACCCAGGGAGGTCTTGAGAACTTAAATTTTATTTAACCCCTATTCAAAATGGAAGTTTTATTCAAATGGTTTCTGGGGCCGGAGGGAGAGTTCAGCAGTTAAGAGGACTGACTACTCTTCTGAAGGTCCTGAGTTCAAATCCCAGCAACCACACGGTGGCTCACAACCATCCGTAAGGAGATCCGATGCCCTCTTCTGGAGTGTCTGAAGACAGCTACAGTGTACTTACATATAATAAATAAATAAATCTCAAAAAAGAATGTCTTCAAAGTGGTTTCTGTTTGATTCCTTCTTACAGTGGTCCCTGATTTTCAAAGATCTCTGCCCACAGGGGCAAAGGGCAGACTAGGGCCACTGCAAAGGACCTGCTTGTGGCCCAGGCTGACTGTTCACACAGGCGTGAGGTGATTGGCCTTATTGGTGTCCATGGCCCCCCTGACTGGCATCTTTTATTAGTAACTGGCTATTTTTTGTTTTGGGGGCTCTCTCCATTGGCCATGAGCAGTAGGGGCAGAGAGTGAGCTGACCAGAAAGGACCCAGCATAACCTATAACCTATAACCTTTGCCCTCATCAGCCGCCAAGACAGCTTCGCCTCTGCCTTTGCTCCGTTAGTGCAGACTTTTGGGGCCACCTTGATGAACTGACAGGTATTCATCCCCGCAAAGCCCTTTTGCTTTTTGGAGATTTTGCGGATGTCCGGAGCTAACTGAGAGACAAAAGCCAAATTTAACAGCCTAGCGTTTTCTGGAGATCAAAGGGGGTATAAATTCTGAATGCTTCTTTTAATCACGAGAGATGCCCCCAGGAGACTGACTCCTCCGGAAACTGAAGAACCTCGGTAGTCTTAAACAGATGAGCAGGGTTTTGAGCTGTACCCTGTGAAACGTGCCCGAGGTCTGGGAACTTGTGTGCGTACAGTACGGGGTCCGAATCCCGATGCTTGGATGGGAAAGCGGTTTCAAAGGCATCCACACCAGTGACAGAGGCTAAAAAGCCTCTGCTCCAACCGTTCCCAACATCAAGAGTTGCTAGCTAGCAGTGGTGCCAGGTCGGGCAATGGGTGTGGACGACAGATTGCAGGAGGGCAGTTAGGGCCTGGGACTTCGTTAAAATGGGGTATTCCGGTCTGAGTCTTCTAGTCTGCTAGTCTTCTAGCAGATTAGGAAAGGGCGGTGCCCTTCCTCTAAATCCTTGCTCTCTATCCCAGGATGGTGCCGCGGTGCAGAGGCTGAAACCTGAGTCCGGGGCGTGGCGGGGCCTCAAGAGGGAAAGTAAAGGCGTGAAGGAAGTGCAGGAGGTTGGGGAAACCGGATACCGCCACCCGACCTAGTAATAGCCACAGGGAGAATGAGGGGCGGGGGAGGGGCAGAGGAAACAAAGAGTGTAGATCCAGGAGAAGCAGGTGGGGTAGGGATGGGTGCGGAGGCGAACAGGGTGCGGTGGGATGGGATGGAGGAGTCTGAGGTTGAGGGGGAGGGGGAAGAACCTGCAGGAAGTGGGGGAGATAGGTTGTAGACAAAGGGAAGGGAGACCAGGCCTCTGAAGGCGTCAGAAGAGGTGGCGGGAGGCTGGTGACCGGGAGCCTACTGCACCAGAGCAGCGTGGCATGTGTCCCCTCCCCCCCCCCTTTCCGCAGATCCTCCGTCCTCCCCGCAGGAGCAGGAGGATGGGACAGGTCTGGGGCCTATGCGAGCTCAGCCTCTTCAAGTCCCGGAGACCTTGCCATGTGAAACAGCCCGAGAACCATCCTCCATTGTCGATCCCCGGGCCCGAGGGGCGCCGGGGGAGGGATCGGGGCTGTGGCTCCAGGACCTGGACATTTCCGGTCCTGGAGAGAAAAGGAGACATTTCTAGCAGGAGGGAGGGGAGGGGAGAGTAACCAACTGGTAACAACAGCATAGAGAGGGCGCCACCTACTGGCGGAATCCTGAAGAACCGGCAGAATGTCAGCGTCAAAGTCCACAAGCAACAGAATCAAGAAATCAAATCAACAGCTAACTCCCTAGGCTGAACTTGCTGTCAGGCATTTAATCACTCACACAGTTGGCCATCTATTCATTCAAGCAAAACCGAAACCGTATCTCTCCTCAAAGTCAGAATCAGAATACACGTCTCCACTATTGGGCTCCCAACTTGGTGGGAAGGACTGGGAAGAAATTGGTTAGAAAATTTCTTCCCAAAGCAGGTTTTTCTTGGCTTATCCAGAAGGCTCCCTGACTGGGGCTATCCCTCTTATCCAGAAGGCTCCCTGAGGAGTTCATCTTCCTCAGCCAGAACCAAAAACCAGAACCAGAACTAAAATCAGACAGACTTACCTCAGGAGAAGTGTTAGGATTCTGTTGTGTTAGAAACACAGCAGTCACTCCAAACCTCTCCAGGTGAGGTGGAATATTTTCAGGGATACCCCTCACATCTGCAGTCTCTTCCTGGCCAGGCTGAGTCCCACAGAGCATGGGAGATCTCAAGAGGGGCCTCCATGAAATGATAGTTACTTCCATGCTAGATAGTTATTGGCAGTTGTGCTGATTAAACCAATTAAAAGTCCTGAGTCCTTTTTAATGGCCAGACCAAGAGCTGGCTTGTCCCTCTGGTAAGAAAACTTTTGGTGTCCGTGCTCAGGGGTACAGCGTTTTTGAAAACAAAACCACAATTACAACAGTGCTCAGAGGGGTATTATGTTCATGAGGGATTTGGAGTGGCCAACTAACATCTGCTTTCTTTGTAAGGCTCAGCAACATCTTCCAGACACCACATATGATGTTTAGACCATGGTCAATGTTATGGACCATCCAAGGGGCCTCGTCAAGGTGAGTGTGACTGTTGGGGGTGGACAGCTGGTAGTGACCTGGCAGGAACACATAACGCTAAGACAGTATAGCTTCCCCGAGTCATTTCACAGACTACCCATTACCATGCCTCTACGGGTGTTGATGGGGGTCTCTATCTGGGCTGGGTCTGGGATAGAATTCACCCTCAGACTGCAGGCATGGTGCTTAAGGATGTGTGCCCATGTCACTGTCCAAGTAGCCTGAAAAGCTGCCCTTTTGATGGCTAACTGAGTCCCCAGGCAATAAGGGAAAGACCACAGGACAAGTTGTGTCACTTTTCCCAGATTCAGAAATCCTCTAAAAGAAAAAGCTGAAAACAAACAAAAAAAATGTGAACACAAGAGCAAGTAGACCAAAACATGCAGGAAAGATGTAAAGAACATGTACACACATAAATAAACACATGTACAAACACAAACATGGGGGCTGGAGAGATGGCTCAGTGCTTAAGAGCACTGGCTGTTCTTCCAGGGAACTTGAGTTCAATTTCCAACAACCACATGGCAGCTCACAACTCTCTATATGTCCTGGGGATTGGACAGCCTCATACATGCAGTCAAATCACCAATGTACATGAAGTAAACATTCATATATACACACATAAACACATAAACATATGTATGTGCATACATAGTTATGTATGTACATGCCTAAATATACACCTGTACAAACATATAAACATTCATATATACACACATAAATATGACTATGGACACAAATATAAATGTACACGTGTTCACATATGTACATGTACACAGAATAAACATATATGCACACGAGTGTGTATTTGTATCTGTGTGTGCATGTGCATATTTGTGTGCATATGTGTATATCATATTTCTTACATATGTATATTTATGTATGTGCATATGTGTGAGTACACATACAGCATAGTCATGTATATGTGGAATACTTATACATAATTATACTGTATACATGCATACACACATGTATCTTTGTGTGTACATGTGTATATTTACATATGGACATGTGTTTATGTCTGTGCACGTATGTATGCTATATGTTTATGTGGGGGGTGATTTCAATAAGAATGGACTCATAGGTTCATATATATTCAATGTTTTGTTACCAGGAAGTGGAACTTTTGAAAAGATTAGAAAAATTAGGAGGTTGTGGCCTTGGTTTTTTGTTTTTTATTTTTTTGAGATAGGGTTTCTCTGTGTAGCCCTGGCTGTCCTGGAACTCACTCTGTAGACCAGGCTGGCCTCAAACTCAGAAATCCATCTGCCTCTGCCTCCCAAGTGCTGGGATTACAGGCGTGCGCCACCACCGCCTGGCAGGTGTGGCCTTGTTGGAGAAAGTGTTTCAGTGGAAGTGGGCTTTGAGGTTTCAAAAACCCATTCCAGGCCCAGTCAGCCCCGCCCCAGCCCCCCCAACTGTGGATCAGGGTGTGGCTTTCAGCTGCAGCTTCAGGGCCTTCATACTCCCTGCTATGATGATAATAAGCCTCTGAAACGATTCCCAACTAAATGCTTGTCTTATAAGACTTGCCTTGATTGTGGTGTCTCTTCACAGCAATAAAACAGTAACTAAGACAGTGTACATTTATATGCTATGTATATGTTTTTATGTGTATTATGTACACGTGAATATTTAAAGTGTGTACATGTGTACATGTGTGTACACCTGTACATTTATGTGTACATATTTATATCTGTGTGTATATTTGCAGGTGTATATATTTAAAGTGTTTTACCCATGTGTACATGCATATATTTATTAATGTTTACACATGTATATTTATGTTGTGTGTATGCATGAAACTGTGTATATTTATGTGTGTACATGTGTTGTGGATAGCCCTGGGCTTGTATTTTGATGCTAATTCCACTCCTCAGAGGGGCTGCAGATGAGGAGTTGCCTTGTGAACCTTCTCCCCACCTTAGCTTTTCAAATAAAGACTTGAGCCAATGACTAGGTAGGAGGAAGTGGGAGGAGCAGAGAGTTGAGGGGAGGAGCGACAGGAATAAACTGGAGGGGGAGGAGCTACGGGGGCTTGTGGCCTGGAGAATCCGAAAGTTATATGGGATAATACAGATGGAATAGAGTAGTGTAGTGGGAGGTCGCCCAATCTAGGCTTGTAGCTTGTTTGGTTAACTGATTGAGTTGAGCTTTCTTTTACCAGGGAACTGGGTTGGAAACAAAGTAGCAACAAACATGTATCTTTATGTGTGTACATATGTAAGTTTATGTGTATATATGTATATTAACTTTATGTGCCTGTGTATATTTATTTGTGTATGCATCCATATATTTTTGTATATACATGTTTATATTTATGTGTGTATATATTTGTACAAGTATGTGTTTATGTGTGTGCACATTGTATATTTCTATGTACATTTCCGTGTACATATTCATATGTTTATGTCTGTTTACTTGCATGTACATTTGTATGTTTATATGTCTGTACATGTGCATATTTATATATGTCATATATATTCATGTGTGCCATATGTATATTTATGTACGTACAATATATTTATGTTTGTACAAATTTATATTTGTGTGCACATGTGTGTACATGTGGATAATTTTGAATGTCCCTGTGTATATTTTGTGTATATGTGCATGTATACGGTTATGTGTATGTACATGTGTATATTTGTAAATATTTACATGTGTACATGTGTGTGTTTATGTGTGTACATTTGTATGCTTATGTGTATATATGTTTATGTGTGTTCATGTTAATTGTGTATGTGTATTTTTGTGTGTAGATGTGTACTTTTGTGTGTGTGTATATTTATGTGTATGTACATGTGTATAGATTATATTTTTGTGTGTATATGAATATGTTTATATCTGTGTTCATGTATATGTTTGTTTGTAAACATGTGTATATTTATTTGTGTACATGTGCATATTTATGTGTACATGCATACATGTATGTACATGTATATGTTTTTGTTGTGTTTATAATCATTACTATGTTTTCTGTAGATAAAAAGAATATTTTGTGGTCTACAGAGTGAGTTCCACGACAGCCAGGGCTACACAGAGAAACCCTGTCTCAAAAAACAAAAACAAAAACAAACAAATAAAGAATATTTTGGGGCTGGAGAGATGGCTCACGGGTTAAGAGCACTGATTGCTCTGCCAGGGGTCTTGAGTTCAGTTCCCAGCAATAACATGGTGGCTCACAACCATCTGTAATGGGATCTGATGCCCTCTTCTGGTGTGTGTCTGAATACAGCCACAGTATACTCATATAAACAATAAATAAATAAATATTTTTTTAAAAAGAATATTTTGTAGCATATATAAAGTTTCAATATAAACAGGATATTTTACTTTATAAATTTTCTCTTTTTATTTTTTTCGTCTTGAAGCCAGAGGTTGTTTAACCTGCTGATTATCCGCCTGGCTAAGTGCATTCTAAATATGTGATTTAGTAAGTTCCTTAATTCAACTTTCCTGTGAATTGATGGGTACATCTAATGTGTCACTCTCAGCTTTACTCCGGAGATGGGGTCGAGAAGACCACTGACTCCACAGGCCGTCTTCTGTTCTGTCGGGTGTTAAGCTGTTATTAACTGTTCAGGAGAGTTGCTGAGCTCCAGGAACTCACTAGGAGCCACACAACTTTGATGCTTTTCTTTCCAGGATTTATGAAGAGCTTTCTTGCAGCAGCCGTCGTTCATTCACCAGGGCTTTGTCAATATCTTGTCTGTAATCGCTTGCTTAAAGCCTTTTCTTTTAGAGTTCACTCAGGAAAGGTCTACATGGACGACTTAGATTCCTGAGTCTGTGTGTGCTAGGATTTGAACTCAGGACCTTTGGAAGAGCAGTCAATGCTCTAAACAGCTGAGCTATCTATCCAGCCCTATTGTAATAAATTTTAAGATTATTTTTAATAGTTTTCCTGGGGCTTAAAGTCAACATCTTAGTGTTATATATATAGTGCAGTGCAGGGCACTCTGGGAGATTATGTAAAACCTTTCTTGTTTGTTTTCTGTCTATTCCATAGTGCTTTATGGTCATACAAACCACATTTCATATGATATGTGTGTACATATCAACTCAAACTCATAGTTATTGCCTCATAAATCTGTCTTTCAAACAAGATAATTACAAATGAAATACAATGTGAGACTCTTTTTAAGGTTTAGGTTATTTCAGAGATTAACTTGCTGCACACCGTTGAGAAGGTACCTGCAAGGCTTATTCTACTATTAATTATGTGTGTGTGTACCTCTGTGTGGTGTAAATGCCTGTGAGCACAAATGCCCACAGAGGCAAGAGGTGTCAGATTCCTCTGGATTTGGACCCATAGGCAGTTGTGAGCATCCTGACGTGTGTGCTGGGATTCTAACTCAGGACTTCAATAAAAAAAAAATACAGTACCTTCATTCCTCCTGAGAGTCCCCCTATTTATAATTTTTTCCATATTTACCTACAGTTTATATTTGCTAGTGGGTAATGGTAAAAATAACAGTTTGTTTCTTCCTCTGGATCCAACTTACTGTCTAACAGCCTTTCATTTTGCTGAGAGAATTCTTTCAGTATTGTTGGCAAGGCAGCCTACTGCCAGAGAGCTGACTCATGTTTTATCCATCAAAATATGTCTTGATTTCCTGATTTCTTCCTCACCTAAAAGGATAGTTTTGCTGGACATAGATCTCTTAGTCAGTAGTTTGGTTTTTTGTTATTTGTTTGTTTGTTGTTGTTGTTGTTTGGTTTTTGGTTTTTTGGATTTGGTTTTTTCGAGACAGGGTTTCTCTGTGTAGCCCTGGCTGTCCTGGAACTCACTCTGTAGACCAGGCTGGCCTCGAACTCAGAGATCTGCCTGCCTCTGCCTCCCAGAGTGCTGGGATGACAGGCGTGCGCCACCACCGCCCAGCTTTGTTGTTGTTTTTATTTCAGCATTTTTTCCTTTAAACATCACAGGCCACTGCTTTCCCTTACCATCAGATGAGAAGGTTTAAACATGAACAGCTTCTTTTGATTCTCCAAGATTCTCTTGCTCTTTAGCACCTAACAGTTAGATTATGGTGCATCTAAGCATAAATCTCTGAGATTGTTATCCTATCTCCTGTGTTGAGCTTGTTGGATTCACAAACTAATGGTTTCATCAAATATAGGTAGTATCTGGGAATGGTGCACACCTTTAATTCCAGCACTCTGGAGGCAGAAGCAGGTGGATCTCTGTGAGTTCAAGGTTAGCCTGGTCTATAGTTCCATGACAGCCAGGGCTACACAGAGAAAACCTGCCTCAGAAAAACAAACAAACAAAACAAAAAGAAGAAAGAAAATCAGTTTTAGCTTTCATTTCCTGCTTTCATGGAGCCATAACGTTAATCAGAAGTCAAAGTTTTAGGTCCTTCCTGAGCATTCTCAAACAGTGGTCCCCGAAGACGTCAATAATAGCCTTGTGTTCTTCTAGTCCCCCTTCGGACATCTTTTCTCGACTTTTCCTTTAGCCTTCAAGGTGCTCCTGGTGTGCCTCCACAGCTCACTACCTCCCTTAGGTATCTAATATAAGATAATCCCTGCTGAACTTTTCTACAAATATTTGAATCATTTCCACCGGGGAACATTTGAAGTTCTGAATCATTTATCATCACAATCATGTGTTCTTTCTAGATAAGATGAATGGAAGAAATAAGAGAGGAAATTCTTTTTCTTTCCACCAGGGGGCACCATGACAACTTTCATTTTCAAAAGAAACTAATGGGCCAGCTTTAAAACAAAAACAAAAAAAAAACTTCAAAATTGGAATATTGAAATAAATGGACAAAATTAAAGCAGGGTTATCTTGTCGAAGACATTGATTCAGTGATGACTTTAAAATTTCTATAAAGTGATTCATTTTGCTAAGAATAGGTTAATCTCTCAGAGACACCATATAACTTATATGACCAATGGGTGATAACCATACATTGTTATCATCCCTCAAGTCTCAATCTAAACAGGATTTTCCTTCCGTTTTCAGAAATCATGTTAGGAATTCTACAATGCTTCCTAAAGGACGACAGTTTAATAGACATCATGACTTCCAAAAGAATGGTGTGCTAACAGGAGGGAGCCCTGTCCACAGGTGTTGCTGCAGAAGATACATGGCACACAGGGGTTGCTATAGCTCTGGTGCTCATTCATTCATTCACCCACTCTTTCATTCATTACAGCTACTAAGGACCAATTGCACATTAGCTTCCCACGATATAGTGGTATGAGAAATACTAGGATTTGCCTTAATGGAACTTGACATGTAAAAGAAGACCTCAGCAGGCAAATGAAACCATACACATTTTCCCATCGGGAAACCAGCAAGAAGCCCCGGCCATGCCCTACCCTGCTGGTGAGGGAGTGGGAGCATATAAGAGGTTGAAAGAAAGAATTCTTGAACACTTGTACCGACCCTGCCAGGGTTGGCATCCGTAGCGTACCCACTTACAAACCTTATCCTTGCTGTAATGCCAGTGGCCACACACTGCCCTTGCCAGGCTACATTAACAGGTTGCTTGCACCAAGTCGGAGAGATGGCTATTGTCGAACTTTCCCACACTCCATGGCCCTGCTTCTTTTAAACCGTAGCCCAGGTACAGCGTTAACCAAATTTCATACATTTCACCTGCAGGATATGCAGTGACATCCAGGCCATCTCTAAATGCTAGGCAAAACTAGTATTCAAAAATTAAGACTGTTGTTAGGATCAGGGTCTGGTGAAGGGGCCGGGAAGGTGGCAAAAAGAAGCCCCTGAAACAGCCCAAGAAGCAGGCCAAGGAGATGGACGAGGAAGAGAAGGTTTTCGAGCAGAAACAGAAGGAGGAACAGAAGAAACTTGAGGAGCTAAAAAACAAGGCCGCAGGGAATGGCCCCCTGGCCACAGATGGAATCAAGAAATCTGGCAAAGAGTAAGCTGTTCCTCACATCTGAGGTGATGGTGACCTCCTCTTCCATTCCTATTTAAACATCTGGATTCCCTGCCATAAATAGCGTCTTTGCCACTACAGCTAGAATGAAGTGTTATCCTATAATCTGTCAAACATCTGGAGTCCCTGTCATAACATCTTTGCCACCTAATAGCTAAAATGAAGTGCTATCCTGCAGCCTGTTGTTGTTCATTGTAATAAACTTTTGTATAAAAAAATAAAATAAAATCAATGAGCCGGGCAGTGGTGGTGCACACCTGTAATAAACTTTTGTATAAAAAAATAAAATAAAATCAATGAGCCGGGCAGTGGTGGTGCACACCTTTAATCCTAGCACTTTGGAGGCAGAGGCAGGCAGATTTCTGAGTTCCAGGCCAGGCTAGCCTGGTCTACAGAGTGAGTTCCAGGACAGCCGGGACTACACAAAGAAAACCTGTCTCGAAAAACCAAAAAAAAAAAAAAAAAAAGATTTGTTAGGACCAAGCAGATGTTAGCAGAGAACACACTCTCTTCTGCCCAGCTCTCTCTCTCTCTCTCTCTCTCTCTCTCTCTCTCTCTCTCTCTCTCTCTCTCTCTCCCTCTCCCCCTCCCCCTCCCCCTCTCTCTTCTCCTCTCCTTTTTTTCTTGATGGGTGGCAATGACATGAGAAACTGCTGTAGTGTTAGGAAGATTGAGAACCACTGTTCTAGGGAAGACCCCTTTCCTTGATAAAAGTGACTTGAAGGATCATAACTAAAGGTCACACCTGGTTAGGTTAGGTCAGAGCCTCAGGGCAGTGACCCCTTTGTCAATCATGAAATTTTTCTGCTACTTGTCTTTGGTCATTTCACACTGCAAATCTGTAGCCTTAGGTTTTGCAAAACCTACTTTTGATAAGGATTCTCAAACACTTGCATCCACCTTCCAGCCCACCGTCCAAAGGTAGGGGAGAACAGATGGTACATAGGATGTGGACCAGCTTAGAAGTGGGTCTTCAGGCTGGAGAGATGGCTCAGCAGTTAAGAGTACTGACTGCTCTTCCAGAGGTCCTGAGTTCCAGCAACCACATGGTGGCTCACAACCATCTGTAATGGGATCTGATGCCCTCTTCTGGTGTGTCTGAAAACAGTGACAGTGTACTCACATACATACAATAAATAAATAATCTTTAAAATAAAAAAAAAAAAGTGAGTCTTTGGGGTGATTGCAATCTCTGTCTGTCAGGATACCAGCAGTCCGGTTCAGGAGTGTCAGGGTAGCAAACGCAAATCAGCAGCTAAGGCACAATCCAGCAGAAACCACCAGGCCTCCGCCAAATCGGCAAGAGTCAGAGAGAGTGACTAGTACCGGCCAGGATGCCAGGAGAATTTCCCCTGGGGACCAATGCAGCATTGCAAAGCTAGCTGTGGAAGCACCTGTCACTGTCTGTTGAGGCCTATTTATACTCTCTCCAAACATTACATGTTTTCCCATGAGTCTGCCTCAGCAAAACCTCACAAGTCTGCATCATATGGTACAATCAGAAGCTTTCACTTCATAAATCCTTGAAGATGTTCAGTTCTTGGGTACAGAGACACTCCTTGTATTGTTGTTGTTCTTCCTAAAAAATTTGCCATTGCTGTTTTTTCTTTTTTTTTAAAGATTTATGTAAGTCCACTGTTGCTGTGTTCAGACACACCAGAAGAGGGCATCGGGTGTCATTATGGATGGTTATGAGTCGCCATGTGGTTGTTGGGATTTGAACTCAGGACCTTCAGAAGAGCAGTCAGTGCTCTTAACCACTGAGCCATCTCTCCCGCCCTGCCATTGCTCTTAGATTTGAGGTATTTTTGCATGCCCAGCTAGGGGGCATCTAAAGAGGACTCATGGGTCCACAGATGAGGCAGGTGTGAGGGAAGGGATACCCACTTAGCAATGAGGTGAGAGTCAGACACTGCTGAGCAGCCGTGTTCTCCAGGAGGTCTCACCCTGAAAGTACAACAGCGGTGAAGCCGTAGGATGATATCGTCAGTCACAGGTTAAAACAGAGAGCTCCACATACTTAGAATTCATTGTCTTAGCCCAATGAATTTCAAGTGATAGGACATTTCATTGCCAAATTTAATGCCAGTTTATGTTCTAGTCTTCTGAAAAAAAGTCAATCTGTACCAAAAATAAAAAAAAAAAAAATCCCTTAAGCACAACTAAACTCTGTTTTATGGAGCTAAGAGACATTAAGCCTGCTAAAACACATTTTGAAAATTGAATATGGAATAGCTGTTCTGTTTCTCAAGGGGAAAAAATGCACTCTTAAACCTTGGTTATTCATAATAATTCAAACTTCCCAAAGACTTAAACAGTTTGGAATTGCTCCAAACTCAAAAAGGGGGTAGGAGAGAAAGGAAAGGGTGGGAAGCTAGGGAGAGTGGGAGGGTGACAGGAGGTGCGAAGGGAGGGAGCGAGGGAGAGGTTGGACCAACAGAGAGCCAGCCAGCTTTTACAAGCAGATCAGAAGCCTAGCAACAATGAAAGGCTACTTAGAGCTTACATCTGATTAGCTGACCAGACAAGAATGGCCAGCTCTGATTGGCTGATGGTGATGCTTCTAACTAGTCAGTCTTTTGCAGAGATGTAAGTTTATCCAGCAGGAAGGACAGGAGGTCGAAGCTGGTAAGAAAAAAAAAAAAAAAGAAAGAAAGAGATCTGAACAAAAGAACAGCAGATTTGTAACGTGATGGCAGCTGAGAGAATGAAAACAGACACCTATTTACATAGCTGCTTAAGTCTGCGAAATGGCTTACCATTATCTTCACACAATATCTTGACAGGGAGATTTTCCAACTCTTAGCTAACCTTAACACCCTAACCCATATAGACTACAACCAGAACCCAAACTCTAAACCCCAACCCTCACCTAACTGTCAACCTACCCTAAAACTAAGTATTGAATTGTGTTGAAAAAACAGAGCAATAAACAATGACATAGATTTCTGGCCTAAGCAAGTAGACAAAGCAGTAATTACCACTGACTAAAAAGCAAAGGGAGACCCAGGACCTAATCAGGTATTCTGTAACATTGCTGAGTTTGAACTGCCCACAAAACACTCACCCAGAAAGGTCAAACACAGCTGGACTCCCATTGTATTTAGTCTAGGATATGAGTTTGGGCAACACCAGCAGACTACACTGGTGTGAACACTCCTGGTTCACCTGAAGATCTGAACTCAGTGGAGCAGCGGGTACGGTATGGATGTCCATCCTGGAAGGGCTGGCAAAATGGCCTAGTAAAGGCAACTGCCACCAAATCTAGAGACTAGCTTCCACGCATGTGCTGCTGGACATTTGATCACACTGTGAGCCCTGAGATTGTGTTGCTTACTGCAGAAACCTGTCTTTAGTTGTCGTCGTGTGACTCAGCTTTGGCCTTTAATAATATGAATATATATTATATATATCACATATATGAATAATATATTATATATGAATATTATTAATTGCCTTTAATAATATGAATCATGAAGCTGGTTTGTAGGAGGAAGCATAATATTTTAAAGGGATTGTACTGGCTAGTTTTGTGTGTCAACTTGACACAGGCTGCAGTTATCACAGAGAAAGGAGCTTCAGTTGGGGAAGTGCCTCCATGAGATCCAGCTGTGGGGAATTTTCTCAATTAGTGATCAAGTGGGGAGGGCCCCTTGTGGGTGGTGCCATCCCTGGGCTGGTCGTCATGGGTTCTATAAGAGAGCAGGCCGAGTAAGCCAGGGGAAGCAAGCCAGTAAGAAACATCCCTCCATGGCCTCTGCATCAGCTCCTGCTTCCAACCCTGCTTGAGTCCCAGTCCTGACTTCCTTTTGTGATGAACAGCCATGCAGAAGTGTAAGCTCAATAAACCCTTTCCTCCCCAACTTTCTTCTTGGTCATGATGTTTGTGCAGGAATGGAAACCCTGACTAAGACAGGGATTTCTGAGTGGCAAAGTGAGGAATCAGAAAGATTTGACACAATAGGATATGCGCAACCTCACTGGAAGAGGGAGGAAAGGGGAGTTATTTGAGGGGCAGGGGCTGGAGAGAGACAGAGACAGAGAAGGTTTTACCAGGTTGCAGAAAGAGAACAATCTAGTCACAGGTGAAGACAGGATGAGCCAGAGAATGAGAAGGAGCCAGAAGAGGAGAACAAATTGTCAGAGTTAAGAGGAAAATAAATAACAGCCTAAGAGAGAGAAGCCAGATTGAATCAGTCAGCTAGGAGAGGGGTTTGAGTCAGAACAGCTGAGGGGACAGACAGCCAGAGTTCAAAAAGAGCGAGAAAGGGTGAGCTGATTAGGCAGTAGCTCTCAGAAACTAAAAACATTTTAGGCCTAAGTAAGACTGTACCAAGGCTAAAAGCTTCCGGAACTAGGCCTAGCTTAGAAAATGAAGGCAGCAAGCCTCTGAAGACAATTACATCAGGCGAACAAAAGATACTTTGATGCACACATACCTAGCATGCTCACACCCACACACATACATACCACTCACACACATAAAGGTTGTTTTTGTTTTGTTTTGTTTCAAATGCAGTCTGCCAAGATTCTATTCAGCCTAGGACAAGTAGCTCCTTGGTTCCTAAAAACAAAACGTGTCTTGATGGAGGCCACACTTGCTTCCTGAAGACGATGACCTGCTTAGGGAAACAGCCACAGCAACAAAGGACTAAGCTCTGTCGTCAGAGCCGGGCCAAGCAGTCCTGGGCCTGCCTCGCCTAACACAGACAGAACTCTTTCACACACCACCCTATTTCTTTAGAAAAGATTTATTAAGGCAATATAACAATATATAAAGCACTAAAAAAAACGGCCAGAGCATCCTTTCAAAAGTGAGCCCAGGGCGTCCACAGCTTCTCCACGGTTCCACAGCTTCTCCATGGTTCCTTATCGCCAGCAGCTACTCTGAGCATCTCTTCTGACAAGAACATTCCCTTCAGAAGTTTCCACAGGGCAGCTTCACACCAGCCAGCTGCTTCACGTCTATGCAGCAGTGAAGGACAAACCAATCCAATCCCACTTCTGCTGAGGGACTTCCTGGAGAGGCCCTGCACTCAACACAAATCCCCCATGGCACCCTGGAGGAGGAGGACCAGTCCAGCACGTGGGAGACTCTTTAAAAGAAATTGAACCGAAACTCTTCATTGGTCAAGTCCGGAGTGGTTTGGGCTCTTCCTGCAGGACGAGGTCTGCAGACCCTCCCGCTCTTCTTTCTGGCGGCCTCACCGACAAGCTGTACCTGGGCCGAGCGGGTAGCTGTAGGGAGGAGAAACAGAGTCAGACTGAATAACAGCTAACATTGTCCACGCAGTTCCTAACATTGCCCACACAACTCTCCTAATCTCTCAGTACTAAAAAGTAGATAATGTCATTCCCTGATGAGACTCACAGATGAAGTAACTTACCAGAGATGTTACAATCGAAATAACAGATCCAGGATTTACACCCAAGTTATTTATTATTTAGTTCCAGGAATGAAAGTCCAACTGGTACCTGGCTTTTTGGCCAGTGAAGTGAGCCCAGGCAAAGAGAGATGAGCTGGATATCTCCATCCCCCAAACAGAACGAGGTGAGGACCTCGGCCCTCCTCCTTCCAGGACCTCTTTCCCCCAAGAGGTTTTTATAAACTTTCTCCCTGCTTACACAGCCCCACCCCAGCCCATCTCTTCCCACCCCACCCCTGCTAAGCGGAGTTTCTCCTCCCCCTTGAAGTTAATGTACTGAGCCAATCACTCTCTAGTTCCTCACCGGTCTTTAGAGCCCGAAGGGCCTCCTGCCACTCTGCATCCATCTGAGCCCTGTAGTCCCCAAACAAGGAGCGCATCAGCTGTCTCTTCCGCGGCAAGGGAGTCTTTTCACTGCGCAACGTTCGGATTGCCCCAACAGCCTGCTCTTCTGCAGATAATAATAATAATAATAATAAAAAGAGCTAGTGATTTCAAACCCACTCCATATCATCCTGCTACAAAAGCAACAATTTCCCTCAGACTGGGGTGGCACACACCTTTAATCCCATCACTCTGGAGGTAGAGGCTGGCGGATCTCGGAATTCCAGGCCAGCCTGGTCTACAGAACTAAGTTTCAGTACAGCCCAAACAATGCAAACAAACCAAGAGCGCCGACCCCGCCCCTTGACAACACCTCCCGTGCAGAAGCCCCTCACTCTGCTTCGGGGTGGGTCTCCGCGTCCTGAGACCCAGCTCTAGCTGTTCCACACACCAGGCCAGCTCCCGCGCCAGCTGCTCCGCCTGTGATAGAAAGGACATGGCTGCGACAGGGAGCAGGATCCCGCAGACCCCACTCCATCCTTAATTCCGCACACCGGGCCCACACAGGCAGGCAGGGTAGCACCCAGAAATCTCTCAGCAAGTCCCATCCTTGCCTGGGCCTCAGCACTAGGAGGAGCTTCCTCTGGGGCAGGTTTCTCGGGGGGCTTTTCGTTTCCATTCGTTCCAGAGACCCTGTTCTGGGTTTTCTTCTTCTTTTGCTTCATCGACACTGTGTTGCCGACCGGATGTGTTCTGGGGGCGGAGTCACAAGCAGGTTGCACCGAACTGCGAAGGGGAGGATCGGAGGCACCGGAAGCTGGGCGAGAGAGCCGGGGTCTGCGCGGATGAGGTTTCCGACTTGAGGCTGCCGGTGCCTCCCGAGCAGGATGCCCTGGCTCCTGAAAAACGTGAGACCGGACGAAATTCACAGGGTCTCCCCACCTAGGGCCTCGCCACAAACACGCCTTCTCCCACAGCTCACCGCCATTAGTCGGAGCGGTCACCGGAAGCTAGTAAATCCTAAGTGTCACAGCAAACTCCCTCCTCTGGAAACACGTCTACGACCCAAGGTTCCGCAGAAAGCGCAGCGGAGCCAGAGTAAGCGCTCAGCGCGGGACAGAAACTTCTCAGGTGGACGGAGCGCTTCAGGCTGTGCTTGTAGTTTTAGGAGACGGGATACACAGGGATGAACTTAAAAGCCCTCGGAGAACCCAGCAGAGTGCGCCGCCAAGAAACAAGATGATTGATTCCTGGGGAGAATGGAACCCGTGGAGTCGGGGGAATGCCCAGAGACGGGGCAAGGCGAGCACGCGGGGTGGGGCGGGGCGGGGCGCTGGCGTTGCCAAATGGCTCAGCTGATTCTCATATGTGCGTCGGAATCCTGAAGAAAGAACTAGGCTCTGATGGCAATGAAGGAGTGAACTTTCCAGCGAGAGGGCAAGCATGCAAAGAGCAAGAACTTCCTTCTTCCGTGATCTTTATGTGGCCCAGATTTAAGGTGCATCTTCCCACCTCAAATAAAAATCAAGAAAAATCCCTTACAAGTGTGCCCAGCCCCTTGAGTTTTAGGATAAATCCAGATGTTTATTGTCAAACTGACCACCAAGAATAGCAATAACTATCAGCGGTCTAGCCCCGGCACTGCAGATACCACACACGGAGCTGCAGGATTTGGTATTTTTCCTGCAGGCTTCTGATCCTCCTTTGTTTCAGTATTTCGTCCCTATGCCTCTATTCTACACTTTTGGAATGGTGACATATAAACTGTGCCCTTATACGTTGGAAGTATATAATTTTATTTTTTACTTTACAGGGGTCTATAGTTAAGAGGTTACTTTGAGCCGGGCAGTGGTGGCCCACGCCTTTAATCCCAGCCCTTGGGAGGGAGAGGCAGGTGGATTTCTGAGTTCAAGGCCAGTCTATAGAGTGAGTTCCAGGACAGCCAGGACTACAGAGAAACCCTGTTTTAAAAACAGAGAGAAAGGGAAGAGAAAGAGAGAGAGAGAGATTACATTGAAGCTCAAAAGAGACTTTGAATTTTGAACTTTTTAAACAGTGCCGAAACTGAAAAGGACTATGGGACCTTTTATAGTTAAATGCATTTTACTTTACAATATGGCCATAAGCCTGTGGGGGCTGTATTGGTTACTCTTCTATTATTGTGACAAAACACTCTGACCAAGGCAACTTAGAAAATAGTTTGATTGGGCTTACGGTTCCAAGGGGACAAAACTTATGATGATGGAGAGATAGCAAGGCAGCAGAGGGCAAGAACTGCAGCTGGGAGCTCACATCTTGATCCAAACGCAGGAGGAAGAGAACACCTTGGGGACCTTAGGAGGCTTTAAAAACCTTAAGCCGGACCCTCAGTAACACACTTCCTCCAACAAGACCACACTTCCTAATCCTTCCCAAACAGCCAGCAACTGGGGACCGAGGATTCAAACTCCAGAGAGGTACGGGAGGCATCTCATTTAAAGCACTACAGCAGCCAAGGAGTGGACTGCGGGTGTTTGATTGAGAATGTCCCCCAAAGGCTCCAGCATATGAATAATTGGTCCCTGATTGGTGGTGCTGTTTGGGAAGATTATGGGGTGGCGCGGGTCTAGCCAGTGGAAGTATGTTCCTGGAGGTAGAATGTAGGAGTTCATAGCCTCAGGGTGAAGGATGAGCCTTTAATCCCAGCACTCGGATCTCTGGGAGTTCAAGGTCAGCCTGGTCTATAGAGTGAGTTCTCAGACACCGGACACTTCACTTCAGGTTTGGTTTCTGCTTACATTTACAGTTGAAGATGTGATCTCGAAGCTTCCTGCTGCCATTCCTGCCGCTTGCTTGCTGCCACGCCTCCATGCCATAATGGGCTCTTCCTACCCTGGAACCATAGACAAAAATTAACTTTGCTTCCATAAGTTGTTTTTGGTCCTGGTGTTTCATCACGGCAACAGAAAAGTAAATGATGCAGGGACACTTTCACAAGAGTGAGTATATGACAAAATATGTAAAATCACACACCCGAAATACCTATAACAAGCTGTGTGCCAGTTAGACCCCTGTTGTATTAAGGTGTTTTCTATATTTCCCTGGGATGTGTGACAGTCTTCCTGCATCAGCCTTTCAAGCACTAGATGCCAGTGTGACTCACACACCCTGTGGTTCTCTACTGGGTGCTTGGGGTAGAAAGAGACCCTTGTGCTTGCTAAGGGAGTATTCTCCTACTAAACCATAGCCCAAGTTCTTAAAGGTTGTTTTAGAAAATAACGTATATAGATGCCGGAGAAATAGCTCTCTGGTAAGAACCAGGGTTTGGGTCCCAGCCCTCAGGTCAGGCAGCTCCCAGGTGCCTGCCACTCCAGTTCCAGTGCATCCCGTGTCCTGACCCCGGTACATCTGCACACACATGGTGCACGTACATAAACTCAGGCACACTCATAGAGATGAAGTCAATAAATACTGTTTTAAAAATATGCCACCTGCCGGGCCTTGGTGGCACACGCCTGTAATCCCAGCACTCTGGGAGGCAGAGGCAGGTGGTTTTCTGAGTTCGAGGCCAGCCTGGTCTACAGAGTGAGTTCCAGGACAGCCAGGGCTACACAGAGAAACCCTGTCTAGAAAAAAAAAATTCAAAAAAAAAACCCAAAAAGACAAAAACAAACAAAAACAACAAAAAAAGCCTAACATGCTAGGGTCACCCTGTATATGAAGAGTGAGTCCCCGCCCCATCCCCACCCCCACCCCGTCTTGTGTTATGCAGGATTTTTACTCTCCTCAGCTGGGCCATTAAGCAAAATGTGATTGGCAGAACAGTGTTACATTCAAACTAATTGTTGAATTAGTTGTTAGAAGATGAGGTAGGTAGCCAAAAATCAGTGCTTTGGAATGCACCCCCACCCTTAGGTCGGCCTCCCCCTCCCCCTCCCCCTGTGGTCTGAGGAATGCAACCCAGCCTCTGACCTTTTTAAGTTCCTGAGTTAACTCTTTCAATTTTACACCACCCAATCCACCCTGGGGACAGGCTCCATCAATGCAGCGACAGGAGACTTCCGTCTGCGCTCCGTCCTTATCCTGCACCAAAGAATTCACACCGGAGTGAAGCCCTTCGCTTGCCCTGCTTGTGGGAAGGCTTTGAGCCCAAGCTGGCAAAACACCAGTCCATTCATAAGGAGCAGCTGGAGACCGGGAGGAGTGTCGCTCAGCCCCGGGGCCTTTGGCTCTTCTGGCCCTTGTTTCTGCCGTCCGCTCCCCAGACGGGGTCACCAGTTCACTGATTACTGTGTCCAGCTGCCACCGACCACCCCACACCCCACCACACCCCCGGGGCCTCCTTTAGAACTGCTCTTGGAGACTGTCCTGCTGCTGCCGCTGGGGGGGCCTCTCATCTGCATTTTGCTGTTTTTATGGTTTGAAAACAGACTCATGTCAGTTAGAAGGAAAAGAAGACAAAGGGTTCGAATTCAGAGTTTATTTTTGTAATCAAAGGGTGTGACAATAGGTAATGTAGATTTTTTGTTGTTGTTTAGCACTCAGTCATAGGGAGTGAGTTCAGCTTCAGTGTCTATTATTGATAGTTTGTTTATGTAAGAACTAAGTGAGGGGTTTTCAGTTCCAGTTGTCACCTTCCCTGGGGTAATACTGACATCTTACACCAGAGCTTCCTGTAGTCCTGTGTTCATTCATATCTTCCTCAGGGTCGGACCCCAGAAACACTTTCTTCATAGCTCATCATTTCCGCTGCTACACACACACACACACACACACACACATACACACACACACACACACACACACACACGTATCCATCATCAGTTTTGGAGTACTTCCTGTTCCGTCTCAGGTAGTCCAAATATCCAGAAATGGGCTCACACTGAGGTATGGGAGGAATTCTGGCACTTAGATGAAAGTCAGCACTCGTTAGGAACTTGGGAAGCTGCTTCCCATCTGCCAAAAGAAGTCATTTCTGTCCCTTACCTCTGGCAGAAGGGACAGGTGGCTCTGTTGACACATACCTGTATCCACATATGGAAGCCCAAGCCCCCTCCAGGCCCCCTTAGCCCTTTCTCAACAGTTGTTAGACACATCAAGGCCCCCATGCTCCTCCAGGCCCTGGTCCTTCTCAACTCCGACCCCAGCTCTCCCCCACCTTTGGTGTTCTCTTTTCTTTTCTTATTTTTTCCTCCTTTTTTTTTTATTAGATATATTCTTTATTTACATTTCAAATGATTTTTCCCTTTCCCGGTCCCCCCTCCCCGAAAGTCCCATAAACCCTCTTCCCTCCCCCTGTTCCCCAATCAACCCCCTCCCACTTCTCTGTCCTGGTATTCCCCTACACTGCTGCACTGAGCCTTTCCAGGACCAGGGGCCTCTCCTTCCTTCTTCTTGGATATCATTTGATATGTGAATTGCGTCTTGGGTATTCCGAACTTCTGGGCTAATATCCACTTATCAGTGAGTGCATACCATGTGTGTTCTTTTGTGATTGGGTTACCTCACTTAGGATGATATTTTCCAGTTCTACCCATTTGCCTAAGAATTTCATGAATTCATTGTTTTTAATAGCTGAGTAGTGGTATTCCGTTGTGTATATATACCACATTTTCTGTATCCATTCCTCCATTGAGGGACATCTGGGTTCTTTCCAGCTTCCGGCTGTTATAAATAGGGCTGCTATGAACATAGTGGAGCATGTGTCCTTATTACATGCTGGGAAATCCCATGGGTATATGTCCAGGAGTAGTATAACAGGGTCCTCCAGAAGTGTCATGCCCAGTTTTCTGAGGAACCACCAGACTGATTTCCAGAGTGGTTTTACCAGCTTGCAATCCCACCAGCAGTGGAGAAGTGTTCCTCTTTCTCCACATCCTCGCTAGCACCTGCTGTCTCCTGGGTTTTTGATCTTAGCCATTCTGACTGGCGAAAGGTGAAATCTCAGGGTTGTTTTGATTTGCATTTCCCTGATGACTCATGTTGAACATCTCTTTAGGTGCTTCTCAGCCATTCGATATTCCTCAGGTGAAAATTCTTTGTTTAGCTCTGTACCCCATTTTTTAATAGGGTTATTTGGCTCTCTGGAGTTTACCTTCTTGAGTTCTATGTATATCTTGCATACTAGCGGATGTAGGATTGGTAAAGATCTTTTCCCAGTTTGTTGGTTGCTGTTTTGTCCTATTGACAGTGTCCTTTGCATCACAGAAACTTTGTAATTTTATGAGGTCCCATTTGTCAATTCTTGATTTTAGAGCATAAGCCATTGGTGTTCTGTTCAGGAACTTTTCCCCTGTGCCCATGTGCTCAAGACTCTTCCCCAGTTTCTTTTCTATTAGTTCACTGGTTTTATATGGAGGCCCTTGATCCACTTGGATTTGAGCTTAGTACAAGGAGATAAGAATGGATCGATTTACATTCTTCTGCATGCTGACCTCCAGTTGAACCAGCACCATTTATTGAAAAGGCTATCTTTTTTCCACTGGATGGTTTTAGCTCTTTTGTCAAAGATCAAGTGACCATAGGTGTGTGGGTTCTTTTCTGGGTCTTCAATTCTATTCCATTGATTTACCTGCCTGTCACTGTACCAATACCATGCAGTTTTTAACACTATTTTATGTGGAAGTACTTGATCTACTTGGTTTTGAGCTTAGTACAAGGAGATAAGAATAGATCGATTTGCATTCTTCTGCATGCTGACCTCCAGTTGAACCAGCACCATTTGTTGAAAAGGCTATCTTTTTTTTTTCCACTGGATGGTTTTAGCTCCTTTGTCAAAGATCAAGTGACCATAGGTATGTGGGTTCATTTCTGGGTCTTCAATTCTATTCCATTGATCTACCTGCCTGTCACTGTACCAATATCATGCAGTTTTTAACACTATTTTATGTGGAGGTCCTTGATCCACTTGGATTTGAGCTAAGTACAAGGAGATAAGAATGGATCGATTTACATTCTTCTGCATGCTGACCTCCAGTTGAACCAGCACCATTTATTGAAAAGGCTATCTTTTTCCACTGGATGGTTTTAGCTCCTTTGTCAAAGATCAAGTGACCATAAGTGTGTGGGTTCATTTCTGGGTCTTCAATTCTATTCCATTGATCTACCTGCCTGTTACTGTACCAATACCATGCAGTTTTTAACACTATTTTATGTGGAGGTCCTTGATCCACTTGGATTTGAGCTCAGTACAAGGAGATAAGAATGGATCGATTTACATTCTTCTGCATGCTGACCTCCAGTTGAACCAGCACCATTTGTTGAAAAGGATATCTTTTTTCCACTGGATAGTTTTAGCTCCTTTGTCAAAGATCAAGTGACCATAAGTGTGTGGGTTCATTTCTGGGTCTTCAATTCTATTCCCTTGATCTACCTGCCTGTCATTGTATCAATATCATGCAGGGTTTTTTTGGTTGTTGTTTTGTTTTTTGGTTTTGTTGTTGTTGTTGTTGTTTTTGGTTTTTTGGATTTGTTTTTTTTCTGAGACAGGGTTTCTCTGTATAGCCCTGGCTGTCCTGGAACTCTGTAGACAAGGCTGGCCTCGAACTCAGAAATCCACCTGCCTCTGTCTCCCAGAGTGCTGAGATTACAGGTGTGCACCACCACTGGGCTGTTTTCTTGTTTGTTTGTTTTTGTTTTTTTAATACCATGCAGTTTTTAACACTATTGCTCTGTAGTACTGCTTGAAGTCTGGGATACTGATTCCCCCAGAAGTTCTTTTACTATTGAGAATAGTTTTAGCTATCCTGGGTTTTTTGTTATTCCAGATGAATTTGAGAATTGCTCTTTCTAACTCTGTGAAGAATTGAGTTGTGATTTTGATTGGGATTGCATTGAATCTGTAGATTGCTTTTGGCAAGATGGCAAGATGGCCATTTTTACTATATAATAAATTCTGCCAATCCAGGAGCATGGAAGATTTTTCCGTTTTCTGAGATCTTCTTCGATTTCCTTCTTCAGAGATCTGAAGTTCTTGTCATATAGGTCTTTCACTTGTTTCTGGGGACAGATATGTTGTACCTGAGCTTTCTCCCTGTTCAGAGCTTAGAAGCATGGACAGCTCTGGGAAAATGAAGAGGTTAGTGAGCTGGTACTGTGTGTGTGTGTGTGTGTGTGTGTGTGTGTGTGTGTGTACCTAGAAGGTTTTGGGTTTCGGGCAGAGTAAATACCCAGAAATCTTCCTACAGTACAGTTTGAGCAGGGCTTTGGCATAAGATATAAATGAAAGGGCACAGTAAAGAAATTGCCAACACAGCAGTTCCATTGTTGGGGATAAGGATTTTATTATGCATAAGAATGGAAAACGATCATGAGGCATCTGGAGGGGTCCAGTGCTGAGAGAAAGAGAAAGCAGCCTGGATATGGCCAGGCTAGGGAAGTGAGAGAGTGGGAGAGAATAGGGGAGACAGGACAGCAAGAGAGAGAGAAGAGAACACTGGGGTGGAGAGATATAACCAATGGGAGATGGGGGGTGGGTATAAGAGAGCTGGGGTCCAGCTGAACAAAGCTCTACTCAGTGATACCTTGGTCACGGAAGAAATAAGGAAAGAAATCAAAGACTTTTTAGAATTTAATGAAAATGAAGGCACGACATACCCAAATTTATGGGACACAATGAAAGCAGTGCTAAGAGGAAAACTCATAGCTCTGAGTGCCTCCAAAAAGAAGCTGGAGAGAGCATACACTAGCAGCTTAACAGCACACCTGAAATCTTCAGAACAGAAAGAAGCTAATATACCCAAGAGGAGTAGAAGGCAGGAAATCATCAAACTCAGGGCTGAAATCAACCAAGTAGAAACAAAAAGAACTATACAGAATCAACAAAACCAGGAGCTGGTTCTTTGAGAAAATTAACAGGATAGATAAACCCATTCCTATTTGTTTTCAAATATCTAGCAGCTTTTGCATATCAGAATTAAGAGTCGTCACAGATACCATAGGCTCCATAATGCTAGAGTATTTGCTTTCTGGCCCTTCTCGGGAACTTTCCTAGCTTTGCCATAGGATGCTGCCCTCTAGCACGGGCTGCACTACCTGTTAGCATAGCAGGCTTTCAGGGGCAAGTTTTGAAGAACTGAAGGAACTGAACTATTCTGTGACTAGAAGCCTAATCAATGTGTGGGGTGCTTGCCTGAGAACAGAGGATTGTTCCTGAGCCAGTCCACTTTCCCTCGGATTCCTCTCTTCCTACCCTTTCCTCAGCATGACACAATCTCTAGCGAAGTAAGAGAAGTAAGACTTTGTTATGTATATGAGCTCTTCTGTAGTCAAACCTCTCTATCTCTCTCTATCTCTCTCTCTCTCTCTCAAGAATTTATTTTATATATGTGAGTGCACTGCCATTGACTTCAGACACACCAGAAGAGGGCATCGGATCCCATTACAGATGGTTGTGAGCCACCATGTGGTTGCTGGGATTTGAACTCAGGACCTCTGGGGGAACAGCCAGTGCCCTTAACCCCTGAACCATTTCTCCAGCCCATGTAGTCAAACATCTACGGACAGAGCATGCACACACTTCCTAGTTTTTAGATACAGGCTTAGGCATTTTTCTTCACAGAATATTAGAATCTCAGAATTGCGAGGAGAGCCAAATATCAAGGGAAGACTCAGAAACCGCTCATGTACCTGTCTCTCCAGTTGGGAATCCTGCCAGCGGGCCAGAGGGTAGAAGTCAGCTTCTCCGTTTAACCATGCTTTGATGTCGCCCTGATCAGTGGTTGCTGTCCGCTGACAGGAGAGTGCAAGACGTAGGGTTTCCCAAGAGGTTTTGAGTAAACAAACGTGTCCACTATGGCCGTTGTGATTGCATTGTAATTTTACACAGAAAAAAATGTGTGTACAAACACCTTCAGAGCTCCCCATTTAAGGTTTGGTTTTTTTTAAATCATGTTCTTCTATAGACAATTTTATTTTGTTTTGTGAGGGTTTTAGTCTGACCAACAGGATGACTAAACACCGTTAGTCAGCAAATAGCTGTTCATGACATACTTTAATCTCTAAACTTTATTAATATTTTGGACAAGTTTCTCAGTGTTTTTCTGTGTACAAAGTAGAAAAGTTTCATCCTGTTCCAGTGTGGCCATCCCAGCTTTGAGTAGGCCTTTCCCAGCCTTTAACAGGCTGAGCAGTTTTCCCAGCCTTAAGTAGGTTAAGCGGACCTTGAACATTCGCCATGACACGTCATATCAACCTGCAGTTGCAGGTTCGCATGGGGACTCAGCTGTTTTGGCTGTGTGCACTGACCTTGCTCCACAGCCTACTCCCGCTGAAGCAGGGGATGGGTTTTGTGGATTTTCCCCTTTATAAACGCAAAGCTTGTTGTTAAACTTTGAGCCTTGATCAGAACTTTGTTTTGGCTCCATTCTTCTCTCGCCCTCCACCTTCATTTCCAGCCTCCCTTTCAGGTAAACCCAGTTCGTCCATGGCTGCTGGACGGCTACATCCCAGGATACAGTCTTCTGTCATACACACATAGCTGTTGTGTCCTTGCTTCTGGATCAGTTAAGGCTTGCTTTCCCAACATTAGCATGTCTGGAGCACACTTCCAGTTACTGTAGAATGTCCTTCACCTTGGGTTTGTCTTGTGTTTCCTGATAGCCTCAGTAGGAACCCCCAAGGAGATATGTCTTCACCAGGAGGTCTGAAATGTTCTAATCCTTCCTAGCGATGTTACTCTCATGACAATTTCCCTGTGTGTGGGGTGGGAGGTGTCCACATACCACAATGCATGTGTTAGAGTCAGGACAGCTTGTGGGAGTCAGTTCTCTTCTACGCTGAGTTCTAGGGGCTGAACTCATGTTTACCACACTTTTGGAAAGCACCTCTACCTCCTGAGCTGTCTCTAGCCCCAGCGATGTCTACCCTTTGTCCTTTAGTTAAGATGATGATTTCTGAGGATGGGCATGGTGGTGCACGCCCATAGTCTCAACACTCAAAAGACAGAGGCAGGCAGGTTACTGCTGAGTTCAAGGCCAGTCTGGACTGTATATTGAGACTGTCCTAATTAGGGTCTCGGGATATGATGGACCACCATGACTAAAAGCAAGCTGAGGGGGAAAGACTGTATTTGGCTTCTACTTCTACTTTGTATTCCATCACTGAAGGAAGTCAGAGCAGGAACTCAAACAGGGCGGGAGCCTGGGGGCGGGAGCCTGGGGGGCGGGAGCGGATGCAGAGGCTGCAGAGGAAGGCTGCCTACTGGCCTGCTCAGCCTGCTTTCTTAAAGAATCCAGGACCACCAACCCAGGGGATGGCACCACCATGTTTGGTGCCCACAGAGGCCAGAAGAGAGTGACAGATCTCTTGAAATCGGACCTACAGTTTTGAGCCACCATGTGGGTGCTGGCACTCCAACCTGGGTCCTCTAGAAGAGCAGCTAGTGCTGTTGACTGCTGAGCAATCCCTCCTGTCCCAATTTTCATTTCTCAGAATATGAAATTCTGGACAATAAGCAAAATCAAATTCAGTTAAGTGAAATAGGATGGGTGAGTAGTTGAACATGAACTGAACTATAAGGAGCAGTGTAGCTCAATTGGTGGTGGCGGTAGTGGTGCTGGTGGGTTTTGTTTGGTTGGTTGGTTTGGTTTGGTTTAGTTGGTTGGTTTTTCAAGACCGAGTTTTTCTGTGTAGCCCTGGCTGTCCTGGAACTCACTCTGTAGACCAGGCTGGCCTCAAACTCAGAGATCCGCCTGCCTCTGCCTCCCAAGTGCCAGGGATTAAAGGTGTGCACCATTACCACCTGGAGGCTCAATTTTTAAATTGTGTGTGTGTGTGTGTGTGTGTGTGTGAGAGAGGGGGGGGGGATGGAGAGGGAAGAGGGAAAAGGAGAGGGGTGTGTGTGTGTGCAGGTGCATAGAGACCAAAGGAGCTGGACTCTCCTGGAGTTGAAGTTACAGGCAGTTGTGAGTGCCTGACATGAGTACTGGGAATCAAACTCAGATCTTCTGGAAGAGATATGAATGCTCTTAATGTTGAACCATGAGTTTTACCAGCAGGTATGTCTGTACACCAGCTTTATGCAGTGCCCTTAGAGACCAGAAGAGGGCGGCAGATCCCCTGGAACTGGAGTTACAGGAGGTTGGGAGCTTACATGGTAGTGCTGGGATCTGAACTCTTGTTTCTTTGGAAGACCCAATGCTCTTCACTACTGAACCTCCTCTCCAGCCACCCTGACTCCATGTTTAAATGAAGGCATTAGCCTTAGACTACCTCCTCTTTGTGAGCCCACATGTAGATCAGCTGATAGGAACTCCTGGGTACTTGCTGGGGAGTGGGGGCGCACGCCTTTGATCTCAGTGCTTGGGAGGCAGAGGCAGGCGGATTTCTGAGTTCTAGGCCAGCCTGGTCTACAGAATGAGTTCCAGGACAGGACTACACAGAGAAACCCTGCTTTAGTTAGCTGGCATTGCTTTAACAAGAACATGGCAATGGAAACTTAAAGGTTTCCTGTGGTTCAAAGGTCAAGGACAATCCATGATGGTGGGAAGATGTGTGGTATGTTTGAGGCAGCCGGCCACATTGTATCTGCGGCCACGGAGAGGAGAGCGATGTATGCGCACACTCAGTTCAGTCCTTATCGTTCAGCCAAGAATCTTACTTGTGAGATGCTGCTGCCCACATTTAGAGTGGGTCAGCCCTCCTCAACCTACTCTAGGACACGCCCAGAGACTGGTTTCCCATGAAGACGAGATTAGCCATCAGACTACCTTAGCCAAGGTCTCTGTTCTTTCAAGCAGTTTTGGACCCGTGTAGAGACACGCCCGACTCTTCCCAGAGAGCTCAACTATATCAATAATGGATTCATACCCTCCAAAACACCACTAGGGTCCCTATATCCTCCCTTCTGCTTCATGTCTTGTGGACATCAATGGCCTCTCTATAGTGTGGCTTTTCTCAATGTTCCCTTCAACTTATTGTGGTCCTGCTTTAAAACTGGCCGCCTCAGGAGCACACACACTTTAAAAATCCAAAAACAGAACCCTGGCTGCTCCATCACAGATTCCACCCTGATCCACGAGGTCTGGATCCAGGGAGCCATTCTTGCTCCCTACCTCCATTTCCAGACATTTCCTCCTCCAGTCCCTTGTGTAGCCCTGGCCTGTTCTGTAACTCACTCTGTAGACCAGGCTGGCCCCAAACCCAGAGATAGGCCTGTCTCTGCCTCTGCAGGTATTCTGTAGCAGAAGACAAGTAACCAATACTGTTGTGATTATAAAATGATAACGTGGTATTAATATATGTTCTATGGGGTGTGTGGAGAGGTATGGGAGCAGAGGGTGTCCCAGCAGCCCCATGCCGAGGCACCCCGTCCCCCTGAGGGACCAGACACACAACAGTATAGTATAGAATAGAGTTTATTCAGGCCATAGAAAGGGGGTCCAGAAGGTAGTAGAGGCAGAGAAAGGCAGAGAGAAGGGGAGAGTAGAGAAGTGGTGGCGAGGGGAGGAGAGCCCAAGAGGGCCAGAGAGGAGCAAGCAGGAAGAAGGAATAAGAGAGTAAGAGACAGCCGGGCGGTGGTGGCGCACGCCTGTAATCCCAGCACTTGGGAGGCAGAGGTAGGTGGATTTCTGAGTTCGAGGCCAGCCTGGTCTACAGAGTGAGTTCCAAGACAGCCAGGGCTACACAGAGAAACCCTGTCTCGAAAAAACCAAATAAAAAGAGAGAGAGAGAGAGAGAGAGAGAGAGAGTAAGAGAGAGAGGAGGGGGCAAGCAGCCCCTTATAGTGGGCCAGGACTACCTGGCTATTGCCAGGTAACTGTGAGGCGGGGCTTAGACAGAATCCTAGCCAATACAATTAGAGAAATAAAAATTAAAGCCATAATGGGTGGGATCTGGTGCAACTAAGTGGGAGACTATATGCTTATCATCCAAGAGTCCCTGACTTTAATTTCCAGAAGAGAGACAGAGACAGAGAGAGTACGGGGAGGCTAAGGGTCAGTCTGAGGAGCCACCCACCACATTATTTTGTTGTTTTGTTTTTTGAAAAGGCTTCTCAACAGAACCTGAAGCTTGCCAATGGTTCTAGACTGGCTGGCCAGCGAGCCCTCCATTGATCTGCTTCCCCCGTGCAGTGATTATAAGCAAGCACGATCACACCAGCCTTTTTCCATGGATACTAGTGTTTAAACAGCCTCGGGCATAAGCGGCAAACACCTAGACTGTTGTATCCTTAGTCCTGGAATAACTCGTTTTTAAAAGACTGCTTATACCAGTGTGGGCAAATACAAGCTGCAATTGGAATAGTCATACACTGCTAGTCCAGGGAATGTGTTGATGAAGAAACAGGACAGACAGGCAGTCCCCTAAGAAGTTAAACACATACTATACCGTAAACTAAACCCAAGCAGCATGAATCAGCCTGATGGGTTCCAGGCTGCCTGAACATCGGGGAAATCGCTAGAGGGCAAGCACGGATCTTGGCGGAAGTGACCGAAGGCCATCAGGAGAAGAGGGGCCGCAGGGAGGGGGCGAGGAGGGGAGGCTCTCGGATTTGTAGGGACTGCGGGCACCGCTTCCGCCACTGCCTCAAAGAGCAGGCGCGCTCCGGGTCAGAACGCGGTCTCTCTAGGCACAGCGGAGGCCTACGGTCTCGGTGGCCCCGGGGCGCCGACCAGAGTCCTGCAAGAGGAGCTGGAGGCGGGCGGACCATCCGATCCTCGGGCGTCCTGGTCCAGGGCTGGGCGGGGTGGGGACCTGGGGGCGGGGTCCCCTGAGATTGACGACTGCGCAGACGGGGCGGGACGGCCCCTTTGTCTTAGGGAGCTGAAGCAGCCGCCGCAGGGCGAGAGGTTGCGGCAGATGGTGAGTGCGCGGGACCCTCTCCTTCATCCGCACCCAAGCTCCGCGTCCTCGCGTATGCCAGCCCTTCCCCCGATGCATGGCTGTGGCCCGGCTGCTGACCCAGGCCGCACCCTCCGGTCCCTCGGACCCTCCAGGCCCCTCCCCAAGACCCTTCGCGGGGACTCCCGCTAACCTGGTCCCGAGTTTGGATTGTTCTGATGAGTATATATCGTTTCTTACAGGATGGTTAATTTGGTTTGGCTTGGGTTGTGGAGGAGGTTTTGTCTGGTGAAATAACCGCGTCCCAGACTGCCCTGGAAGTCCTGGGTTCGCCCGATCCACCTCAATAACCGGGACTACAGTCAGGGCCACCATACATATAGCATTTTAAGTCACATGCACCGTCTTTACCATCCTCAGCAGCAGAGGACATTCTTGTCAAACTGAAGGTGCTCTGCTCTGCCTCACATAGCCCACTTCTTGGATTTGTTTTCTTTCTCTGCTGTTGCTCTCTTGTTACTTTGCAAAGGCCCTTTTTAATGGATGACAACAACTTCTCTAACGTGACATTTCCTTGTTTAATTTTTTATATGTATTTATGTGCTTTGCCTGCATGTGTATCTGTAAAAGGTATATCATGTGCATGCCTGGTGCCATCGGAGGCCAGAAGAGGGCATCGGGCTCTCTGGAACTGGCAGTGAGCCACCTCGTGGGTTCTGGTTATCAAGTGTGGGTTCTAGAAGAAAAACATGTGCTCTTAACCGCTGAGCCATCTCTCCAGCCTCAGCCTGCACATTTATGGCTCAGTTAGACACCTGAATCTCGATGTGCTGAAGAGTGCTGTTATCCCTGAGAGGAGACAAGCAGGTCTCTGGGGCTTAGTAGCTTCCTTGGAGAGTTTCAGGCCAATCAGAGTCTGCGTTGCCCCTCAAACGGTTTAAGGCTTCTGAGGAATAACACTTAAGGTTGTCCTCCGGCCTCCATGTGTAGGAGGCGTGTAGGTACGCACGCACGCGCACACACACACACACACACACAGAAAAATTGTATTCAGTAATTCCCCCTTGTATGTGGGAAGTGATATATGGACACAATTGTATTCTCTAAGGCAGGCGAAGGCCACTGGATGTAATGCCTACTGGACCATCTCCCCAGCCCACGGTAGTTCTGTTAAGTGTTACTCTGCCTAGCAACCTGTCAGTGAACGCACAGGGACACTGGAAGTAGTTTCCTATGGATCTTTCTAGAATAATTGGGAGCAAGCACTACTGCTGGTGCATGTGAACATTCTTGTTACTAACATAAAAGGAAGGCTCCACTGAGCTGCACTATCTAGATAGTTAAAGCTGGGTGGACATCACTTCTGTTACTTTGCACACTGGGAATTTCCTTGTAGGAAACACAAAGAAGTGGAATGAAATGGGGTTAGAGCTAAGCCACCTTAGCACGACAGACAGCCATTCCCTGGGGCTTTTCTGCCATGCAGATGTTTCAATTTCCATTCTCAGTTACTGTTTCTGAGGTTGAAATCACTGTGTTTTTCTTTTAGTTGTTTGCATTCCAGTTCGGATTGACCAACTTGTATTCTTTTTCTGTATGTTAAAAACTGCACTTTCCTATGGTTTTGTGGTTGTTTTTGTTTTTACTCCATTGAGAAAGTGTCTTCTTTGATTTTATTTACTTTTTTTTGCAACTAGAAGGATTTTGTTGTTGGTTTTGTTTTATGGGCAAAATATTTTCCATTCAAGTGTTTTGGCTTTTTTGCTGTGTTTTAAGAGGTTTCCTTATTTCAAGATTATTTTATAAATAGTCTGATTTTATGGAATTTATTTAGGTAAGGGATGAAGTTAGAATCTAGCTTTGCTTCCCTCCTTCTAAATCATACCCATTGCTAACACTGTCCTCTCTCTATTGGATACTTTATCTTTCCCTTTACTTGAAAATGCACCTGTCTTACACTAAATTCTTCCCTGCACTCGGGCCTATTTGGGGAGGGTTATCATGGTTCTCAGATGTGTCTATTTTATTTTGTGTGTATGGGTGTTTTGCTTGTGTGCATGTCTATGTACCACATGTGTACAGTGCCTGAGGTCAGAAGAGGGTGTCGGATCCCCTAGAACTGGAGTTACAGGTGGTTGTGAGCCTCCACGAAGGTGCTGGGATTTGAACCCCTGGTCTCTGGAAGATCGGCCATTGTCTGCCCCGATTTGGGGAGTTTCGGGTGATTTTGATGTGCCTAAGAGTTTTTTGTTCAATTGCTTATTTGGTTGCTTGTTTTTTGGGATGGGGTTTCTCTGTGTAGCCCTGGCTAGCCTGGAAGTAGCTCTGTAGACCAGGCTGGTGTCGAACTCACAGAGATTCTCACCTGTCTGTTTCCTGAGTGCTGGCATTAAAGGCATGTGCCACTACTGCCCGGCATACATAAGGTTTCATACTGGTTGGTTAATTTGGTTGGACTTGAGGTGTGGGTGAGGTTTCGTTTGGTGAACTAACCCAGTCTATTTGTTGTTGGATTCTATAGCTGCCTGCAGCTATTATGAAGTGGGTTTCTGGAACAGAAGCTGAGGGATGGATAGGGAAGGGGCGAAAAGAAAGAAAGACCAGGACAATGTTTCACTGATCAAGGCCAGAAACTTTAATGGCGCCAGACCTTTTAACAGTTTGGGCAAACCCTTCCTCCCCCACCGCCCCCAGACTCCGGGCTGAGTTCCGGTGGAAGTTGTCTAGCTTCTCTTGGAGGTCCTCGTCTTGACTGCTCGGCTGCTGGGTGGGTCACCTGCTTAATTCAGGAATTCCTAGACCTGGAGGAACAAAGAACTTATCCTTTACTTTCTTGCACTCCACCCTAGGATAAAAATTCCTGCTTTAACCTACTTCCCTATTATGTCCTAAAGGCAGATTCCTGCCCGAAGTCAGGGATTGTCCTTGACCAAAGTCAGACTCAAACCTTGTGCATGACTGCCCCAATATGGCTCTGTACATTTTGTTTTTTGTTTTTTTGGATTTGTTTTTTTTTTCCCCCACCTCGAGACAGGGTTTCTCTGTATAGCCCTGGCTGTCCTGGAACTCACTCTGTAGACCAGGCTGGCCTCGAGCTCAGAAACCCGCCTGCCTCTGCCTCCCAGAGTGCTGGGATTACAGGTGTGTGCTACCACAACCAGGCTTCAATTAAATTTAAACAGCTCATTCTAATACTGGTTTCCCATTTTACCTTCTTAAACCACTATTTGCCTATAGGCCACAACTGTCTCCTCCCTATCCAGAGGCAGTCCTTTGCCCCCACCCCCACCTCCTGAGCAAACACCCCTCCCCCTCTCCTTTGTTCCCTTCCCCTCCTCCTCCATCTCCTGTCTTTGTCTCTTATTCCCTGCCCTCTGTCCCTCTGGGGCAAACCGTTGTGCTGAGAACGTGGTCTTGAGGTTCCTGAGCCAATGCCGGCCTCTGGCTCATGCTGCTTTAGAACTTACTATGTAGTCTCCTGTTAGCAGTCTGCCCACCTCAGCTTCCCAAGTGCTAGATTACAGGTGAATGCCGGCACTCCTGGCGCTGAGCTGCCCATCCCTGCCCAGGCCCATGTGGCTCTCATTACGGTGGTTGGCCTTGTGGCAGAGGAAGCTCCTTTTCTCCGCTGGCTCCTTTCTTAGTAGCTCTGAGATACCTCTGTGTTTGTTGAGTCTCCTAATGAATATAAAAATATTTACTTAGGAGACCCTGTTCCCCTATCACCTTTCATAAAAACGCTGATTGGTGGATAGGGTGGTGGTGGCACATGGCTTTAATCCCTGACAGGAAGCAGTTGGACCTCTGAGTTCGAGGCCAGCCTCATCTACAGAGTGAGTTCCAGGACAGTCAGGGCTACACAGAGAAACCCTGTCTCGAAAAACAAAACAAAATGTTGATGGATGTTGTGAATAAAGCATACAGATTAGCATTACTATGATTTATGGTGTCTGTTCTTTCATGTCTTGGACCAAGTGTTGCTGGTGTGTAGGAAAGCTATTAGATAGATAGACAGACAGACCGATGGATGGATGGACGGACGGATGGATGAATGGACGGACAGGCAGATAGTAGATAGATAATGACCATTTGCTTAGGGAAATTTTCGAGTATTGTGTTTTTGTGTTCACAGGTCATGTAGCCTTTCATACATGAGGAACTGTATTGAAGGGTTGCCGCACTAGCAAGGTTAGAACCACTGCTCTAGAACAAACACGTAAGTTGTGTCACAGCAAGATCTTTAGGAATTCCAAAACGAATAATTGGCTTTTTATTTAGCTTACAAAACGAAAAAGTAGTAACAAACCTAAATTCCATGAAGGTCACAGAAGTTGCAACAGCCAAGAGGCAGCGGTTTCTAGGCCAGCCTAAGAGCCTGGAGACCTGTCAGAAGGCCTGAATGTGGGGGTCTCTGTGTTCTCGTCACCAGGCCCCCCACCCGGGTGTACTCAGAACTGACTACCCGTTACTCTTTCAGGCTTCCGGGAGCCAGATTTGCTCATTAGTGAAGGCCAATCTCTCACTTACCTGAGGATGGAAATATCACCCAAGTGAATGAGGAGGTGAGTGGGGAATGGAGACAGAGCAGGCCTCACTGAGGGAGAGTAGTGCCCCTAGGCTGGCAGTGTGCCTTCTGCCTGAAGGAGTCTGCAGGATGATGAAGTATTAGGTGAGTGTGGCTAGGCGGCGTGGGGGAAGGTGTCCAGGCGCGCCCTTGCCTGGGCACCTCTGCCTCTGAGGGACCACGACCACACACACACAGACATGGTATAGAATAGAGTTTATTCAGAATAGGGGATGGGAGTTAGTGGGAGAGAGAGAGTAGAGGCCGGCCATGACCACGTGGGGGGGGGGGGAAGAGCCCCAGGGGCAGAGAGGTGAGAGTATGTGGGAGAGCGGTGAGCAAAGAGGGAGAGGAGGAGCAAGTAGCCCCTCTTATAGTGGGCCAGATCTCTGGGGCAGGGCATACCTGGCTATTGCCAGGTAGGTGTGGGGTGGAGCTTACATAAAACCCCAACACTGCCTGCTGTAGACAATGACCAAGCGCAGACAGTAAGGATTGCTCCAGGGTCCCGTGGAGGTGACATCATGTGAACACAGTGTTCTCCTAAAAAGCAGAAGGGGTAAAGACCGCATGGGGGTGAATCCGCTCCCATGGGAAGCCACTGGAAAAGGGTGACTGACTAAGGGACTGGAAAGACTAACTTGGCTGCTGCCAGAGAACTGGGAAAAGAGTTAGTGTGTCAGGAGGTGGCAGGGGTCAGATATGGGGACCAGAAAGCAGGAGGCGGAGCACTTTATATTTAATCGTATGCCATCTGGATACAAATATTACTAAATTAGGTGGGTTCCTACTGAATTAAATATTTAAATTTAGGATTGTGTGTTACATATGCCATCTGGATGCAGATATTACTACATAAGGAACTGAATTCTTTTCTTTTTTTCTTTTTCTTTTTTTTTTTTGTTTTTTGTTTTTTGGATTTGGTTTTTTCCAGACAGGGTTTCTCTGTATAGCCCTGGCTGTCCTGAAATTCACTCTGTTTACCAGGCTGGCCTCAAACTCAGAAATCCGCCTGTCTCTGTCTCCCAGAGTAGTGGGATTACAAGTGTGCGCCACCACCGCCCGGCAGGAACTGAATTCTAAAGCCTATCAGATTGATTGATTGATTGATTGAGGGGTAGGACCACACATGCATGTAGAAGACAACTTGGAAGAGTTATGTCTCTCCTTCCACCATGTGGGTCCATGTGGGTCTCAGGACTGAACACAAGTTGTCCAGCTTCGTGGAAAGCCCGTTGAACTATTTTACTGGCCCTAATTTTTTTGTGTTGCTGTGTGTGTGTGTGTGTGTGTGTGTGTGTGTGTGTGAGCACTTGCATTTGCATGTTCCTGTGAGCATTCATACCCCAGCAAGCGTGGAGCTGGCTCTCTCCTACCATGTGGTTGCTAGGAACCACACCCTGGTCATCAAACTTGACAACAGGCACTTTTACCCATGGAAACATCTTGCCAGCCTGCCTGTCATCGGTTTGGTCCCCATGTCTACCGGTGCCTGACTCTAACTGTCCTGTCTTCGGTAGACCAACCCGGTGTTAGTATAGATATCTGACTCTACGGCCCACACTCATCCTTCTGGATTCTTCTTCACACCTGTTATTCCTGTAAATGATAACCGAATTTTATTCAGATTCCTGTTGGGTTCAAATGGAAATTGCATAAAGCTGTGCACACATTTGGAGAGATGGCCTTCGAGAGGAGTGAGACGTCAGAGTCAACCTCTCCCTCCTTGTCACCATGCTCCAGTTCTTCAGAGACAGCTTAGCTTGTGTTTCCTGAAAGCTGTCCGTGCAAATATACATGTCTGACATTTTATTTAAAAAACACAGGGTAACCCTGACTTCCTGTCTCCCCCCACACACTGTAGATGTGTAGATCGTGATACCATGAGGCTCACCTCTTCCCTTCCCCCTCTTGTCCCTTCCCCCCTCCCACCTCCCCAGACAAATTCTCCCTTTGTTGTGCAGTCTGGCCTTTGACTGAGGAGCCTTCTGCCTCCACCTTCTGAACAGTTAGACTTACACGGGAGAGAAACCATGCTTAGCTTCCATTTCATCATCAAAGAACTAGATGTCTGAAAAGATGTAGTCCTGTTCCTCGATTTTTTTCTGGCTCCATCCGCCATCGGTCGTGGGCTTGGCCCTGTCTCACTATTGTAGACTGCTCCCCAACCCTGAACCCAGCTGCTCCAGGACCAGCTCTGTGGGGAGAGCTCTCAGAACCCCCTCTTCCCCAGCCATTTAGTTGTGCAAAACACCCGTTTATCCCCGTATGTTCCCCAGCACCCACCTGCCACCAGGTGTCCCCTTCCCATTTGAGACGAGACAGCTTTCAGGTCTCAGACTCTGGGTTACTCCAGACTCAGTTCACCCATAGTAACCACTGCTCAGGCTCGTGTTGCCACTACAGAGGCCTTTGTTTTCTCAGAGCACAATAGGATATCTAACACTGACTAAAGGGCCCCAGCCTGGGGGTTCCCACAGAAGTGTGGGCCCTGAGGAGGCCGCCCTCTTCCCGCTCTGGAAGGAGGGCTTCTTTGGGAGGCGGCTTGGCTTAATGCCTACAGGTCCCACATGAGACAAATGAATGCCTTGAGTATAGGATGTGTAGGCTCTGGAGAACTACGGGCCTTGTGAGCAGGCAGGATCGTAGGCCAGGGCCAGGGGGAGTCATCTGGCAGCCAGAGCCTTCACAGGCTCCCCAACATACAACAATAAGGACCCCGATAGTCTAGGAATTAAAAAGTTGAAACTTTAAGCCCTTGAAAAACAATGGGTACATGGGTACCCTGCTTAGAAATTCTTATCATTTTTAAAAAATTATTTATCTTCATGTGTATGTTCATATGTGAGTCCATGTGTACTACATGTGTGTAAGAGCTAGTAGAAGCCAGGAGAAAGCATTAGATCCCCTAGAACTAGAGTCTGTGCACAAGACTGCATCCTCTGCAAGAGTAACAAGTGCTCCTAATGCTGACCCACTGAGCTACCTTTCTAGAATATATATATATATATATATATATATATATTGGTTTTTGTTTTTGCTTTTTGAGACAGGGTTTCTCTGTATAGCCCTGGCTGTCCTGGAACTCACTCTGTAGACCAGGCTGGCCTCAAACTCAGAAATCTGCCTGCCTCTGCCTCCCAGAGTGCTGGGATTACAGGCATGCCCCACCACCGCCCGGCCAACTATATATATTTTTAAGGTTTATTATTTTATTTATAAGAGTATGCTGTAGCTGTCTTCAGACACACCAGAAGAGGGCATCAGATCCCATTACAGATGGTTGTGAGCCACCATGTGGTTACTGGGAATTGAACTCAGGACCTTTGGGAGAGCAGCCAGTATGCTTAACCTCTGAGCCATCTCTCCAGCCCCCTATACCTCTTTAAAACCAAAACAAAATAGGGTAGGAAGCCCTTCCTGGCCTAGAACTCACTATGTCGACCAGACTGGCCTCGAACTCATGAAGCGTTTTTTAAGTGGGATTTTCTGACTAAGCCTACTAGATGGGGCAGGCCCAGGAACCATACGTTTGCTCAGGACTCTGTACCAGAGAACACCAGTGTGGGCACGGGGAGATGGGACGGAGCAGGACGATGGTGGCCTCAGCCCCTCGGCCCCTTGGATCTCATGCTGGTGTGCCTTCCACTGACTTCCTGTGACAAAAGGGCCGCCTGGGAGGCCAGGCTCTGTTGGACTGGACTCTCATGTGCTCTGTTCTTTCTCAGCCCTACAGGATCGCCTGAATTCTGTTGTCCTCACAGTCTTAAGAAACCAAGATGGCAGCAGCCGGGCTTCTGCCGCTGCCAGCAGCGCCCCAGGTGAGTGGTCCCAAAAGTGTATTCAGGGGCTTAACCAAAGCTCACACAGTCCTCCTGTGCCCAGGCAGTCTGAATATCACCTCTCCTGAACTCTATCGCTTCTGCCTATAGAGCTTGAGTGACTCTAAGGGGGCCCTCACCAATCTCCCACGACACATGTACTGCCTGTCAGATGTACCGTTACTCAAAATCCTGTCATTCCAGGCCAAAGTGACCTTTGAGGATGTGGCTGTTCTGCTCTCTCAGGAGGAGTGGGCCCGCCTGGGCCCTGCTCAGCGGGGCCTCTACCGAAATGTCATGATGGAGACCTACGGGAATGTAGTCTCGCTGGGTAAGGCCCCATCCGTGTATCTTTGGGTGCTGGATTCAGATGGGGGGTTCGGTTCCCAGAGGAGACAGCTGCTGGAAGGAGGGGGACATGGGCCAGACTGATCCTGAGGCTTGCTTGTCTCCCAAGTGTTCAGCTCCAACGGAATTGTTCATTTTCACGTGCCTGCCGTAGCATGGATTAAGGGAGTATCTTAGTAAATACTACCTAACACGAGGGCTTCCTTCCTCATGAGCAGGACTTCCAGGATCGAAGCCTGTTGTGATCTCCCAGCTGGAGCGAGGAGAAGATCCGTGGGTCCTGGATGGACAGGGGGCCGAGCTGAGCCGGGGCCCGGGAAGTGACCACTCAGGTGAGTAAGGAGGCCTGGTCCTGTTTTCACTGAAGGTGTAACTAATTCAGACTGAGCCACCAATGGAAGCAGCTTCCATTGGCCAGGGAAGGGTCAGTCATTCTTCCTCTGACAGAATGTCACAGACCAGGGGGTAGTGAGCCAGGCAATAGCCCATAGGAGGAAATGCTGAGTGGTGGATAGACAGGGTGCTTAACCTTGGTACACAGGAGGCAGGACAGGGCAGCTGAGCTGTAGAGACGCCTGGGATTCTGTCTCTGCTGGGAAAGACCATAGGTTGTCAGAGGGAGATTTGGGTTCTGACAGTTACTTGGAGGTTTAGAAAGCAACAAGGTATCTTAGTATAGATGGGAAGTGTCTCAACCTGATAGCAAGGTGAAGGGATGGCAGTTCATCTCAGTTAGAAGAGAATTCATTTCCCCTAAGCCACGAGATGTTGTACTGAGGCTCCGTGTATGAGAAAAAGCAAAGTTTAAATATATATGTGTGTATGTATATATGTGTGTGTATATGTATATATATACACACATATATATGAATTGGAAAGGAAAGTATTTGAAGTTTATGTGATCTTAGAAAAAGATTGTTATTTATATGTGAATTTAGCAATAGGTAATAAAAATAATTTGTATTGTTATCAGCAATAAGCAAAGGTATAAATATTAAAATTATAACATTTAGCCAGGCGGTGGTGGCGCACGCCTGTAATCCCAGCACTCTGGAAGGCAGAGACAGGCAGATTTCTGAGTTCGAGGCCAGCCTGGTCTCAGAGTGAGTTTCAGGATAGCCAGGGCCACACAGAGAAACCCTGTCTCGAAAAAACCAAAACCAAAAAAAAAAAAAAATTATAACATTTATAATAGCCTCAGAACATTACTTGGGATATGGCTTAGTGGGGAAGAGCATTGGCTGCTCTTCCAGAGGACCTGAGTTCGATTCCCAGCACCCACATGACAGCTCACAAACTTCTGTAGCTCCGGTTTCAGGGGAACTCAGGTCTCTCCTGGCTCCCACAAGCACCAAGTGCACCAGCGGTGCATAGACGTACACACAGAAGACAATTATACACGCAAACTAAATTAAACTTTAAAAAAATTATAAAAAGTGCTGGGTGGTGGTGGCACACGCCTTTAATCCCAGAATTTGGGAGGCAGAAGCAGGAGGATTTCTGAGTTCGAGGCCACCCTGGTCTACAGAGTGAGTTCCAGGACAGCCAGGGCTACACAGAGAAACCCTGTCTCAAAAAACAAAAACAAAAAACAAAAAAATTATAAAAAGATTATAGATAGGGAAGATGGCATGACATGCAGGGACCCGACCAGAAAGCCTGTGCTCACAGTGATATTAGATGACGAATCTCTGACAGCAACTAACATCAGAGTCTCAGGAAAACTACAGCCAAGCTGCCCTCCCTGGATGCTGCCCTCCCTGAATGCTACCCTCCCTGGATGCGCCCCTCAAAGTGGGAAGGGCTGATTGGCTTCAGGGTTTCAGTGTGGCCATTTTCCCCTTAAGAATTATCCGTCTGTAGGCCAGGCAGTGGTGGCGCATGCTCCCAGTGCTTGGGAGGCAGGACAGGAGGATCTCTGTGAGTTTTGGGCCAGCCTGGTCTACCAAGTGAGATATAAAACAGCCAGATATAAAACAGCTTGTTACACAGAGAGACCCCGCCTCCAAAAGAAAACAAAACAGAAACAAAAACATTATTCAAAGATTAAAGTCTTACTTCAAAAACTTAGCACCATTCACAGTGTTGTAACATAAAAAAGAAGCCTGTGCTCACATGCCATTCTTGAAAAGGCATTGCGTGGAATCCAGCATTCATCCCCAGTTAAAGTGTGGTAAACAGCCGGGCAGTGGTGGCGCACGCCTGTAATCCCAGCACTTGGGAGGCAGAGGCAGGCAGATTTCTGAGTTCGAGACCAGCCCAGTCTACAGAGTGAGTTCTAGGACAGCCAGGGCTACACAGAGAAACCCTGTCTCAAAAACACAAACCAAAAAACAAACAAACAAAAATAAAGTGTGGCAAACCAGGCATGGGAAAGATCTTGTTCAACGTAAGAAAAAGCATCTAGGAAATGAATACTTTTGCACTAACCTGGAGTTTAAGTAGACAAGTGAATGCTGAGTGTAAGTTGGCGGTTCTTGTCCTCCCCACTTCTGGACCTAATTCCGAGGAAGCCCTGGTCATGATCACCACCGGGAAGATCCGCGGAGGAGAGCCCTGGTGCCTGTGTCCTTACGCTGTCTCTTCACCCTTCTTATCCCGACCCCATCTTCCTTCCTTGCCTTTGCCTCCCGTCTTCCTCCAGCTACCGAGGCCCTGTTGGACTTGAGAAAAGGGAGCGATATGGAGCCTGTGATTTTTTTTTTCCCCCAATTTGAAGAACATTAAGCGAAGTTTATTTTCTCCAGCTTTCCATCTCCCGAAGAAAGCAAACTAATATATAATAGGCAATAATAAAATTCTGATATTTACACAATATGTAACAAAGGCAAGGTATTCCAGATACTCAGCTATCAAGGTTCTGTGCAGACGCATTCCATACTGAGATTCATACTCCCTGGCATTGGTTCTTAAGCATGTCAGGTGGGGTAATAGGTAGCTCTTGGTGGGGTAGGCTGCTGATGCGAACAAGGGCTTAGATGCTGGTGTAGAAAAGGAGAATTAAAGAGAGGTTTGGTCTGGTATGGAGGAGGCCAGTCCCTCTCTATAGGTCTGGTGAAGTCCAGGTTAATCCCTGAGCGACAACTGACTGGGTTAATGTTAAGAGCATCCAAGCATGGCGGGAAGACTGCCCAATGGAGTGAGTTAATTCAGGCCTGTACTGGGCCGGCTGCCTGGTGCCCTCAAATGTTATTCTGAACCATGTCTGAAGAGGGTTCCCATTGCCTGTTTCTCAGAGGAAGCTCTGCTGAGCTCTCTGCTGTCTAATCTGCTGCCATCTTTTTGTTTTTTTGGATTTGTTTTTTTTTTCGAGACAGGGTTTCTTTGTGTAGTCCTGGCTGTCCTGGAACTCACTCTGTAGACCAGGCTGGCCTGGAACTCAGAAATCCACCTGCCTTTGCCTCCCAAAGTGCTGGGATTACAGGCGTGTGCCACCACTGCCTGGCTGCTGCCATCTTTTGACCAGAACTGTTAGTATTTAGTATGTCTGTCTGGCAGGGTAAGTACCCAAGGGTACTATTCCTTGGGTATTAATGACCTCGCAGAGCAAGTTAAGTATTTTTTTTTTTTTGAAGTTGTCAAAAATCTTTCTCCAAACACTTCAGTCATAAGATACTCCATGAATATTCCTCTCCATCATAGGAAGATGAATATTCCTCTCCATCATAGGAAGTCCTTTTGCATTGTTTGCATTCTTCTTAGACTCTGAGTCTCTTGCGTTTCGGGTCTACTCATTAGGTTTTTGAGGAGACCCATTACACAGCAAGTTCCAAATCAGAGTGAAGCTTTTAGATTAGAGATGTGTAGCTCAGCACTGAAGTCCCTGCTCACTACATACAATATTCCAGCTCCAGCCATGGGCACCACAAGCTCCACAACAAAGGATGACTTAAAACTAAAGCTTCTTTTTGACCAGAGCTATACACACACACACACACACACACACACACACACATACACACACACACACACACACACACACACAGAGTTAATAAGAAATGCAAATTTCATTTTTAGATAAAACACAATTGGAAACATGTATTTCATAATCAGCAAAGGTATACAACCAAATACTGGACTCCAGAATGAAGCAGACTTCTTTATACCGGGTTTGAAAAGTAAAGGCCTGGGACTGGAGGGGCGGCTCAGCAGCTAAGAGCACTGGTGGCTCTTCCAAAGGACCAAGGTTCAATTCCCACCACCCTCATGGCAGCTCACAGCTATCTGTAACTCCAGCTTGAATTCAGGGGATCCAAGCCTTCACAGAGGCATAAATGCAGGCAAAACTCCAATGCACATAAAATAAAAATAAATTGATGTTTAAAAAAAGGAAAAAGTGCCAGCCTGGTCTGCAGAGTGACTTCTAGGATAGCCAGGGCTATACAGAGAAACCCTGTCTCGGAAAAGCAAATAAATAAGAAAGAAGGAAGGAAGGAAGGAAGGAAGGAAGGAAGGAAGGAAGGAAGGAAGGAAGAAAAAAAATAAGACATGAATGATGGCCATGTTGGGGCCAATACATAGCATAGCACTTCCCAAGTTTTTGCTATTCTAACATTTAGAAGGGAATAGCAGAAGCAGAAGCTCTGATGCTGTTCTTGCCTGATCCTGGCCTCTGGTTAGAGCTTTGCTAAATCTGTACTTGACCCCAAGGTTATTAGTCTCACTGGTACTCGCCAGAGACCCTTGTATTGTCCTCCAAGAGTGAGAGATGTGGAGTCGCACGGTGGCTCAGATGGTACTTGACGGTACAAGCCTGGAAACCTGAGGGCAATCCCCAGAACATCTAAAGGTTAAAAGGGGACCTCAGTCCAAAAAGTTGTTCTATGACCTCCACAAGCACACAGTGGCATATGCCTACAAACACACACACACACACACACACACACACACTTCAATTTAAAAGGTAAAAAAAAAATCTGTCCTAGGATAGCAATCAAGTATGACAGCTCATTCAGAGAAGTCCACAGCCGAGACCCTGGAAACAGTGGTTATGGCTTTAGGGTAGACTGGCATCCCCAGCCCGGCCAGTAGGTTGTAGGCAGCTATAGGATGCACAGGAGCTTCTAGCACTTGTGGGGCGAGCCACCATCCTCTGCACAGGACAGTACAATGGAAACCGGAAGACACTAGCCCCCTCTGCCATGTGGAACTGTCCTCTTGGCCCCTGTGTTTGTAGGACCTCTCCATGCTATGACCCAGTGTGGCTCTCTCCACATGAAGTCTTTATGTGACTGACACCTTTAAACTCAAGATATGAAACCTGGTTACTCCCAGTGCTCACATACACACATGGTCTGCCTTAGAGCCCGTCTCTCTCTCTCTTCCAAAAAGCCTTCCTTACTGTTTACACTGCCACCCTCCCAGATCACCTCCAACCTAAATGTGGCACCAGGTTCCCACGACCTGTCTAAGTATCCACCCCGCTGCCTGCTACACAGTGCATTCTCCACATTGAACTGTCTTCCACAGAGGCAACCATCAGCACAGTACAATATAGGAAGCCATTGGTTCCAGGAGAGGATCCTCTGACTGCTCAGAAGCCTCAGGTTTCCCCTGCCAGCGCCAGGGCCTGCTCCGCTGCTCACGTGCCGTGGCCTGTGGCTGATGGAACCCGGTCCTCCCTGAGGGGACACTAGGATTGCTCGCACTATCGTGTGCATTCTGCAAGGGACAGGCAGGCTGTGCCTTCCCCTTCCTCCCACTATTGGTTTTGATTTATTGAAAGATGTCAGCCGGGCGGTGGTGGCGCATGCCTGTAATCCCAGCACTCTGGGAGGCAGAGGCAGGCGGATTTCTGAGTTCGAGGCCAGCCTGGTCTACAGAGTGAGTTCCAGGGCTACACAGAGAAACCCTGTTTCCGAAAAACCAAATCCAAAAAAAAAAAAAAAAGAAAGATGTCCCCTTTGGATCTCTGATGGGATTGATTGGGTTGTTGGAGGTTTTGATTTGTGTTTTGATTTAGGTTTCTTTCTTTTTTCCTTTTTTTTTTTTTTTAAATTGTTTATCTTTTATTTGGTTTTTCAAGACATGGTTTCTCTGTATAGCTTTGGCTGTCCTGGAATTTGCTCTGTAGACAAGGCTGGCTTCCTCCTCATGAGTGCTAGGATTAAAGGCGTGGGCCACCACCGCCCAGTTGCTCAGTTGGATTGTTGTTGTTGTTGTTGTTTGGTTTTTTGAGACAGGGTTTCTCTGTGTAGTCCTGGCTGACTTGGAACTCACTCTGTAGACCAGGCTGGCCTCAAACTCAGAAATCCCCCTGCCTCTGCCTCCCAAGTGCTGGGATTACAGGCGTGAGCCACCACCTCCGGCTGGGTTATTGTTTTTTAAAGCAGCCCTTGTAGGTAGTCTAGTCTGGCACCGAATTCAGTCCTCTTGCCTCAGCCTCTCACGACGTGCTTATTAGCACAGGCTACCCACCACTGCAACCGGTGTTAACCTTTTCATCTTGTGCTTCAGAATGCAAAGCCAAAGAAGAGAACCAAAACACAGACTTGAATGTGCAACCATTGATCTCACACGAAACATCAGCGACGCTGTCGGAAACACCGTTGAGGAAGGTTGATGAAGAACATTTCAAAACCGAGCCAAGCTTCTGTCCGAGTCCAAAGCCCCTTGGCCCCGAGAGTGCCCACGCATTGAACCCTAGTGTGCCAGTTGCTCGCCCGCTCATGGCTCCCAGCGGAGAGAAGCCCTATATATGCATTGAGTGTGGAAAGTGCTTTGGCCGGAGTTCCCATCTCCTTCAGCATCAGCGAATACACACTGGTGAGAAGCCCTATGTCTGCCGCGTTTGCGGAAAGGCCTTCAGCCAGAGTTCTGTCCTCAGCAAGCACCGGCGGATCCACACGGGCGAGAAGCCCTACGAGTGTAACGAGTGCGGCAAAGCCTTTCGAGTGAGTTCCGACCTCGCCCAGCACCACAAGATCCACACGGGAGAAAAGCCTCACGAGTGTCTGGAATGCGGGAAGGCGTTCACCCAGCTCTCGCACCTCATCCAGCATCAGCGGATCCACACCGGGGAGAGACCCTACGTGTGTCCCTTGTGTGGCAAAGCCTTCAACCACAGCACCGTCCTGCGAAGCCACCAGAGAGTACACACTGGGGAGAAGCCTCACGGGTGCAGCGAGTGTGGGAAGACGTTCAGCGTGAAGAGGACGCTGATGCAGCACCAGCGCGTCCACACCGGGGAGAAGCCCTACACGTGCAGCGAGTGCGGCCGGGCCTTCAGCGACCGCTCCGTGCTCATCCAGCATCACAACGTCCACACCGGGGAAAAGCCGTACGAGTGCAGCGAGTGCGGCAAGACCTTTAGCCACCGCTCCACCCTGATGAATCACGAGAGGATCCACACGCAGGAGAAGCCCTACGCGTGCTACGAGTGCGGGAAGGCCTTTGTCCAGCACTCGCACCTCATCCAACACCAGAGGGTCCACACCGGAGAGAAACCCTACGTGTGCGGCGAATGTGGGCATGCTTTCAGTGCGCGCAGGTCCCTGATCCAGCACGAGAGAATCCACACAGGTGAGAAACCCTTTCAGTGCAGCGAGTGTGGCAAAGCGTTCAGCCTGAAAGCAACTCTCATCGTGCACCTGAGGACCCACACGGGCGAGAAACCCTATGAGTGCAATAGCTGCGGCAAAGCCTTTAGCCAGTACTCGGTGCTCATCCAGCACCAGCGGATCCACACTGGAGAGAAGCCCTACGAGTGTGGCGAGTGCGGACGTGCCTTCAACCAGCACGGGCACCTGATCCAGCATCAGAAAGTACACAAGAAGTTGTGATCCCTGCCCGTCAGAAGCCCACATTTGGAACATGCCTGAGACCTAAACAGCCTTCCTCCAGGAATGTTAAATTTATTTTCCTCAACAACTTGAAGTTAAACTGGAGAGTAATCCTACAATTGTAGATACTGGTAAAGACAGCCATAATTCTACCTTTGTCTATTTGACATGAATTAGTTTATTGAAGCAACCAAAAAGCTGTAAAGCCTAGAAACTATTCATATTCAAATGAAGTTCTGTTCCTTACATAAACTTCCCGATGTTCCCAAATGGATCTGTTCATTCTAATATTGTGCTTAAATTTAGAATGTTGGACCATTCTCAGTATCCTTTTGAAACACTTAGGTGCTATGTTGATAAAGTGATATTAAAAAAAAAAGATCTTGGGCCAGAGAGAAGGCTCTGAAGAAAAAACCAGGTGACCTGAGTTTGCTTTCTAGAACTCATATGGTAGAAAGGGAGAACTAAAGTGCACAATTGTCCTGTGGCTTCCACGTGAGTTCCAAACACACACACACACACAAATAAAACCTATATTTTAAAATATTCTTACCAGATATTCTGAAATGGCAGTTCCAAGTGTTTGGAAATACATGTTTTTTTTTTTTTTTTTTTAATTATTTATTTGCCGGGCGGTGGTAGTGCACGCCTGTAATCCCAGCACTCTGGGAGGCAGAGGCAGGTGGATTTCTGAGTTCGAGGCCAGCCTGGTCTACAGAGTGAGTTCCAGGACAGCCAGGGCTACACAGAGAAACCCTGTCTCGAAAAAAGAAACAAAACAAAACAAAAATTATTTATTTATTTTATGTATCTGAGTACACTGTAGCTGTTTTCAGACACACCAGAAAAGGGCATCGGGTCCCATTAACAGATGGTTGTGAGCCACCATGTGGTTGCTGGGATTTGAACTCAGGACCTCTGGAACAGTAGTCAGTGCTCTAACCACTGAGCCGTCTCGCTAAGCCCATACATGTTTTGTATTTTAAAAAAAAAAAGAAAAACAGGTGATTTGGAATTTATGTATACTAAAAAACTGTTTGATACCTGTTTTAGGGTTTATTTTGTCCTGATAAAACACTGCAACATTTAAAGAAGAAAGGGTTTTTTTACTTCCATATCCCAGCCCATCACTGAGGGAGGTCAAGGCCGGAGCTCAGCCACAGGCTGTGGCGCAGCTGCTCACTGGCTTGCTCCTCATGGCTTGCTCAGTCTGCCTTCTTCCACAAGTTCAGTCAGGATCCACGGTTGGTCCCATGGTACCAGCGTCTCTAACATGCTGGGGCCTCCCCTCAAACCCGGCTGCACCTTCATCAGTAGCCTCTCCCGCACCCTCTTCCAGGAGTCTACCCTATGGTGCCAAGTCTCAGTTTCTCTCCGCGATCTCCGTGATCGTTTTAAGCCTAGGGCTTCTACTAGAACTGACACTGCACCTTCATCACTGTCCTCACACAGTGCCAGTCTCAGCTTGAACCCACATGACCGGTCCCCTCAAAACCTGTACCTCCTAAGAAATCTTACACATTACTGAGTTCAGTTGCCAGCCCAAGCTACAACCTTTACTGCCCACGGAGCACGGCTCTGAATGCTAACCTGGAGGAAACACTTCACAGATCCCACCTCAGCTAATTCTTCAACCCCAGCTGACCCATAGTGATTGTTCCAGCAAAGCAAAGTTTCACTTTAGTGGTTCTGGTCTCTTGGAAAGTTGATTCTTTACCCTCAGATAACAAGAACCACAGATTCTTGATTGACAATCACTGGGCATGGTGGTGCATGTACACCTTTAGTCTCCTTGCTTAGAAAGCAGAGGCAGGTGGATCTCTTGAGTTCAAGACCAGCTTGGTCTACATACTCCAGGCCAGCCAGAGTGACATAGTGGAATCCTGTCTCAAAACAACAACCAAAAAAAAAAAAAAGAAAGAAAGAAAGAAAGAAAAGAAAAGGCAGGCAGTGGTGGCGCACGCATGTAATCCCAGCACTCTGGGAGGCAGAGGCAAGCGGATTTCTGAGTTCGAGGCCAGCCTGGTCTACAGAGTGAGTTCCAGGACAGCCAGGGCTATACAGAGAAACCCTGCCTCAAAAAAACCAAATCCAACCCCCCTTCCCCTCCCAAAAAAACCCAACAACAACAACAAAGAAAATGTCAGGCCTGGTACCCTTAGTCCCAGCACTCAGAGGGAGGTGGATCTCGGAGCCAGCTTGGACTACAGTAAGCTCCAGGGCAGCCAGGGCCAAACAGAAAGCGTCTCGAAAAGAAAGAAGATATTGGACAGCCCCAAATAATCTTTACTAGGCTGCCCTCAACATTATTTTCTAAGTCCCCACAATAGCTCATTAACCTCTGGATACTCAATGGATTTTCTCACCCAAAGTCCTACCGCCATCCTCCCCACAAAATGGCCCACAATACTGGTACCAATTTCTCTTAGGGTAACCAGTGCTGTAACAGCACCATGAACAGAAGTATCTTGAGAGGAAAGAGAGGTTTAAATGGCTCACGTTTCCACATCAGTCAATCATCTAAGGAAGTCGGCAGGAACACGGCCTCAAGCACAGCCATGACGACACGATGCCTACTGGCTCGCTCAGCTTTTATAACCCGTGACCACCTGCTCAGGGGTGGTGCTGTCCACAACAGGCAATACCCAGCGGTCAGTCTTACAGTGGCATTCTTTCAATTTAGAGTCCCTCTTACCAAATTGGGGGAGCGGATGGTGGTAGTGCTATAATCTCCTTCATCAGAGAGAATGTCCTATGCCTCTAGTGGAAATTTGACTCATGGCAATATGGCTCAGTGGGTAAAAGTGACTGCCACCAAGCCTGACAGCCTGAGTTCAGTCCCCAGAGCCCACACTTTACACAGAACAACTCCACCTTGTCCTCCTACCTCCACACTCAATGTCACGGTATGCACGTGCACACAAACATGTATGTAAATCAATAAATAAATGTAAAAGTCAACTCTAAGGTAGATGAATTTTAAGGGCTGGTAATAATTCCTTTAGTAGAGTGCATGAAACCAGGGAGTTAATCCCCAGAACTACATACCGTGAGTTGTGCATGCCTGTGTATCTGCACTTGCAAGGTGGAGGCAGGAGGATCAGGGGCAAGGCCATTCTTGACCTTATGACAAGTTCAAGTTGGTATGAGACCCCAACCCAAAAATACCTTTACATGGCTATTTTCCGCAAAACCTTTTGTGATTCACAGTTGTCTTAGGCTTTGAAAAGACACAGGACAGATGCTCCATCCAACTTGGGCTGCTTCACACTTTTAGGTGTCTTCAGGAATTCTAAACACTTTTTTTTTTTTAAATGTAGGAAAGCTGTCTGCATGTACACTTACATGCCAGAAGAGGGCATCAGATCCCTTCATAGCTACCATGTGGTGGCTGGGAATTGATCTCAGGACCTCAGGAAGAGCACAAAGCACAGAGGCTCCTCACCAGCCCCAGCCCCAGCCCAACATCTCTATTTCCTTCAATTTATGCCCTAATGCTGCTACCTCAGCTGACTGACTCTGCCCCACCTGACCTCTGATCCACCAATCAGGAAAACAGTTGTGTCTGCAAGCATCATAGTATGGAGACTGCAATGGAGTTTTGTTGGAAACAGAGCCCTCAAAATCAAGGCTGTGCTCAGAGGCCTGGTGACTCATAATAGTCCATTTTTAAGCCACAAACACTGCTAAACAAACTCTTCCCTGGAGTAGAGGCTACTTAAGCATTAATCCATTTGGCAGTGAACCTTGGTCCCCACTTTGCCCAAACAAATGAGTCTGTGTAATTCATCTACAAGTCCCCACCCACCCCTAGGCAGGGCTTGTCTGTGTAGACCAGGCTGGCCTCTACCTCCTGAGTGCTGGGATTAAAGGCATGCACCACCACCACTACCCAGTTTAAAGTAATTTCCAGTCTGCCCTTCTACAGCAATTCCTTCTGTATGCTCTATTTCTTGGCCAAGATCAACAGAAAAACAGAGGCAGCTTAAGCTTAGTCCAAGCAGCCACTCCTAGTACTTTCCCAATAACCTCCAGTGACCTCTGTGAATGAGAGAAAAGGGATTATAATCCTGGAGAGACAGGGTGTACACCAGGCAGAAGGTACACTTAACATTTTGGAGGAACACAACCCGATAGTCCTGAGCTAGTCTCTCCAGAAGAACCACCCCTCAAGAAATACAAATATCTGCTACTCAAATACATCTACCAAGGGAAGGCCCAGGAAGACACTAATGGTTCCCATGGGATGCTATTATATCCATGACCAGTATGCCACACCATATGAAGTTTAAAGTTAATTTTTTCTTTAAGATTTATTTGTAAGTACGCTGTAGCTGTTTTCAGACTCCCCAGAAGAGGGCATCAGATCTCACTATGGATGATTGTGAGCTACCATGTGGTTGATGGGATTTGAACTCAGGACCTTCAGAAGAGCAGTCAGTGCTTTTAAACCGCTGAGCCCTCGATGTAAACTTGCTTGCCTTACCTGCCACTCTGTCCCTAACTGTGGTTCCTCTGCATGGTCAATGACCTTAGAGAGGTAAGCCTCAGAACTCTACACATGCTATCCAGGTGCTGCCTGGGTCTTAGTGCTCAGTCCCTTGAATAGGGTAACAAACATGCCAGCTCCTTGCTCTTCCTCGTAGGCCGCCAGAGGTGGTTTCAGGCAGTCTGGGACCTATAGCTTTCAAAGTGTCAGCACACAGGGATCTAGGACCAGCAGACAGCAACCTCAAGCTATAACCTCCACCACTATCAGTGAAGAAGGGTGGGAAGGAGTGACCAAAATCAGGAAAGGTACAGAGCACCTCTACTCTGCTTTCAACAACAGATCTTAACGTGTAACAGCTGCAGTCTTCACTTGCAGGGAGTGGGGCCCACACTGCATGTCTAATATTCTCTGGACAAAAGATACAACCAACTAGAAAATAGTTGGACATTCCAGAAAGCAGTTTTTGCACGCACACTCTAGTACCTAAGACAGCCTATAATTCCAAATCAGGCAAGTAAAGAGCTTGAGGCTCTGCATGTTGAGAAGGAACAGGGGAAGTCTGCACTGTCCTCACTAATCCCAGCAACTGTGGCCCACAGCATACCCATCAGCACCGCACACTGTAAACTGAGCTACCTGGCTGGGCATGATGGCAATCCCAGGCTGCTCTTCAGAAGTTCCAGGACAGCCAAGGACTATGCAGACTCAGTCTCAAGCATAAAGAGACACCCACCCAAATTCCAATCCCAGCACTCCATGTCCTTGACTGGAAGAAGGGTAGAAGCATCTTTTACTCCTGTACTAAAAGGCTCCACGCCGGGACACCCCACAAAAAAGAGGCTCACACAGCCTGTTAGCCAAAGGACGTATTTTATTAGCTCCTGAGCTCTAGTTCTCCTTCTCCTGCACAGTTTTGGTTCCACGTAGCCGTCCAGTCCGGCGGGCAGCAATGAGACCCACTTTGCGCCCAGCAGGAGCGTCTCTTCGGATAGTGGAGGGTTTGCCGATGTGCTGGTGGTTACCACCTCCAAATGGATGCTCCACAGGCTAGAGAGAGAATGAAGATAGTTAAGAGTAAATGTTACCTCACCTCTGTAGGCAACACAATGGAAGGTCCTACTGCCCAGGACCTCCCATCTATAGACTGCAGACCCTCCCAGCACAGCCATGAGAGAAGCCCTCTCCCACTCAGTTCTTGGTTACTTACATTCATGGCCACACCCCGCACACGTGGCCAGCAGTTCCTCTTTGCCTTGTACTTGTGGTAGGCGCGGCCAGCCTTTAAGATAGGCTTGTCAATTCTGCCCCCACCAGCCACAACACCTGAAAAATTACACAACACTGAGACGTGTATCACAAGTACTCTGGCGGACACTAGTGTACGCCAGAAATCTACAACCCCACAGAAGTCCAGCAAGTTCTACCAAGGAAACCCCTTACACTCTGCAAACTGACATTTCCACCAGGATTAAAGTCCATGCATGCATGTATTAAAGCATCCTGCTGACTCAGTTTCTAGGGGGTGCACCTCAATGCTCAGTGCCTGAGACTCAGGACAGGTCCTCCAACCTCTGAAGACACCTTCCATACAAATGGCAAAATCCACCAACAAGCACAGTATGCGTTGACTCTGTGCCCTCAGAACTTATCCTATGTTAAGGATGAGGTTAGCAGACTGTAAAACGCTTCCAAGTAACTACACATGAGACTGAGTCATGCCCCCTTTTACTGACTTGAGCAGCTTTAAAAGTCAACAACACTGGTCCTATCTTTTCTAAAACGAACCAACTAAACTCAAATGCAGGGTAGAATTCCTAGGTCACACCGCACAATCAAGCGCTGTAATCTTTTAACCTAGTTTTATGCATACAGGCACTCTTTACCTACATGCCTGTATTTATAGACCACATTTACGCAGTGCCCAGAGACCAGAAAGAACATCAAATCCCCGGGATAGGAGTCACAGTTGTGAGCTGGGAAAACCACCCGGGTGTTCTCTAGAAAAGCAACCAGTACTTTGAACCAATCAACTACCGTGACAGCCCACGCTGTAACAAACCCACAAAGTAGGTATTGTAGCAAAACCTACTTGAATTGTACAATTCAATCCAGAGCTGTACTCTGTGTTCAAATTGGTTTCCCCCATGACCAAGAAAATAAGCAATGTGGCTCTAGGGCCTATGCCCAACAGCAGGCAGCTCCTAGCTCACCACCCTGTCTGCAGGGCCCCACTGCCCTCCAGCACTCACTCACCAACAACAGCTCTGTTGGCAGAGGAAATGACCTTCTTGGACCCTGAAGGCAGCTTCACTCGGGTCTTCTTAGTCTCTGGGTTGTGGGAGATGACTGTGGCATAGTTCCCGGAGGCTCGGGCCAGCTTGCCCCTGTCCCCAGGCTTCTCCTCCAGGCAACACACGATAGTACCCTCAGGCATGGTGCCCACGGGCAAAACATTGCCGATATTCAGCTGGGCTGTCAAGAAAAGTGTCGAAGCGACTAATAGAACGCTAAAAGCAATGCGAACCCACACGGCTCCCATACCACAGAGCTCGGCATTTTAGTCCGAGGCCCAACCTTCCTTGCCCTCCTTGAAACTCACCCTTCTTGCCGCAGTACACGAACTGTCCAGTGTGGATTCCCTCTGCTGCGATGAACAGTTCCGTCCGCTTCTTGAATCGGTAGGGATCACGAAAGACCACTTTCGCGAGGGGAGCGCCGCGGCCCGGGTCATGGATGATGTCCTATGGGTCAGGGTGGCATGTTGTATGGTAAGGCCTGCTCGAGACGCCCTGTTCCCCGCCTGCTTGCCCCCGCCGGTGCCACACACCTTTACGATCCCTTTAATGTAGCCGTGTCGCTCCGCGAAGTCCACAGCACGCAGGCGCGCGGCGCCCTTACGGTGTTTCACGTGCGCACGAAACACAGAACCGGCGCCTTTCCTCTGCCCGCGGATCACACGGCCCATGGCGGCGGGTCTGGAAATGGCTCACATTCAACGTCCAAAATTCGCAGATCCCTGCCAGCCCCCAAAGCCGAAAGCAACTCCATCCCTCCCTCCTGATCCCGGATGAGTGGACCAGGGCGCATGACAGACCACCGAGTAGGTAACGGCGGCGGATGGCGGTGGATAATTTCAAACCCGCAGTGGAGAAAACACAACCTACCTGCCGGCAAGCAAAGTCGAAAGAGGAAATAGACGGCTCAAAGCGGCCTTATCTTCCGGGGCGGGGCCATAGCCCCGCCCCTTCCCAACGCAATGCCTGTCGGGGCCTGTAGTCACATGCAGGTATCCTGTGTATCTACCAACTTGCTTGTGCAGGGCAGGTGGACCGCAGCAGAGCCTTCAAGAGGTTCAAGTATTTGTCTAGGGCCACACAGAATCCGAGCTTCCGAACTGGGCCCAGGGAAGGACTTCCACATAAGTTGAGGGGCTCCAGAAAGTGGCTCCGAGGTAGAGGGAGGAGATTCGATGTGCAGGCACGGGAAACCTAGTGCTTTGCACAACTAGAAGATTGGGATTTCCAGTCCGGGCGGTGGCAGCACACGCCTTTAATCCCACCACTCGGGAGACTGGGGCGGGCAGTTCCAGGCCAGCCTGGTCTACAGAACAAGTTCCAGAACAAGCTTAGGGCTACAAAGAAAACCCAGTCAGTCTTGCGTTGGCGGGGAGGGGAGGAGGGGGAGGCAGAAAAAGGAGGGGGAGAAGAACAAGAAGATAATGATTGGGATTTAGGAAGGTCACCTGCGGAGTTCTCAAGATGTCTGGCACAGAAACGGGTGGCCTCAGGCAATTGGGAAGAGGGAAGGGGCAATGACCCTTTGGAGAACAACGGGGAGGAAGGAACGCTGCGACGCAGGGCAATAAAGTGGACTGTATGTGTCTTTGATGGCACAGAGCCACCAAGCAGAGGATCTTCATTTGAATGAAACCTAAGTAGTTGATACCATACGGTGTAGACGGAGAGGGAGGTAACTGAGGGTCAGGGTTCCAGTAAGAGAGGCTTGTCAGAACTAGATTCTGCACGGCAGAGGCTAAAATTGGCATATTGAGAGGGAGTGACAACCTGTCGTCATGGCTGGAGTTCCACAGGATGCTAGTGCATGGGGTATTCCAGAAGGGCAGTGGAACTGTGGGTGGCAGGGACCCAGGACTTGGAGAGTGGTAAATCAAGCCACCTAGGGGGCAGTGGTAAATCAGCCCAGGAGAGAACCAGAGCGAAAGATGCCTATTACAGGAAAGACTGTGGGAGGCTACCTGTCTTGTGAACCTTGCAGGGTGTAGTTGGCTTCCTGGCTGTACTCAGGGCCCTGCTACTACTAGGGTATATCTTACCCAACTGGCCCATAGGACAGTTTTGTGAGAGTCTGTAAATGTGCCAGTGTTCAGTCCCTGTCACACTCTTCCGATATAGGCATCTTCTGCTGGGTTGTCCTTCCAGAGAACGAAGACATTGTTTTGTTTTATTTTATAAGAATTATTGCTTATTTTATCTGAGTACACTATAGCGGTCTTCAGCCATACCAGATGAGGGCATCAGATCCCATTACAGATGGTTGTAAGCCACCATGTGGTTGCTGGGAATTGAACTCCGGACCTCTAGGAAGAGCAGTCAGTGCTCTTAATCACTGAGCCATCTCTCCAGTCCCAAACAAAGACACCTTATATATTTATTTATAGACAGGGTTTTTCTATGTAAACCTGGCTGTCCTAGAACTCACGCTAGATCAGTAAGACCTCAAACTCAGAGATCCACCTGTCTCTTCAGAGTGCTGACATTAGAGAGGTGCACCACCACCATCAGGCACTTTCTTAAGATTTGAGTATGGGTGTTTTGCCTGTATGACTGCACCAAGTGTGTGCCTGCTGCTCAGGAATGGCAAAAGAAGAGATTGGATGCCCTGAAAATGGAGTTACAAACAGCTATGAGCCACCATGTGGGTGCTGGGTCTCAAACCCAGGACTTCTGCAAATGCAACAAGGGCTCTTAACCAGACTCAACTCTCCAGCTCCTAATGGAACTCTTGACTCTGATCCCTCTGCAGAGGACTCCTCAATCCCCTTTATAGACACCTAACTTCAAGAAAAAGATCACTTTGTGCCCAACCTTCTCACGATGACCCTCCTTCCAAACACTTATCCTCATCTGACCAATTGTCACAATCCGTATATGTGGTTTTATTATTTGTTTTAGAGACTTATTTTATGAGTATGAATGTTTTGCTTGCACGTGTGTGTGAGTATACATATGTGTCAGTGTTGGATGTCTTGGTGTTGGGTTCCCCCCTCCCCTCACACCCTCACCTCCCCAAACCCCCACAACTGGATATACAGAAGGTTGTGAGCTACCACGAGGATGCTGGGAACTGAACCCAAGTCCTCTGCAAGGGCAAGTGCTTTTAACTGCTGAGTCAGTCCTCCAGCCCTGTTCTTATGTCTTAATATTTAAAATACGTATTTCATGTTATATATGCTAAACATTATTTAATGCATATTTAGTATCTATAATGTCTCCCCACTCTTATCTTCCCACTAGGATGTCAGCTTCAGGGAAGTGGGAATTTAGGGCAAAAGAGTCAACATGTCCATAGCAGCACAGGACTTAGGAAGCAAGTGAGCAGAGTTCAGGTCTGCTGAGCAATCTTTTTGTACGTTGCAAGAGGTCTTCATCTGGACTTCGATCTCCACATGGCCTCATCCAGGGGCATAAACCAACAGCTGGGGAGGGGGTAAGTAGGTTTAATCCTCCGGTAGAATAACACGTTTTTAATAGTTGCCTTACCTCTTCAATTCAAAACTGAGTCTCACTATGTAACCCAGGCCAGCCTTCCAAGTGCTGAGATTATAAAGTGTGCCACCCTGCCCAGCTGTTTACCCATAAAACAAAACCGGAAAGTCCCAGCTGTCTATTCACTTAAAGTACGTTCTTACATCCTCATCACCAGTGGGGCTGGGTTCTGGTACCAGCTTCAGCACCCACAGTACCAGGGTTCAGTCCTGAAGTTTGCGCTCACACTTCTTCTCCAGCTCTGCCATCTCCTTAAGGACCAAGGCTACACTGTACCGCAGCTCCTGGAATTTGGCTATGGGTACCTCGAAGCGGTGTGCCGATCCATCTGTGAGCTTCAGCTGCATGAGAACACTCGGTTGCAGGGAACGGGACTGAGCGCTGGTCGAGATGGCCACATCCACCCGCCACCGGAAACAAGACACGTGAGGCAGCGTGGATCCCCGCTGTTGGGCCAAAGAGTCGAGAAGAGGGCGTTGACTCCCAAATGCCAAACTGGCCAAATCTCCAATCAGTTCTTGGGGAATGCCAAGTTCCTGTAGCTCGTCCTGGAAGGCATCTGGCTTCAGACTGGCAGGGGGCAGGCGGAGAGCCTGCTGGAGCAGGGTGTGTGTGCCCGCCAGCAGGACGGCCAGTCGCTCCTCTGACAGGTTGGCGCTGGCACCAAGGTGCTGCACAGCTTCTCTGCAGTCTTTCCCATGCAGGGCCCCGACTACGAGTTTCAACAACTTTCTGAAGGTGCTCCTGTCTAAGTCCTTCAAGAGCTGAGCCACTGCCGTCACTTCTGGAGAGGGCTGGGAACCCAGGAAACTGCCCCGGCCACTGTGACTGTCAGCTGGGTGGTGTAAGTATGGAGCGGCAGTCCCCAAAGCAGACATCCTTTCCTCCCCTTTCTTGACCAGTCCGAAGAGAAGATCCTAACCACACTTGCCTAGAAAGGTGAAGGAGAGACAAAGTCAGGAGCTTCATGTACTAAAAAATGGGGTACCATGTGGGGCCCCCATCCGCCGCTCACTAGATCGCAAATAGGATATGTGCATGGGAGATAGCGCTGAAACTGTGTGGCAAAGGAGCCCGCCTGAGTCTAAGAGAAGGGAGGCGTCCCAGAGCGCGTAAGTCCTACGTAAGTATTAGTGAACGTGGACAACGCAGCTGAGACCCCTCAACCCTGAATCCTTATCATAGCTCTGGAAGACCTAATCTCACATTACAAATACAAACCGCGCCTTTAACGCCCTCTGCACCCGGAGGAACCTAGCCGCAGTAGCTCGCTGGGGCTTGGCAGCAGCACAAAGTTGGCCGGGTCTCAGGAAGTGCCCCGAGACACTTCCGGGATGCTCTAGGAAAGCGCGACAGAGGCTCTCTGTGGTTCCCAGAGCCGAGCGCATGCGCCGCCCGGTCGTTTGCCTTCTGACAGTTTTTAGGGAAGCGGAAGCAGAAGGTTGTGATCCAGTTGGCATCCTTATTGGATGCATGGCTTCTGCTGCCCTGTGGCCAGGCAGTCCCGTGTGAGGAACACACGCTAGAATTATTGTAGTTGATGCCAACGAATTGCATATTTTAAAATAGTTAAGTGGACCAGGCGGCGGCCCACGTCTTTAATCCTAGCACTGGGGGGGGGGGGGGCAGAAACAGGAGGAACTTTGTGAGTTCAAGGCCGGTCTGGTCTACACAGAAAGTTCCAGCACAGCCAACGCTACACACCCTGACTCAAAAAAAAAAAAGTTCCCCCGCCAGGTGTGTGTGTGTGGGGCGGGGAAATGGTAAATCCGTGTAATCCGTGTGTATACGCATTATAGTTCCATGAAGCTTTTGGGATAGGTGAGCAATTATGCGGGCAAAAGTCTGTATGAACATTTCAACAAGGATGATATGAATGACTAATGTCCCAAACTTGGTGATGTAAACGAGTGATTGCAAGAGCCTGGGACAGGATGGTCACAAACCCAAGGCAGGGCTATCTGGGCTCCAGAGTGAGTTCAGGTTATTCAACCTGAATAACTTGGTGTGTTGCTTTATCAAAAAAAGATTGGAGGAAGTTGCGTGTTACAGTGCACACCTTTAGTTCCAGCGCTTGGGAGGCAGAGGCAGACAGATCTCTGTGAATATCAGGCCAGTCAGGGTTAAACAGCGATTCTATCTTAAATAATGCACACACACACACACACATTCAATAAGCACATAAGAGGACATGCCCACCACTACAAAAACTTCAAGCTAGAATCTCACCCTTCATAGCAACTTAAAGAAACAGGACTGATCACCTCAAATGCTGTGTACACTGTGCCGTAATTGAAACTTGTACTTGTCTATGGAGTAGAAAGCAGAACAGCTCCTTTCTATTTAAATTTAGATATGCAAGAGTGAATGGTCTAGTTCAGTGGGAGAGGTTTGCCTAGAAATCTAGAAGCCCTGTATTTATCAACTCCACAGAAAACAATTGAAAGGACAAGTGCTCTACGAGCCAGCAATTCTGCACTTACATATTCTCTGTGATAAAACACACACACACACACACACACACACACCGGGGGCGTTGGTGGCGCACGCCTGTAATCTCAGCACTCTAGGAGACAGAGGCAGGCAGATTTCTGAGTTGGAGGCCAGCCTGGTCTACAGAGTAAGTTCCAGGACAGCCAGGGCTATACAGAGAAACCCTGTCTCGAAAAAACCAAAATAAATAAATAAATAAACCCAAAAAACAAAACAAAAAACCACACACACACACATTTCCTAAGCAGTCAAAATAAAGTTGGTGATATAACAGAAATATAATGGTTCCAGAAGCTGTAACTGTTGATATGACCAGGCTCTTGGGCCTCTTGCTTGCAGCCAAACATCCTGACATTCCTTAGCTTGGATATATCTAATCTCTGTCTCCATATTTTCTTTTATGACACAGTGTTTCTCTGTGTAGCCCTAAACCAGGTTGGCCTCAGACCAGACTGCCTGCTCCGAGATGCTGGAATTAAAGGCATGTACCACGCCACCACTGCCTGGCCCTCTGCCTCCAATTTAGGTGAGAGTTCTACTTTCTTGTAAGCATTCTAATAACTTCATTTACCAAGACCATTTTTCCAAATAGTGTTCCATTTACTCTCAGGTTCTGGAGATCTTAGGACTCCAGGATATCTTTTGAAGAACAAAATTCAACCGATATCTAATAAATGTTCATAGAAGCCTTATTTGGGGATTTTTTTTGAGGGGATGTGCATTTCTGTGTGGGTGCACATGTATGTGTAAATGCATGTGGAGATAGAGGTCACCACGGTTGGTGGTATTTTGAGGCAGGGTGTTGAGCCTGCTCTATTCAGTCTCCATTTTGCTCATAAGGTGGAATTAAGTTCAGGTTCTCAGACTCCACTTCCCAGAAGCTGACACTGGAGAATGCCACTAAGCCAGAAGTTTATGGTCCACTTATCCTCTATTGTCTCAATGCACTGCACTTCACCCTACCTGAGACCAGTAAGCTCAAAAGTTAGCTGTATGGTTAGCCAAAATGTTATACTGCTTCACTGCCTTTAAACTTTGTTTGTTTGTTTGTTTTTCAAGACAGTGTTTCTATGTATAGCCCTGGCTGTCCTGGAACTCCCTCTGAAGACCAGGCTGGCCTCAACTCAGAAATCTGCCTGCCTCTGCTTCCTGAGTGCTGGGATTAAAGATGTGCACCACCACCGCCCAGCCCCTTTGAACCTTTAAACCCGTTTTTTTCCCCCTATAATAAGCCTGCCTGAGAACAGACTGATACCACATTTAGGCTCCAAGTGCTTTTGGTAGTCCTAATTGATCAGTCTTGGGGGGGGGGGTGTTCAATAAACTTTTCTAGCTTAATGTTCGTATTGTTTATGTGTCAATTCCTGAACCCTAACACAGGGGTAGCCCTGCCTTAAGTAGCCCTGGCTATCCTGGAACTTAGTGCTTAGACCAGCCTGTCCTCAAACTCCTAGAGACCTGCCTGCCCCTGCCCCTGTCCCGCCCCTGCCTCTTCTGCCTTTGCCTCCCTTGTGCTAGGATTAAAGATACACAACACTACGCTGGGCTAGTTACTGTTAGTTTTGTGTTTGATTCTAGTTTGGGGGTATTTGATTTGGGTTTTTTGAGACAGTGTCTCTATGTGTAGCCCTGGGTATCCTTCAATTCACTCTGTAGACCAGGTTGACCTCAAACTCAAGAGATGCACCTGCCTCTGCCTTGCGAGTGCTGAGATCAAAGGCACCATTTGGCCACTGCCATTGTTTCTAACTACATTTCCTTATGTATGTTTACATGGGTGTATCTGTATGCCGGAATGTATGCCCCGACTTGAGGACAGTTTGCAGGAGTTAGTCTCTCCTTTCTCCACGTGGGTTCTGGAGATTTAACTCGAGTCATCAGGCTTGCTGGGAAGATCCTTTACCCACTGAGCCATCATCCTGGTCACCACCTTGGTTTTGGTTTTGGTTCTGTTCTGAGACAGGGACTCTAACAGGGACAACCCTCTCCAGGGTCTAGCCCAGTAAGTGTAGTCCTTGTCTTTCATCAAGGAAATGTCTCTTTGCAACAAATGATGATCACACCAGAAAAACACAACCAATCAAAAGGGAGAGTTGAGAAGACCAATCCCAATGGATACATTTACAAGTCCTGCACCTAAGGCTTGGAGATTGTCTTTTAGTGACTATTGCGATGGTGAAGCACCAGGACCAGAAGCATGCTGAGGAAGAAAGGGTTTATTTGGCTTAAACTCCCCACATTGCAGTCCACCACTGAAGCAAGTCAGGGCAGGAACTCATGCCAGGCTGGACGGTGGAGGCTGGAGCTGGTACAGAAGCCACAGAGGAGTATTGCTAGCTGGCTCGCTCCCATGGTTTTCTCAGCCTGATTTCTTATGGAGCCCAGGACCATCAGTAACATGATACAGACTGAGCAGGTTGTAGTTACATAATTAGGACTATATACGGATATGCATATGCATGTGTGCATGTAACAATAATTAACTTTTTAAAATGCCATGAATTTTAAAGAGTGCAAGGGGGTACATGGGAGGGTTAGAGGGAGGAAAGGGAAGGGGGGGGCGATGTAATTATACCGGGATCTCAAAAAGAATGTTTTTTAAAATGCCACAAACTTAATTTATTATAAAGGGGGATGAAGTAACATCATAGGAGGTAAGCCTGATACAAAGCCCTTTCTTTAAAAGACAAGGACTCCCCTACCCCAGTCTGGCCTTGAGCTTCACAAGAAGCTAAGGACCACCATGAACTTCTGATCCTCCTGTCTCCACTCTTTGAGGGAGGAGTGCAGGATTTAAAACCAGGCACTACACCTCAACTTTTTTTTTTTTTTTTTTTTTTTTTTTTTGGTTTTCCAAGACAGGGCTTCTCTGTGTAACAGTCCTAGCATTCTCTCTCTGTAGACCAGGCTGGCCTCAAATTCACAGAGTTCCACCCGCCTTTGCCCTGAGAACTGGGATTAAAGGTGTGTGCCACCTCTGGCTCATTTTTTATGAGATGTCAGGAGATACAAACCAGAGTTTTTTGAACTCTAGGTATGCTTCCAACCAAGCTACACCAGCAACCAGAAAGCACCTTTGAGAGATGTGATAGCATGAGTCCCAGAATAGCCCAGCATCACGTGCTGGGGGTGGCCCAGTAGGAAGGACATCCCTTCACAGCTGCCATGGAAGCTCCTTTCAGGACTTTCCAGCCTGTGCCAAGCTCTGCGTATAGTCTGATAGCTCCATTTTCCTGGTGAGCTCCCTATTTCCCACCCCCAAGGCATTTGTGAAACCTTTTTCAGACATAATCCTGTTGTGGCATCTGCCAACACAAAAGCCTAGAAATGACCCACAAAGCCTGATAGCCATTTGAAAAGGACTGCCCGCAGACTGGCCAGTCCTGGTGGGAAGTTAGGGTACAGTTACTGACACAAGGTGGTGGCTTCGTGCTAAGGGCTCACTCTTGATAACGGTAAGATCTATTTCAGGGAGTGTAAAGAGGCCCAGTGAAGAGGCTGGGCATGGTGGCACACACCTGTAACCCAAGCACTCCAGGGGAAGGGACAGAGTATTGCCCCACTCTGGGAATCCAAGGCTGCCATGGTCTACACAGCGAGGGAGACATATTGAGACCATGTCTCAAAATAAACAAATGAAAAAGCAAATGGTGTAATGATGCCCGCAATTAAAAAATGATAGATCATACTCTGTCGGGGGTGGGGGGAATCCAACCCCCCCCAAAAAAAGATAGATCAAAGCTAGCACAGGACTCCTGAGATTCTGAAGGCCAAACCATTGCAACTAGAATCATCCACTATTTGAGAAACAGGTGTAGTGTGTTCCTGACCCCTGGTAGAGATCAGTTATTCAACCATAGGATACCAAGCAACCCGAATCCACAATCACTTGCCTTTATGGGCTGACTTCTGTCTGGCTTGCTGAGGTATGCAGTATAGCAGAGGCCCAGGAGCCAGCACAGGGTGGGTTAAGGTTTGAAGGAGTGTGAAGTATTTTAAAAGTTTGGACTACCTGGGTGGTGTTAGCACACACCTTTAATCCCAGCACTTGGGAACCAGGGGTAGGTAGATCTCTGAGTTCAAGGCCAGCATGGTCTCCAGAGCCAGTTCTAGGAAAGCCAAAGCTACACAAAGGCAGCCTGGCTCAACAAACCAAAAAAATAAAACATTAAGTTTGGACTAGAAAGGCCATCGAGTGTCCTAAACAGAAATCACAGAAGGCACCGTTCTAGTAGGAAGACAAGTGCAGACAGTGGAAGCCCAGCTCATAAATTTTCATACATTTTATGAAACAAGGCCTCTGAGAAAAGGCCATTTGTCCCTCTCAATCTGTCCTCTTGCCCCGCTCCTCCCCTCTCCCCATTCCCCTCTTCCCTCCTCTCCATGTGCTCACGGCCGGCCTCTACTCTGCTCTCTGCCTTTCTGTCTCTATGCCAACTCCCCTCCCCATGCCCTGAATAAAGTCTATTCTACACTATAAAAAAAATATAAAAAAAAAAAAAAGCAATGGCATTTGTGTTATTTCTGCAAAGAATCTGGCTGCCTTTTGCCAATAAGCTAAGAACTCACTTGAGGCTAATTAAATAGTGGAGAGTTTGATGAAGACATGGCTCAACAGCTAAGAGCACCTGCCACTCTTACAGAAGACCCGGGTTCGATTCCCAACACCCGCATGGCAGCTTAAGACAGTCCATAATTCCAGTTCCCGGGGAATCCAATGCTCTCTCCTAACCTCCATAAGCACCGGGTACAGGCATACATGCAAGCAAAACATCCATATACATAAGATGAGTACTTTAAACACTTCGTACAGAACTAATTTATTTGGTTGGAGGCACTCTCAAGACTGCAAAGTGTGGCGAGGCTATTACTAATTCTTATGGGGATCTACAATGGGAAAAACAAAAGCAAAAAGTAAGGCAGAAAGAAATGGAAAGTGGGGGGGCTGGAGAGGTGGCTCAGTGGTTAAGAGCACTGACTGCTCTTCCGAAGGTCCTGAGTTCAATTCTCAGCCACCACATGGTGGCTTACAACTATCTGTAATGGGATTTGATGTGTCTTCCGGTGTGTCTGAAAACAGCAACAATGTGCTCTTATAAATAAAATAAATAAATCTTAAAAAGAAAGAAAGAAATGTAAAATGGATAGTGTGGAGAGGGAACAGGCTCTTGGGAAGCTTTGGGTTTTAGCGAAGCTATGGGATGAAGACGCAGTAACTGCTAAAGGGATTAGCACCATCATAGAGAAGCCTCCTTCTCAGAACTGGAAAAATGGAAAAGATGCTCTTAAGACTAAGATCCTGAGCTGGAAGATGGCCCAGCAGTTAAGAGCACTGGCCGCTCTTCCAAAGGTCCTGAGTTCATTTCCCAGTAACCACATGGTGGCTCCCAACCATCTGTAATGGGATCTGATGCTCCCTTCTAGTATGTCTAAGGACAGTGTACTTACATAAATAAATAAATCTCAAACAACAAACAAAGCCAAGACACAGTCTAGAAGACACTGTGCACCTGCCTGAGGGCTGCACTGGCCAGCCTGCACCACCAGGCCTGGATTTGTTGGCTTCCCTTAAACAGTTTCCTAGGGCTCACAAGGCTTTCCTGATACCCATTTCTCATCTGTAGGACAGAGATTCACTATGAGTTCAAAGTACAGGCTACACCTTGTGTGACACACACTTTTATTTAGTGGGTAAATTACAGAAACAAAATAAAACATTTCCTAAGTAGACTATTCTTTAAGAACAAATCTGAGCGTCCTCAAGTTTGTTAGCATAAATCACCCAAATAAAATAAGGCTTCTGGCTTATTCACAGTTACATACTTATAGAGTGTGGTGGTTTGCATGAGAACAACCTCCTTGGGCTCGTTTGTTTCAACACTTGGTCCTCAGTGGGTGCAACTGTTCCTGAATTACTAGGAGGTGTGGCCTGGGAGGAGGTGTGAGACTGGGGGCTTTCCGGTTTGTTCTCTCAGCAATTGGCTGAGCTCTAAGCTGCTGCTCTAGCATCCTGCCTGCCTGCCTGCTGCCGCCATGCTCCCTGCCAAGATGGCCATGAACACTCTCTGGAACTAACATTCTCAGAAACCGTAACCCCACATAAACTCTTGTATGAGATGCCCTGGTCACGGTGCCATCGCAGCCACTGAGAAGTAACCAGGACGTTTAGGTAAATGATTTATCTCGTGTGAGTTTTTTGGTGCTGAGTAAGCCTGGAGCTCCGGTTAAAGGCTTTGCCGCAGGCATTACATTTGTAAGGCTTCTCTCCGGTGTGAATCCGCTGGTGGATAATCAGGTGTGAGCGCCACCTGAATATCTTCTCGCACTCATCACACTGGTGCAACTTTTTTACAGTGTGCACTTTTTTATGGTTCAGAAGGGTGGAACTTTCGGTGGCGTTCCCGAATTCATAGTACCACTGGGCTCTAGTGTGTATCCTCTGGTGTTCGATAAGGTAGGAGCTCCGGCTGAAGGCCTTCCCACATTCACTACACTCATAGGGCTTTACCCCAGCGTGGATTATCTGGTGTTGGAAAAGGGTTGAGTTTTGGCTGAAGGCTTTTCCGCACTCGCTGCACTTATAGGGTCTCTCCCCAGTGTGAATCCTCTGATGGCTGGTGAGTTGGGTGCTCATACTGAAGGCCTTTCCACACTGGAGGCATTCGTATGGCTTCTCTCCCCTATGGATCCTCTGGTGGTAAATGAGGCTGGAGCTCTGGCTAAATGCTTTCCCACAGTCACTACACACATAAGGCTTCTCTCCGGTGTGGATTCGCTGATGCTGAATGAGGTGCGAGCCCTGGACGAAGCCCTTCCCACATTCATCGCATTTAAACGGCTTTTCTCCGGTGTGGGTTCTCTGATGGCGAATCAGCCGTGAGCTACAGCCAAAAGCTTTGGTGCACTTGTTGCACTTGTAAGGTTTCTCTCCGGTGTGGATGAGCTGGTGCTGACTCAGGCGCGAGACCCACCTGAAAGCCTTCCCACACTCCTCACACTTAAATGGCTTCTCTGCAGTGTTAGCTCTCTGACGGGCAATAAGGCTTGGGCTCTCCGAGGCTCTTGGCAATTGAGATTTCTCCCCAGTGTGCATCCTCTGATGCTGGGCTAGAGTTGAGCTTTGGCTGAAGGCCTTGCCACACTCCTGGCAGGGGTAGGGCCTCTCTCCAGTGTGAGTCCTCAGGTGCCGGACGAGCTGTGACTGCTGGCTGAAGGCTTTCCCACACTCCTGACAACTGTATGGCCTTTCTCCTGTGTGGATTCTCTGATGATGGATGAGGCTTGAGCTCTGACCAAAGGTTTTCCCACACTCCTCACATCTGTAAGGCTTCTCTCCAGTATGAATTCTTTGATGCTGAATGAGTTTTGAGCTCAGGCGGAAACCTTTCCCACAATCAACACATTTAAATGGTTTCTCTCCCGTGTGGATTCTCTGATGCTGACTGAGTTGTGAGCACAGCCTGAAGACTTTGCCGCACTGCTCACACCCATAAGGCTTCTTCCCATGGCAGTTACTTGTGAATTTCTCCTGTGTGCAGTCAGATGATGCTTTCTGGCACTCATGACATCTGTATGGTCTTCCCTGTATATTCATTTCATATGGATCCAGGTTCAAAGCTGGTCTAAAGACTCGGCCACACACTTCACAGTTTTCTGATGTTCCCTTCACACACTCTCTCTGGCCATTGGGTTGACAGCCCAGATCAGTGGCCTGCAGTTCCTTACCTTCCTGGACAGCATCCTTTGTGAAGTTCTTGGGCATTGTGGTCTCACTATTCAAGTGGTGCTTCTGGAAAAGTGAGCTGCTCACTCTTAGCCCAAGGCTTCTCGGGCAATTCTCTGACCAGACCTTAGAATCCAATTTGTCTCCAAAGCCAGGAATCTGCCGTTTGAGAAGGCTTATGTACTCATAGGTCTGCTTGCGAGCAGATCTAATAGCGGAGTCTGAAATAAACACAAAGTAAAACAAATGTTCCTTACATCTGAGGTCTGAAAAAAGGCAGAATCAGCCAGGTACTTGGGGAAGTATCAGCACTACAACATACCCCAAGTGCAAAGTGTAACAAGGAGATACAAAGGAGACCCTCTCAATTTAGTTCACTGGACTGTGATGACATGCCTATGCCTACATGACAGAGTGCTGAGAGCCTCGGGTCCTAAGAGGGTCCACAAGCAGAGTTCCACTCCCATCGGGCACCAAGGAATATTCTACAGTTTTCAAAATGAGCCTGGAACGAGCAAGCCTTAGGACAGGCTGTCAGTCTAGAATTCATGAGAGGCCCCCAAGCATGCTCCCTGGCAAGTTAAGGACAAAAGGGGGTCTGACCAAAATACAGGAATGAGACCGGGGCTGAAGAGGAAAGAGATGGTGTCTTAGCAGGATGGGCCCAGAGCAAACTGGGTATTCAACCTGGCCATGGCTGTCCTCTAAGGCAGGCTTCTCTGAGAAGGACCCAAACCACAATCCCACACCTCGCAAGCCCGGCTGTAGGTGTGACGGTTAGTTTGTACTGACAGATTGGCACCATCAAGGGTTACCTGGAAAGAGGAAACCTCAACTAGAAACTTCAGATCTGTCAGTGAGATTGTCTTTATTGACGATTATGGAAAGAAGACCTAGCCCACAATGGACAGCATCAATACTGAGCCCTGCGTCTAGACTGTATAAGCAAGAATGCTCAACCACGCCAGACAGTAAGAGTGACAGTGTTCCTCACCGTTGGTGACTCATCTTCTACACTCATTTCCCACGGTGACGGCTTATTACCCAGAAATGTAAACTGAAATAAACTCTTTCCTTCCTAAGTGACTTTTAATCAGAACGTTTTATTATGTGACACAGTAAGGTTAGCGTGACTACATGCAGTAGTTCACACTGACTTCTTCCTTGGAGAAAGTTCATACAAGGGTCTTAGTGCCCAGAACCCCCAAGAGGCCTTCACGATATCTACTTTGCTTTAAGACTCTCCAAATCCACATAGGCTACCTGCCTGTCCTGATCCCAAAGGCCAGATTTCTCTGTGACCATTAAGTAGGTGACACATCGACGCTAAATGAACAACGGTTTTGTGTCCTTGTCTTTTTATGGGATAGTCTTCCCAGAGGTGGCCATACGCCTAGCTGAGGTCCTTTCTAGGTGTTCCTCAGCGGCCCAAGCCTGGTGACCAGGGCTCACCCCAGCCTCCCACTGTCTCGAGACCTCACCTCCGCTCCTTCTTATTCAGACCTTCTCTGTGACAAGGCCTGGGCCTCACCTGTCTGGCAAATCCTTGGTGCCTCTGTCCCCTCTGCTCCCTGCAGATCAAGGACCCATGGCTCCTGCCCTTGCTCCAGCCGGGAGATCAGTTCAGGCTTAAAGACCAGGAATCCTGCTGTGTGAGAGAAGGAGATGCTGGAAATATGTTCTGGAGTCAACTGCCCTCCTAGTTTCCAGCCATGAAGGACAGAAAAAATATAAATATGTATTTATTTATAATATTTATACAGAGCCTGTTCAGGAGGGTGATGCGGGATGAGGCACTGGATACACAGGGGTCCCTTCTCTCCAGCTTCTTAGACGAGACAGAAAGGGGCACCCAGACTTCCACAATCTTCAAGGAACACTGTCATCACAGAATAGGCTGGATCTACTTGGGGTGCAAATGGAACCGGGAAGCTTAAGCCCAGGCCAGCACCATGTTCTGCGAAGCTGTGTGTTTTCTTCCCCCAGTTCAAAAGGCAAGGATACTCCAGTAGGAGTAGCTAAGAAACAAAATTTAGCTGGGTGGTGGTGGTAGCCACACCTTTCATCCCAAAACTCAGGAGGCAGAGGCAGGTAGATCTTTATTGAGTTCGAGGCCAGCCTGGTCTACAGAGTTCCAGGACAGCAAAGACTATATAGAGAAACTCTATCTCAAAACAGCAAAGCAAAGCAAACAAACAACGAACAAAATGGTAATGAAATGAAGGAAGCAGATTCACTTTACAAGTGCTGGTCCCAAGCTCCCTTTAGGGCCAGTTCCTAAGAGTGGAGGAGGCATATCCAGTCAGGGACCAACTGAGCGGGACTAGAGATGGCGCAACAGTTACGAGCACGTATCCTCCTCCTTCCAGCGGACACTTCCCAGCACCGACATGAAACCTCCAGTTTCAGCAGGTACACAAACATACACACACGCAAAACACCCATACACATTGACAAAACAAAACAAAACAGAAAGGGTAACAGAGCCCTGGGGTTGAAGCCCACTGGCTTTTCCTAACATGGTGAGAGAGGCCACACGCAGACAAGGGCAGTTATGGATGAAGCCCAACACAAAACCATGAACTTACTTAACATGTTAAGTGTCTTGTTTTGTTTTGGTAACTCAATTGTAAGGCTCTTGAATGGGAACCTTGTAAAAGATATCAAATCTTTTACAATATCAAAAGTTAAACACATGGTACACCAACAGGCTCAAGCTTTAAGTACAGGCAGGACCCCACAATTATCAGGAAACAAACATCCTTGGGTCAAGCAGGCCAGGAGTTGTGGACCCATCAAAGAACGTACAACAGAACAACACAGCCTGAAGGACATTAACCACAAAAGGGCAGTTCAGAGGTGATCCGCTATTTGGAAAATAAGCAAGGAATCATTAAGTAATAACTACTTGTTTGTTTTTTGTATATTTTTTTGGTTTCTTTTTCTGAGACAGGGTTTCTCTGTGTAGCCCTGGCTATCCTGGGACTCACTCTGCAGACCAGGCTGGCCTTGAACTCAGAAATCCACCTGCCTCTGCCTCCCAAGTGCTGGGATTACAGGTGTGCGCCACCACTGTCCAGCTGCTCCCTGTGATTTCAAAGCACTCTACATAGTGATTCCAGGAAGGGTTGCATAGCAAGACCCTGTCTCAGATAAACTAAAAAGCCCCACAAGCTGAAGAAGCTCTGAATACAAAACCATAAATCTATATAAATAAAAAGAACAAAAACAGTCGAAGTGGGCAAGAAAAGAGAGGAACCGAGGTACAGAACAGGGCCAGCGGGTTGGTAATGTGTCCCAGTTGGCAGAGTGCTTGCCAGGCGCACACAGTCCTGAGTTAAATGTCCAGCATGTTCACAAAAATTGGGTATTATGGCCCAAAGACGTAAACTTAGCACTTGGGAGGTGTAGGCAAGAGAACCACTAGTTCATATCATCCTCAGCTATGTTGTGAGTCAAAAGTACAGAGGTCAGCCAGTGGTGGTGGTACACGCCTGTAATCCCAGCACTCTGGGAGGCAGAGGCAGGCGGATTTCTGAGTTCGAGGCCAGCCTGGTCTACAGAGTAAGTTCCAGGACAGTCAGGGCTATACAGAGAAACCCTGTCTCAAAAAAACCAAAAAAAAAAAAGAAAAAAAGAAAAAGAAAAAAGAAAAAGGTACAGAGGTCAGCTTTGGATACCTGAGACCACCTCGGGAGGCAGAGGCAAGTAAGTGGATTTCTCAGCTCATGGGCAGCCTGGTTTACAGAGGACAGCTAAGGCTACACGGAGAAACCATGCTGGGGAAAAAAAAATCAACCAACCAACCAACAAGAAGCAAAACCAAGAGGGAAATCTTTGAAAAGATGATGAACGACGTCCTTTAGCAGAGTCCATCAAGGTCATCATAAAAAGATGCTGGTAAAAAATTAAAAAAATCTAGGGGGGCTGGTGAGATGCTCAGCAGTGAAGAACACTGATACCCTCTTCTGGTGTGTCTGAAGAAAGTGACAGTGTCCTCACACACATTAGATGACAGTGAGATAGAAATCAAGCCAGGCATGGTGCATACCTTTAGCTCCAGCACCCGGGAGGAAGAGGCATGTATGTTTCTGTCCGTGTTCAGCCAGGCTGGTCTACACAGTGAGATCCAGCACAGCCAGGGCTACACAGAGAAACCCTGTCTCAAAAAATAAAAGTAAAAGACAAAATCTGAATTTTGGGTAGTGGGTAGAGGAGGACAAACTTGGTAAAGAGCAACAGAAGCGGAGTCGACGGACTCTCAACCGCTGAGGAAATGCGAATGAGACTGAGGCCAAGACCGGGCAGCTAGTGAGACGCCCGCCCACTGCAAAAAGAAAAAAAATCGCCCAGCCACTTGGTGTTGAAACATGTTTATTATAGAAGCAGACATTGCAGCGAAAGACCAACAGTTCCTTCTGAAACTGGGTAGTTTCCTAAGGAACCACTGCAGTCCCACGCACAGGTAACTGCATGTGCAAAGGGCCGGAGAAGACACGCAATGCAGACAAGGCGGTATGGTCTGTCACTGAGAGCCACGCAAAAGACATGGCTGCTATATACTAGGCAAGAAAGCTGAGGCATTGGCCCCACAGAAGGTAAGATCTCAAGAAGAAAACCGTCACCATTCCTGGCAGGCCAGGACCCCTTGGGATGATTGAGCAAGGGGCACAGTGCACACCATGTGTTTTGCTTCTTATTACAGTGACACGGAATAAACTAGATGTGAGTTTAAGACAGCTCTCAAAAAGTACAGAGTAAGTTTAAGTTGTTGGTGCTATCGTCAGTAGTTCCCTCTGTTAAAATTCTAAGGTATGGGGGCTGGAGAGATGGCTCAGCAGTTAAGAGCACTGACTGCTCTTTCAGAGGTCCTGAATTCAATTCCCAGCAACCACATGGTGGCTCACAACCATCTGTAATGAGATCTGATGCCACTCTTCCTGTGTATCTGAAGACAGCTACAGTGTACTCATATAAATAAGTAAACTTTTTTAAAAGTAAAACAAGTAAGTAAATTAAAGAATTTATTTATATATATAAATTCTAAGGTATGTATTTTGAGTGCTATATTTACAACAGGTCATTTTGCTTTTGGTGAAATCTAACACAAGATATTCTAAACATCTAAACACCTAAACACCACAAGTCAATTAGGCACAGCAACCATTTAAAGAAGAAAACAAAGGAGCTACACAGACATGATTCCAGAACTCACGAAGTAACAACCACGGGACAGGACAGGACGCTCAAACCCTCAAAAACCAGACAAACGGACAAACAGCAGAATCTTAAGTTGTTTTACTTTCTTTGTTGTTGTTGTATTGGCTTGTTTTTTGTTTTATTGTTATTTTCAAAACAGTATTTCTATGAAACTGCTCTGTAGACCAGGCTGACCTTGAACTCAGAGACTGGCCTGCATCTGCCTCCCAGCAGCAGGGATTAAAGGCATGCACATCCATGCCCAGCCTGTTTGCTTTGTTTGTTTCTTTTTTCCTTTTTGTTCTCTGCGGTGCTAGGCACTGACTCGGAGCTTTATATGTGAGAGAACAATGCTCAACCACTAACTGCATGTCCCCCAGCCCTCATTACACCCTACTGATAAAACCTCACCACACTAGATTTTGCCAGGCTGGACTGGATGAACAGTTATAGGGCTAATGCTGCGAGAGGCACCTGGTAAACCAACTACACTCCATCCCTACCTCCCCACTCCTGGTCTCCCAGTTCGTGCATCCTTTCCTGTTGTGGGTACCACCACCATGTGGGGTCAGCTCTGAAGGGGGCTCAGTATCAGGGGAGAGGCACAGCAGCCAGCGAGGAAGACATTCCATTCTACCACAAAGTTGAAACAAAATACAAAGCTGTGTGCGCCAGAGCAGCCCCGCAAGAACAGGAGTCCTCTGATGGCAGGGCAAACATCGAGAATTGACTCAGGACAGCCGGGCAGTGGTGGCGCACGCCTGTAATCCCAGCACTCTGGGAGGCAGAGGCAGGTGGATTTCTGATTCGAGGCCAGCCTGGTCTACAGAGTGAGTTCCAGGACAGTCAGGGCTTCGAGAAACCCTGTCTCGAAAAAAACCAAATCCAAAAAAAAAAAAAAAAACCCAACAACAACAAAAAGAATTGACTCGGGCTGGAGAGATGGCTCAGCAGGTAAGAGCACTGACTGCTCTTCTGAAGGTCATGAGTTCAAATCCCAGCAACCACATGGTGGCTCACAACCATCCTTAAAGATATCTGATGCCCTCTTCTGGAGTGTCTGAAGACAGCTACAGTGTACTTACATATAATAATAAATAAATCTTTAAAAAAAAAAAGATTTAAAAAAAAAAAAAAAAAAAAAAAGAATTGACTCAGGTGTCACTGTCATTCTGATCCCAGAACACTTTTCCCTGGAGGTTCCTCACACTAACACTATCTTTTTCCTTTTCTTCTTGTTGTTGTTTTGCTTAAGCTATTTCAAGTGTGGGTTCCATTTCTCACCTGATGATTTAATATCATGGGAGAAACGGGTTTGACTGGTTCCCAGAGATCCACTCATCTAGGCTACTCACCAAAGTCGGGTGACGTGTGTAAGGCCGGGAGCTAGCCTGGCTCACTCAGATGCAAGGTTAGCCCCTAAGGCCCAAGCAGTTAGCATCCACACGCCGTCTCTGATGTGGACGGCATATGGAGCAGACCCCCAGGGGCGCCTCACCTAGTCCAGCCACACTGCTGTGATTCTCCAGCATCACCTCCCTGTAGAGGGCCCTCTGACCAGAATCCAGGCACTGCCACTCCTCCCGAGAGAAGTGCACAGCTACGTCGCCAAATGTCACCGCCTCCTGAAAGGACACACACCAGCACCCCAGATACCCCTAGGTGCCAGCTCTACTGTGGCCCCGATAGCGTGGTCCATCTCAAGCAGGGCAGCCATGGGGTTGCATTAGAGTCACATTACTAGCAGAGAAGGGACTTGATCCAGGGGAGCCTTACGCTCCTCCCCACTGAGCAGGCACAGCCACACTCTGATCGGGGCAGGTGTTTATTCACCGCCTCAGGGACAGAGCCTGGCAAAAGCCACAGTGAGGGTCAAAGCTAGATATGTGACCAGGCCCAGTGGAAAGGGTAGCTCCTCAGAAGTAGAGAGGGGATACAGGTGCCAGGCTTCCTACCATGAGACTGGGAGCGTGGGATCTGTTGCTGTTGACTCAGACACCTGTGAGAAATCACAAAAAGATCAGAGATCAGAGTGGAGGAAGCTCCCCAAGTCCCAGGGACTCTGCACCCCCTACTTCTTTACCACCCATGACGTACAGACACACCAGACTGGGCAAAGGCAGCACTGACATTTGAATATCAGCTCTTGAGCCTTCTTGTCTGTGTGGGAGTGAGGGCTTGAGTCATGATGTCTGGCTACTGGGAGGGGTGTGCGGGAAGGGGGCGGAACAACACCTTTAGTCTCTGGGTTCGAAGCCAGCCTGCTCTACAGAATGAGTTCCAGGACCGTTAAGGCTACTCAGAGAAACCCTGTCTTGAGAAACCAAAAATGAATGAATGAATGAACAAATAAATGTCTGTCATAGGTCCAACTGAACAATGAGGGAGACAACAGTGAATTTACAAGAACTCTGCCTTCCTGGGACGTAGTAGAAAAGACAAACAGCCACGCATAAATCACATCCATGATAGTGCTGAGGTACGGGGGACTAGTAGTGTGTTTCAATGAGAAACTCTGGTAAAGTTTACAGGATGCCTTCTCCCACGGGCCTAGGCCACGCTGGTGGCTGAGGTAGGAAACGCACTTCAGGACCTGAAAATGGAGTAAAGTGAGGCAGTCTGTGAACCAAAGGAGACAAGGGAAGTAGCGTTAACTGGAGGCAGTAGCAGCCAGGGCCAGAAAAAAAAAAAGGTCTTCAGAAAGGAAAACAGAATCCCTGTTCCCATGGACCTAAATTCCAGATCGAGTTACAGCTGCCCTAAGTCACATGGATGACAACAACACAGATTCGAGAAGTCCCCTTCGGCTAAACCAAAGCCCTTGGGCCCCTCCTGGCACACGCAAACACCCCACCGTCAGGTCAAAATGGGAGGGAGGAAACTGGATTCCTGGCCATTGATCTAGCACTGAACACTAGAAAGGGTTTTCCCTCTCAGGACACCCCCCCCCCCCCGCCCCGCACTTGGACAGCCAATGGGAAATCGCGGTCTCAGATACAGAAGGGCAAATCCTGAGAGGTGCCATCTGAGTCCACAACCGTGACTACATTGTCAGCCTCTTGTCATCGACTTCAGGTCATTGGTGCAGAACTGAGAGGAGAGATAGTCCCAAGAAGTGACTACTCACGAGGAACTAGGGAGGCCGCAGCCAGAGCCGGGCCTGGAGGGAAGCAACCTTACCCAGGCTCGACACTGGAGCTCGGGAGCAGGCTAGAGGAGCTGGGGTGCTCGGCTATTCAACTCGCATCCGCTGGGATCAAGTCCTCCGCTAGGCATTCACAACCGCACGGAGCGGCCCGCGCCTTCCATCCTTTTGGGGAGGGAGGGGCAAGTGCCCCTTGCCCTGACAACAAGGAAAGCAACTGCGCCTATTCATCGGCCGGGGCGCATCAGGGACCCGCCAACAAGCGAGCCACCGGAAACGGTTTTGCACGCCTATCCCTCTGTGTTCCACCCGACCGACTTCCGCCCGTTCGGATCCGCTCGTTAGGCAGCTCACCCAGTTGGCTCTCCAGCCCCGCCCTCGAGCCGGGTGGGGGCGGGACCTGAGGTTGTCAGCCCGTAAAGAGCTGGGTAGAGTCTGAGAGGCAGGGCCGGGGGGTGTGGCTGAAGGCCTCGGAAGGCGTGGCGCGACCAGGAGGCGGGGCCAGAGGTTGCATCTCTGATGAGAAAGAGCCTGCCCAGACACAGTCTCAGTACCAACACCCCCCCCTCAAACCATTACCAAAGACTTTCCCTTACCAAATGTCCTTTTGGGTCCCTGAACCTTAAAGATAGAGTCTTGAGGAGAAAGCACATCCTAACTTCTAAAGAATACCAGCTCCTGAGTAAGCCTGATTTTTTCTTTTCTTTTTCTTTTCTTTCTTTCTTTCTTTCTTTCTTTCTTTCTTTCTTTCTTTCTTTCTTTCTTTCTTTCTTTCTTTCTTTCTCTTTCTTTCTTTCTTTCTTTCTTTCTTTTTTTTCTTTCTTTCTTTCTTTCTTTTTTTTGGTTTTTTGAGACAGGGTTTCTCTGTGTAGCCCTGGATGTCCTGGAACTCACTCTGTACACCAGGCTGGCCTCGAACTCAGAAATCCCGCCTGCCTCTGCCTCCCAAGTGCTGGGATTAAAGGCGCCCTGCAAACCTGATTTTTTCCTGCCAACTCTCCTTGTCCTAGCATTGTTCTTCAACTATGCCTAGGCCTTTAAATTCTTGTAACAAGGAGACACTAGCAAAGGGAACGGGAGGTTGGAAGAACTAAGTGAAGGATGATGGTATCATTGGTGATAAAGGAAGGAGTGTTTCAGGAGGATAGAGGGCCTATTGTATCTGCACTGTTGAGAGGGTGTGAGGGGAGAGGAAATAACCTCAGGGAACTCAGCACAGAAGGAACTATGAGGAAGGAGAGAGTGTGTATGCACATTCGTGTGTGTGTGTGTGTGTGTGTGTGTGTGTGTAAGAGAGAGAGAGATGTGTGTTTGATGTGTGCATGTGTGTATGTGTCTATGCCATGTGGGTGCTATTTGTATGTGTGTGGGGTGTATGTGTATATGTGCATGTGTTGTGCTGTGTGTGTATGTGTGTGTGCTGCCCCTTGATTTGAGCATTTTCACCTTCCATCTGAAGGCTTTTGGAGCCACCTGATCATTATACCATGGCCACAGTGAAGGGACATGTCTGCTCCTAGGTACGGTGGAAGAGAAAGCTTATTGTAGATAAATGGGAGAGTATAGCCAGAGGCAGGGACATCTGGGGGAGTCCAGAGTGGACATGACCCTGAGCCACGTGAGGAAAGGGGAGATGATGGGGAGCCAAACCCAGAGGCCGGACAGTGAACCGAGTACACAAAAAGACCAGGAAATCAAAACGACTGGATTACATGGATTTCTGTTTCATAGACATTTTACTACGTGCATACATTCTGTTTTTTAATTCTGTGCATCTGTGTCTGTCTGAATGTCCACGCGTGCCAGAGGAGAGTGCAGGAACCCACCCGGGACCTGGAATTCCACATGGTAGTGAGTCACTGCTGTGTGAGGGCTCTGTAGACGAACAGCAAGCCCTTGACCACTCCTCTCTTCAGCACCCACGAGCGTTGCTTTATTTTCTCTCAGCAAGAGTCGGTTATGAAGCCTCTGTTCCTTCTGAACATTAAATATAATTACAAAGTGGCATAACCACCCACTGAGTCAGCTTCAGTGGTGAACTCATGCCTAGTATACCTTTAAAGTATCCTTTCATTTATAGAGAGAAAAAAAACTTTTTTGGTTTAAATTGAGCATGCAAAGAGATATTCTGGTTTGTCACATTAATGCCTCAAAAGTGACTCTGTGACCTTGTACTGGACACACTCAGGAATGCACTCTTTAACTGGACATTCTTAGGGGAGGGCTAACCCTTATGTGAACATGCATAGGCTCCCTGGATTGAATCTTGATGCTTCCTTTGTCCCAGGAGGGCATCGCTTTAGTTCCCTCTGCCCTGCAGAACCCTGATTCAGAGCAATCTGAACTGCTGTCACCCAGTGCGATTGCGATTTCTTCTTCTTCTTCTTCTTCTTCTTCTTCTTCTTCTTCTTCTTCTTCTTCTTCTTCTTCTTCGTCTTCTTTTCTTCTTCTTCTTGATTTTTTGGATTTGGTTTTCTTCGAGACAGGGTTTCTCTGTATAGCCCTGGCTGTCCTGAAACTCACTCTGTAGACCAGGCTGGCCTCAAACTCAGAAATCTGTCTGCCTCTGCCTCCCAGAGTGCTGGGATTACAGGCGTGCACCACCACCGCCTGACGCCCAGTGTGATTTTTAAGAGCCTAACTATGGTTTATTTACTTGTATAGATTGGGAATATGAATTGATTGGCAAGAGCAAGTAAAAAGAAATGAAAAAATATATACATTGTTTTATAACTATAATCTAAGTCCTGATGTTTTACCCAAACACCACACACACACACACACACACACACACACACCTCATACACATATGCACACACACACAGAGCTGATAAGAGAAAATAAATATTTAAAAATTTTGTCATAATTAGGTGAAGAGAGAAAAAAAAACCCAATCTGTTCCTCCCCACCATGACTGTACCAGTATTACAATTTGTAGAAAAGATTAATAAAAGTCAGAAAATCAGCTTGATGGTGGTGATGCCACCCTTAATCCCAGCACTCAGGAGGCAGAGGCAGGAGGATCTCTGAGTTTGAGACCAACCTGGACTACAGAGTGAGTTCCAGGACCGGAATTCACAGAAAATCCCTGCCTTGAAGGAAAAGGAAAAAAGAAAAAAGAAAAAAAAGAAAAATAGCAAAGCAGCACGTGAAGATTTATTTCTACATTGTCACTGACAGAGGCTGCCCCTCTGTCAATGGCTTCAGGTTAGTCCCAGCCCAACATGAGATTCCCTGGAGAAACTTTAATTTTAAATTTTCAGATTGGTTTATTTTATGTATGAGTCCTCTATCTGCATGTACACCTGCATGCCAGAAGAGGGCATCAGATCCCATTTCAGATGCTTGTGAGCCAACAGGTGGTTGCTGGGAACTGAACTCAGGACCTCTGGAAGAGCAGCCAGCGCTCTTAACCACTGAGCCAACCCTCTAGCCCGGAAATTCTAAGTTTGTAAGGGTCTGTGTAACACTGTTGCAATCTCATCTATTGTCAGTCCCAAGAGATCTGGAGTGACTGCTGGGTTGATGTGAAACTTCCTGACTTATACCTCTGCCTGAAAGACATTCCATGAGCTGAACATCAGTAGCAGCCAAAGACAGAAGGCGTCCAATTAGTGTTAGGTAGTCTTACTTTAATTTTGGCAGGTGTGACACAAATGACTTTGTGTCCTGGAGTTTTAAAGGGTGGAAGTTGAGATGGGGTTTCTGTCGTTGGCCTCGAACTTACTATACAGCCCAGGCTGGCCTTGAACTTGTAGAGTCCTTTTGCCTGAGCTATACATGACTAAGGTTATAGACATGAGAGATGACATGTCTAGATTTTATTGGGTTTTTTTGATTTTTAAGATAAGAAGCCCAAGTGGTGAGGCCTGCCCTCCCCCAGCATATCGGTAGCCATTT